>NC_140579.1:984498264-985003264 GCF_964204655.1 Triturus cristatus | reverse complement strand
GACCCCATCTTCCTGAGCCTGGCCAGTATGTAAAGGGGGAGGGGCTGTCAGACCCCTCTCCTGGCCAACATTGGACCTGGGACTCCATCCCCCAGGGTGTGTTCAGTATGTAAAGGGGGCCCTCAGCCCCCATCCCCGGGCCCAAATTGACCCCGGGGACCCCATCCCATCGCATTGCCAGTATGTAAAGGGGGTCGGGCATGCAGGCCTACTCCCCAGGACAAAATTAACCCCATTGACCCATTCCCCCAGGGTCTGACAAGTAAATTGTGGCCGCTGCAGGTAAGAGCGGAGGGGCTTCGGGCCAGGTGAGGGGGGATTTCGAGAGACGGCCACGAGGGAAAATTAATTACTTATAAGATGTTCCCTCGTGATCGTCTCTTGAAATCCTCCCTCACTGGCCCTACCACCCCACCTCTCTTACCTGCAGTGGCTGCGGCTGGGTATAGGGTAGTAAGGGTATTTTTAAGGTTTAATGGTGGGTGGGGGCATGGGGTGACATGAGTATTTTTAGTGTTTAGGGGAGAGTAGGGGTATAGGACAGTAAGGGTGTTTTTAGTCTTTAGGGGTGGGTGAGGGTACTGGGTGGTAAGGGTGTTTTAGGGATTTTGGGCAGGTAGGGGCATAGGGTGGTAAAGGAATTTGTTAGGGATTAGGAGTGGGTAGGGGCATAGACTGGCAAGGGTAATGAATAAAGGGAGGTTTGGGGAGTTTTCACCAATACTTATTATTAAATGTATTTATAAAAAAAAGAGTGGGGGAATTTAGGGGGTACTCCCCCTAAAAAAGCAATAATAAAAAAAATATAGTATGTATATATATATATATATATATATATATATATATATATTACCTACTGGCGGTCGCCAGTAGGTAGTTATAGTTAGGACCCCTTTTCCATAGGAAATCCGCAACATTCTATTTTGAATAACTTTGGCGCCGGTCGACGAATCCTCGCGAATTTCTCAAAATAGGTGGGGCGCTACGCTCCGCTCCTACCCTGAAAGTCTCGGGGGGATTCGTCAAGCGGGGGCTGAGATAAAAGGGGGGTCCTAAAACGCGTTTTTCCCATGCATTTTTCCATAGGACCTTTAGACAGGGCTACAGCCCGAACGGCTGAACAGAATTACTAGAAATTTGGCAGAGAGGTAGTCCTCAGGTCAAGGAAGTGCCTTTTGTAGGTTTGGTGTAAATCTGTTCAGTAGATTCTGAGAAAATAGCCTTTAAATCAATATATATATCTGAGCCAGCTTACGGTACGCTTACCGTAAGCTTACCGTACGCGTACGGTGGCGTGCGCGAGCGCGATTCTGATTGGCTGTTACATCTAAGTAAACATTCGAATCGGTCGAAACCATGAAGCGGCGGCCGCCATTTTCTCTCTCGCACTCTGAGGGGGGGGATGTAAATAAAGGCAAAAAACATATAAAGGGGCTGTTTAGACAGCGCCCATGCACATAGCCATGTTAGTTGAGTCCTCAAAGGCCAAAAACGGTAAATTTTTATTTTTTGAAAATTTCGCCGATTACGCTTACCGTACGCGTACGGTGCGCTTACGCTAAAAATTTTAATAAAAAAAAAAAACACTCTCTGTGCATGGCATATTATTGTCATCACTTACAAATTAAATTTAACAGATTACCTATCACAAGGAAGCGCATAATATGTCCTCCATGTGCGCACGGTGACTAAGGTGGGCACGCGGTGCGCGTAGCGCACTGCGTGCCCACCTTGCGTGTATGGCACTAACTGCGTAAAGTGGGCGCGCGGTGCGCGAAGCGCACCGCGTGCTCACCGTGCGCGCACGGTGCGCGATGCGCACCGTGCGCGCACGGAACGAACTGCGTTAAGTGGGCGTGCACGCCACGAATGGCGTAAAGTAACTTAGCATTTAAAAAACCTTGCAAATTCACTGAAAAAACCATAGGTTTCACACACGTTATAGTTAGGAATTAGCATTTAAAAAACCTTGCAAATTCACTGAAAAAAACATAGGTTTCAGACATAGTTTCAGTATGTAAAGGGGGAGGGGCTGTCAGACCCCTCTCCTGGCCAACATTGGACCTGGGACTCCATCCCCCAGGGTGTGTTCAGTATGTAAAGGGGGCCCTCAGCCCCCATCCCCGGGCCCAAATTGACCCCGGGGACCCCATCCCATCGCATTGCCAGTATGTAAAGGGGGTCGGGCATGCAGGCCTACTCCCCAGGACAAAATTAACCCCATTGACCCATTCCCCCAGGGTCTGACAAGTAAATTGTGGCCGCTGCAGGTAAGAGCGGAGGGGCTTCGGGCCAGGTGAGGGGGGATTTCGAGAGACGGCCACGAGGGAAAATTAATTACTTATAAGATGTTCCCTCGTGATCGTCTCTTGAAATCCTCCCTCACTGGCCCTACCACCCCACCTCTCTTACCTGCAGTGGCTGCGGCTGGGTATAGGGTAGTAAGGGTATTTTTAAGGTTTAATGGTGGGTGGGGGCATGGGGTGACATGAGTATTTTTAGTGTTTATGGGAGAGTAGGGGTATAGGACAGTAAGGGTGTTTTTAGTCTTTAGGGGTGGGTGAGGGTACTGGGTGGTAAGGGTGTTTTAGGGATTTTGGGCAGGTAGGGGCATAGGGTGGTAAAGGAATTTGTTAGGGATTAGGAGTGGGTAGGGGCATAGACTGGCAAGGGTAATGAATAAAGGGAGGTTTGGGGAGTTTTCACCAATACTTATTATTAAATGTATTTATAAAAAAAAGAGTGGGGGAATTTAGGGGGTACTCCCCCTAAAAAAGCAATAATAAAAAAAATATAGTATGTATATATATATATATATATATATATATATATATATATATATATATATATATTACCTACTGGCGGTCGCCAGTAGGTAGTTATAGTTAGGACCCCTTTTCCATAGGAAATCCGCAACATTCTATTTTGAATAACTTTGGCGCCGGTCGACGAATCCTCGCGAATTTCTCAAAATAGGGGGGCGCTACGCTCCGCTCCTACCCTGAAAGTCTCGGGGGGATTCGTCAAGCGGGGGCTGAGATAAAAGGGGGGTCCTAAAACGCGTTTTTCCCATGCATTTTTCCATAGGACCTTTAGACAGGGCTACAGCCCGAACGGCTGAACAGAATTACTAGAAATTTGGCAGAGAGGTAGTCCTCAGGTCAAGGAAGTGCCTTTTGTAGGTTTGGTGTAAATCTGTTCAGTAGATTCTGAGAAAATAGCCTTTAAATCAATATATATATCTGAGCCAGCTTACGGTACGCTTACCGTAAGCTTACCGTACGCGTAACTCTTGGCAGGACTGTAACTCTTGGCATGAATTCTGTGCATTGGCTGTTTATGAGCAAAGCTGCCTGGCGGAAATAAAGCAATACACAAGGTGTTGGCTCTCCCAAGTCTGGTGCTTCTTGTTTTGGATATATATATATATATATATATATATATATATATATATATATATATATATATATATATATATATATATATATATATTACCTACTGGCGGTCGCCAGTAGGTAGTTATAGTTAGGACCACGTTTCCATAGGAAAACCTCAACATTCTATTTTGAATAACTTTGGCGCCGGTCGACGAATCCTCGCGAATTTCTCAAAATAGGTGGGGCGCTACGCTCCGCTCCTAC
Organism: Triturus cristatus; assembly: GCF_964204655.1. Lineage (NCBI taxonomy): Eukaryota > Metazoa > Chordata > Amphibia > Caudata > Salamandridae > Triturus > Triturus cristatus. Next base: position 984,999,623 of record NC_140579.1, on the reverse strand, counting down.
CCTGAAAGTCTCGGGGGGATCCGTCAAGCGGGGGCTGAGATAAAAGGGGGGTCCCAAAACGCGTTTTTCCCATGCATTTTTCCATAGGACCTTTAGAACGACCTACAGCCCGAACGGCTGAACAGAATTACTAGAAATTTGGCAGAGAGGTAGTCCGTAGGTCAAGGAAGTGCCTTTTGTAGGTTTGGTGTAAATCAGTTCAGTAGATTTTGAGAAAATAGCCTTTAAATCAATATATATATCTGAGCCAGCTTACGGTACGCTTACCGTACGCTTACGGTAAGCGTACGGTGGCGTGCGCGAGCGCGATTCTGATTGGCTCTTAGATCTTAGTAAACATTCGAATCGGCCGAAACCAGGAAGCGGCGGCCGCCATTTTGTGTATTTCACTCTGAAAAAAAAGAGTGAAAACAAGGAAAGGGGGCAATGAGGAGAGTTACAGACCCCCTAACAATTGTAAGGGGGTCAAAGAAGGACAGAAAAGTACAAAAAAAACATTTATTGATTTTAAAAAAAATCACGGGGTACGCGTACGGTAAGCTCACGGTAAGCGTACGGTAAAAAAAAAAAAAATAAATAAATGAAAATCAGATTTAAGAGTTTAGAAATTAGGGAGCTCTAAAAAGAGCTGTTGTGTTTATGGAGTCATTTTTTTAGTGGTACCTACAAGTAAGTACCGATGCAGAGTCTAAGGTTCAAGAGGAAGACTCTGTTCCCTTCATCATTGAAGTGCACACCATCTCCTCTATAAATGTCTTGCATGTCGTAACGCAAGTTGTTGTGGTAAATGGCACCCATACCATAGTCACGGAGGAAAGCAGAAACAGATTTGTTGACGTGCTTTCTTGCTTTGTCAATCTGTGGACAGAAATGATTGGACCAGTTCCATTTTTGCCTTTGGCATATGTTGGAAAACACAAAGGCAGTTTTAGGGAAAAGTGTAAACAGTTGTGCAAAGGTGTCCTTCATAAGCATTTCCAGACCTACCCCAGTCAAAGTGCCTAGGTCATTGCCACCACAGTGCACTATTATGAGGTCAGGGTGTTGGATTTGCATGAAGGATTTCACCAATGGCATCAATTGGTGCCACTTTAACCCTCTCTGACCAATCCATTTAATGTCTACATTTGGCAAAGCAAGGTCTCTCACCATATCTGTTTTCTCTGCAAACTTTTCACTCCAGAAGACATAGCTGTGCCCTACAATCCACACTGTGAACATCTTCAAAGGAGAACTGGATGCACTCAGGAGGTGTCTTTCAGTAGAATGGCAATATGAAAAGAAAGACAGTTTGGAAATGGAGGCATACATATTTTTTACAAAACAAAAAGAACTGATTGGCTGTTTCATACCATTCTAGAAAAAAAACTAGGCTGTATGTGAAAATTAATAGAAGCATGTTTTGTATTGGTACAAAAAAATGTGTAACCAAAGAACAGTACTATGGATTTGCAGTTAGGTTTGAAAAGTCAAGCACTCTTGCTCTGTGGAATTGAAACATTGTGTGTCGAACTTCTGACCTAACTGCACACAGCAGTGTTCCATGAGCTGTTGCTATGGTAGCAGGCAGAAGTCAAGTTGGGGGAAGGGTACTAGGCAGAAGTCAAGTTGGGGGCAGGGTACTTTTGGAAAAGGGTTGGTTTTCAACCAATAGAAATGTGTCATTACATTTGAAAAAAAGGGGGAAGCACTGAGATTTGAAACTTACATGTATATGTGTGGAAAAATAGAGGGAAAGTTTGCCATTATCTGGTTCTGCTGAGAGGAGAGAGGTGTACAGAACAGAGATCCTGGCTCTGATAATCTGCTGTTTGAGTGACACATTTCTTTCACAACTAACTAATTCTAAAGGTGAGTTTACAGTTTGAGAGGGGATGTATGTGGTAACTTAAGAAATGAATAATAGAAATGGGAATTGTTTTTGTTGTAGTTACACATGGTGGATTCATAATGTGTCAGTCTGTAAAAGAGATTTTCACTTGGCCCGAAAAAAAAAGAGCAGTAAGTGTGCTTTCAAATTGGCAAAGAAATTTCGTTTTGGCACTAATGTGAAAACATGACTGTGTGTGCATAGAAGAATTATAGGCAGAAATGTATTGCGTCTTGCTCTGGTGATTTCACAGTTGCAGTAGATGGAAAAGAGGAGCGAATTTTTGGGGGAAGAAGCAGAGGTTTAGCACACACCCATGTGCTTGCCATGTATAGTCATGCACAGTAATTAGAAGCGAGTGGGGTTTTCAGGTTTAAGTCTGTAATGCAAATACATTCAGCATCACTAAGGCTGGTTGCCCCTGCTGGAGTGTAGGCAGTCACAGAGAATACACACGGTGGTGGTCTGAAAAAAAAACTGCTTGGACATGTGCATTTAAATAAATTTAAAAAAAAGGTTTCAGAATGTGTCAGTCTGTAAAAGTGATTTCAAATTGAAAAAAGAGATATACACTTGCCCCCGAAAAAAAAAGAGCAGTAAGTGTGCTTTCAAATTGGCAAAGAAATTTCGTTTTGGCACTAATGTGAAAACATGACTCTGTGTGCATAGAAGAATTATAGGCAGAAATGTATTGCGTCTTGCTCTGGGGATTTCACAGTTGCAGTAGATGGAAAAGAGGAGCGAATTTTTGGGGGATGAAGCAGAGGTTTAGCACACACCCATGTGCTTGCCATGTATAGTCATGCACAGTAATTAGAAGCGAGTGGGGTTTTCAGGTTTAAGTCTGTAATGCAAAAACATTCAGCATCACTAAGGCTGGTTGCCCCTGCTGGAGTGTAGGCAGTCACAGAGAATACACACGGTGGTGGTCTGAAAAAAAAACAGCTTGGACATGTGCATTTAAATAAATTTAAAAAAAAAGGTTTCAGAATGTGTCAGTCTGTAAAAGTGATTTCAAAGTGTAAAAAGAAGATTTTCACTTGGCCCGAAAAAAAAAGAGCAGTAAGTGTGCTTTCAAATTGGCAAAGAAATTTCGTTTTGGCACTAATGTGAAAACATGACTCTGTGTGCATAGAAGAATTATAGGCAGAAATGTATTGCGTCTTGCTCTGGTGATTTCACAGTTGCAGTAGATGGAAAAGAGGAGCGAATTTTTGGGGGAAGAAGCAGAGGTTTAGCACACACCCATGTGCTTGCCATGTATAGTCATGCACAGTAATTAGAAGCGAGTGGGGTTTTCAGGTTTAAGTCTGTAATGCAAATACATTCAGCATCACTAAGGCTGGTTGCCCCTGCTGGAGTGTAGGCAGTCACAGAGAATACACACGGTGGTGGTCTGAAAAAAAAACAGCTTGGACATGTGCATTTAAATAAATTTTAAAAAAAAGGTTTCAGAATGTGTCAGTCTGTAAAAGTGATTTCAAAGTGTAAAAAGAGATTTTCACTTGGCCCGAAAAAAAAAGAGCAGTAAGTGTGCTTTCAAATTGGCAAAGAAATTTCGTTTTGGCACTAATGTGAAAACATGACTCTGTGTGCATAGAAGAATTATAGGCAGAAATGTATTGCGTCTTGCTCTGGTGATTTCACAGTTGCAGTAGATGGAAAAGAGGAGCGAATTTTTGGGGGAAGAAGCAGAGGTTTAGCACACACCCATGTGCTTGCCATGTATAGTCATGCACAGTAATTAGAAGCGAGTGGGGTTTTCAGGTTTAAGTCTGTAATGCAAAAACATTCAGCATCACTAAGGCTGGTTGCCCCTGCTGGAGTGTAGGCAGTCACAGAGAATACACACGGTGGTGGTCTGAAAAAAAAACAGCTTGGACATGTGCATTTAAATAAATTTAAAAAAAAAGGTTTCAGAATGTGTCAGTCTGTAAAAGTGATTTCAAAGTGTAAAAAGAGATTTTCACTTGGCCCGAAAAAAAAAGAGCAGTAAGTGTGCTTTCAAATTGGCAAAGAAATTTCGTTTTGGCACTAATGTGAAAACATGACTCTGTGTGCATAGAAGAATTATAGGCAGAAATGTATTGCGTCTTGCTCTGGTGATTTCACAGTTGCAGTAGATGGAAAAGAGGAGCGAATTTTTGGGGGAAGAAGCAGAGGTTTAGCACACACCCATGTGCTTGCCATGTATAGTCATGCACAGTAATTAGAAGCGAGTGGGGTTTTCAGGTTTAAGTCTGTAATGCAAATACATTCAGCATCACTAAGGCTGGTTGCCCCTGCTGGAGTGTAGGCAGTCACAGAGAATACACACGGTGGTGGTCTGAAAAAAAAACTGCTTGGACATGTGCATTTAAATAAATTTAAAAAAAAGGTTTCAGAATGTGTCAGTCTGTAAAAGTGATTTCAAATTGAAAAAAGAGATATACACTTGCCCCCGAAAAAAAAAGAGCAGTAAGTGTGCTTTCAAATTGGCAAAGAAATTTCGTTTTGGCACTAATGTGAAAACATGACTCTGTGTGCATAGAAGAATTATAGGCAGAAATGTATTGCGTCTTGCTCTGGTGATTTCACAGTTGCAGTAGATGGAAAAGAGGAGCGAATTTTTGGGGGAAGAAGCAGAGGTTTAGCACACACCCATGTGCTTGCCATGTATAGTCATGCACAGTAATTAGAAGCGAGTGGGGTTTTCAGGTTTAAGTCTGTAATGCAAATACATTCAGCATCACTAAGGCTGGTTGCCCCTGCTGGAGTGTAGGCAGTCACAGAGAATACACACGGTGGTGGTCTGAAAAAAAAACAGCTTGGTTTCATAATGTGACAGTTTGTTATACAGATTTTCACTTGCCCAAAAAAAAAGAGGAGTTTGTGTGCATTCAAATTGGCAAAGAAATTTCGTTTTGTGACTATTGTGAAAAGAAATGTAGTAATATATTTAAATACAATAAAGAATTTTTTTTTTAGTTTTTTTGCAGGTATTGCTGAAGAACAGTGAACAAAATTTAAGATGCCTACAACATCTCGAGTTCAAAAAACGCTAAAAAAAAAACTATATTTGAGGACAACTGGAGGACCAAAGTTAGTAGAAGATGCTGATGTTGGGAAAAAGAAAAAATCTTCTGGTAAGCAAAAAAGACAATTCCTAAACAAAATATTGAAAACAAACAAAAATGTACAAAATGTCTGTTCTCGGAAAAATGTAACAAAACCTACAGAACAGCAAAAAATTGAGGATTTAGTTAATGCAAATATACCTTCTGCAATTGAAAAGTTTAACATAAACAGAAAAACAGCATTTAAAGAGATACGTAGAAAAATGTTTCAGAGAAGAGTTATGTCCAATTTGATAAAGGATATAAAGAAATATAAGCAAAAGGCTAAATATTATAAGAGAAAAAAAGAAATTGAAGCCATTGCAGCAAAGGCATTAGAATTAAAAAGGAAACTATTCATATTAATTTTGAATAGGATGCGTACATTAGATAAAATGGTTAATGTACTGAAATCACAAAGCAAAAGCAAAAGAGTAGTGAACAGAACAAATTTTTGTAAAGTGTTTTTAGGAAAGTGGATGCATAGCTCAAGTAGTGAACCTTTTTTTAATGAAGAGAGCTATTTTCAAAGTAATAGTTTGCTGCATGCAGTTGACACCAGAGGTCGTTCATACGAAGTAAAAAATGGTTGCATAATGGAGAAGGAGATAATGGTTCCAAGAGATGAGGTACAAGTGATGGCAGATGAGGCAATGGGGAGACGTCCTAAAGCCCCAGTGTACACTTGGAATTGTAGTAGTATTTGCACTGTGCGTCAGGAATCTATTGACAGATTTCGAGAGTTTCTAAGAGAATATAGTAAAAAAAGTGTAAAACAAAAGATTAAGGTGCTTCAAAGTCTGGATCCATGCAGAGTGAGAGAGAATACTGGTTTGCAGGGTCATTCTCTTGCTTGTCTATCTAGAAAAGTGTGCAATAGTGTTTTCCATCATTTTAGGATGCTGGCTGTTCATCATACTGAAATGAGAAAGTTTGTGAGACGGTTGTATTTTGCCAAAAGTCCAGCAATAAAGTTAAATGAATTGAATAGGGCTCTGTTCCGAGGAACGGTATCAGATGTAGAGAAGGTTGTTGATGAAATTCAGTTTTGTTACTTTGGTCCTGAACAAAACAGTGCAGAGAAGGACACAGTAAATGAGGCAGAAGTGGAAGAGAATGTAGAACCTTGTGTAAGTAAGACATTTAATGATCACATAACAAAATTTGCAATAGTCTCTAATGAAAGACCAAATGTTACTTGTATTTGTTGCCGCAGAACTCATTATAGAAAACAAACTAGGAATGTTGATCTCTACAGAAAGAGTGAAAATGAAGATAATTATAAGTGGATGGATTTTGCAACATATATATTTCTTGAAAATTGTTTTGAATTGGGTGAAGATCAGCGTATTTGTAAATACTGCTACAACAAGTTAGAGGAAAATAGAATGCCGACCAGAGCTGTACATAATAATTTAGAATTGGATGCTATTCCTGCTGAACTTTCTGAATTAAATACATATGAGTCTATACTCATTCAATGTGTTCATCCGTTCCAGACCATAGTACGTATGGAGCCCAAAACTGGTAAATTACCTCCTTCAGATTTACTGAGAGGTTTAAAAGGTAGAGTGGTGTATTTGCCCTTGGATTTGAAAAAAAATATGGAAACTATTGATGCGGATACTTTGGAAACTGAACCATTAATTATTCTGGTTAATGGTGTACCTACAAAGAATAAGAAGATTTGGCAGGAGCTGGTAGATGTGCGGAAAGTACAAAGAGCAAATTTGTATTTGAAAAAAAATAACAAATGGTATGAATCAATTTATATAGTAGAAGAAGAAGAAGAAGAAGATTTACAAGGAGATACAGAAACACCAAGTGGACAAATTGAAAAAGTGGACAAGTCAAAGGAAGAAGAAATTTATGAACATTTTAGCATACATCCTCTCCATTCGAAAGAAGTTATGGGAGACAATATTGATCTCTTTCAGATGAAGAAAGCAAAAGGAAATCCCGTGAGTGTATGGGAGGAGAGCTTGGAAGCTCGATGTTTTCCTCAGCTGTTTCCTAAAGGAAAAGGAGGACGATACGATGAACGTCCGGAACAGATTCCAGCTTCTGAGTATCGGACTACAAGACTATATGCTGAAGATCCCAGATTTCGACAAAGTATCCCTTATTTGTTCCATCTTTTATTTGAAAGCGACTTGTCTGCACTGTCTTATGCAGTAAATCACATTTTAAAAAGTGGAGTACATTTACAAAATGTGTCTGCTAAGGATTTTATGGAGAAAGTGCAGCACCGAGATGATCATTTGGAAACACAACTGATCAATCTGATGGCTTGTCAGCGTGGGACAAATGAATATTGGTACCGACGCCATGGTGAACTAAAATGCATGTTACGCAATTTAGGAACACCAACATGGTTCCTTACCCTAAGCTGCGCCGAGTACGCTTGGGATGATTTACTGGATTTTCTACGAGAGGCCAATTCAAACATTGAAAACATCGAATACAAGACAGCAGGAGAACTGTGCTCATTGGATCCGGTTAATGTTTGCAGATATTTCAATCATAGATTTGAGGCTATGATGTCCTTCATCTGCAATAAAAAAAATCCACCCCTTGGAGAAGTAGTGGATTTCTTTTGGAGAAAAGAGTACCAGGCAAGAGGTGCTCCTCATATTCATATGCTGCTGTGGATCAAGGATGCCCCAAAGTTTGGAACAGATACTGATGAAGCAGTGTTATCTTACATTGAAGAATATGCAACATGTGCTATACCTAAAAGCACAGAAGAGTACAAGTTAAAGGAGCAAGTTCTACGTTTCCAAAGTCATCGGTGTGGAAAATACTGTCGACGGAAATACAAGAGCAAAGAAAAATACTACACTAAATGTCGATTTGGATTTCCTAGACCTGTTCTTACAAATGGAAGAGTCAACAGTTTTATGTCAGCTGTGAGACATACTATCACAAGAAAATCACCTAAGAATACCTACAACCTTAAAAGAAAAGAAGAATCAAAAAATATAAATGACTACAACCCAGTCATTTTATCCATGTGGAACGCTAACATGGATATACAGTATGTTGCTGACAATTCCATTGCTGTTGCTCGATATGTAACGTCTTACATTACGAAATCAGAAAAAACAGAATTGAAGGAAATGTGGGAAGAGATTTCTCACGAGAAGACTGTCAGTAAGAAGCTGTACAGTTTCAGTTTGAAGATGTTATCGCATCGAGAAATTGGATCCTACGAATGTTCAGATAGATTATCTTCTGCAAGTCTCTACTCGAAGTCAAGAAGAATAATTTGGGCAAGTTTAGGCCTTGCAGCAATGAGAAATCGGGTACTGAAATCTGTTGGAGAAATTGAATATTTGGCACAGTTCGAACCTGAAAGTACAGATATATTGAAAACAAACATGTTGGACACATATTATCCCAAGAGAAGTCATCATCTGGAGAACATGTGTCTCTATGAAGTGCTGCAGAACTACATTTATTCACGGAAAGCTGCAGAAGACATCAATAATGGAAAATATAAAGTCGTTGGTGAAGAAGGATGTTTGGTGAAGCAAACCAAAGGAAGTTTGATAAATCACCGGAAGCTGAGTTGCGACACTACCGACAAGAAAGAATTTTACTACTTGGCTCTTTTACAGTTGTTTAAACCATGGCGTTCAGAGGATGAACTACTGGGAGAATTCCAGAGCTATGAAGATTCTTTTAATGCTTGCAAAGACAGCATACAATGCAGTACATTCTCAACTTATCTGCAAATGTTAAATGAAGAAATTGAACAGGAAACTACAATTGCAGCAGAAATTGCTAGAGACAGTTCTCAGGACAGCCAAAGTTCAGGAACATACAGTCAAGATCCCCTAGGACAACCAATCGTTGAAAATGAAGCATCAATAGCCATGAATGAAGTGGAAACGGCTATGAATCAAGCTCAAGAAGAATTTATAGACTTAGAAAATTTGGAAAGACAACTGAATCAAGAGCAGCAACAAATTTATGAAGAGATCAAAAACAAAATTGATCACGGATTTCTACATGAAAAAAAAGAGTGCTCATGCACATCATTTCATCCAATCAGGATGTATGTAAGCGGACAAGCTGGCACTGGAAAAAGTTTCCTAATTAAAGTCATCAGAAGCTACCTAAAGCAAAAAACAGATTCTACTTTGTCTTGTGTGGTTACTGCTCCAACTGGGTTAGCAGCATATAACATAAAAGGAATCACCTTACATCGTTTGCTAATGTTACCAGTGGAGCATGAGAACAAAATACAATTCAACAAGCTAACTGGAGAAGCATGCTTGGAAGTTTCAAGAGTATTGAAGAAGATGCAAGTTCTCATTATTGATGAGGTGAGCATGGTATCAAACTTAATGCTTGCCTTTGTGCATTTAAGAATGCAGCAAATTTTGAAGACAGACTATGACGTGTTATTTGGTGGAAAACACGTCATAGTTTTTGGGGATCTTTTGCAACTTACTCCGGTTAAAGGACAACCAGTGTTTAATACTGTGACACATGAAGACACGAAGAAGTCATTGGGAAGCATCGGTAATACAAATATTTGGTCCTTCTTTGAGTACAAGGAACTTACAACTAATATGAGGCAAGCAAACGATGAAGAATATGGAAGTATTCTGAAAGATATCAGGATTGGACTACTCACAGAAGCTGGCAAAAAAGCATTACAGACTCGGCTGCTACATAATTTATTTCCAAAGGAAGAAATAGTTGCAGAGAAGATATACAAGAACATTGCAGAAAACAAAAGTGTCATCTGCTTAATGCCAACTCTACGTGAATGCTCAATATTCAATGAGGAGCTTTTGAAATTGGAAAAGGAAGAGATCAGGAAATTGGAAGCAGTGGACAAAATTGAGGATGGAAGAATTACTGTCACAGTAACAGGCAAACTGAAAAATAAATTGGACTCACTAGAGAAGAACATCTCCAAAACAGCAGGATTAGAAAAAAATCTATATGTTTGCATGAACTGTAGAGTGTTTTTAAGGAGAAATTTGGATGTTGAAAAAGGCTTAGTAAATGGAGCGATGGGAAGAGTTGTGGGTTTTATTAATTATCAGAAAAAAGATGGAATTGAATGGTTAAAAATAAAATTTGATCAGATAGAGGAAGTTAAAGACATTTGTCGTTGTTCAGTTCGTTTCATGCTTGTGAAAGACTTATATGTACGTAGGAAGCAGTTTCCGTTTTCTCTAGCATATGCTGTAACTATTCACAAGTCTCAAGGATTGACTGTAGATTGTGCATTTGTGAACATTGGATCTAGTGTGTTCAAAGAAGGTATGGCATATGTTGCTTTGTCACGAGTCAAAACATTATCAGGTTTATTCATGATAGACTTCGATGACTCAAAAGTTAGTGCTGATACAAACTGTGTAAAGGAGTATAATAGATTAAGAAGAAGCTATGCTCCTCATTTAGGTCAGTATCCTGTGTTGGAGAAACGTGTAGTTTCTCGTAAAAGGAGAAATGAGAATATCTGTAATGAAGATGTAGAGAAGAGGAAAAAAAAGAGGAGTGATGTAATTGCAAGCAAAAAGAATAAGGAAAATGAAGAACAGGTTGTAGGATGTCATTTTGAAAATAGCTCTGGTGTCAACTGCTACGCAAATGTAGTGCTGAATGTTGCTTTTTATCTGGAAAGTTTGCAAGAGCAGATAATAATAAATCAGGGAAAAAGATTCTGTTCAGAGCTCAGTCTCCTTTTTCAAAAGCTGAGTAAAGATAAAACTCAAATAGAAAGTGCTACTGATATTAGAAAACTTTTAGATGTATGTTCAGGACGAACACAGTTTTCTCAAAATGAACAGCAAGATGCTCACGAATTTTTGATGTATTTTCTTCAGGTAGTGGAAGAAGAAGGAGTTCCCATTGACATTTTTTTTGGTCTCTCTTATAAATGGGAACATAGTTGTGATAATTGTTATAATATAAGTGGTTCTATTGTTGATAATGAAAGGTTTATTTATTTGACATTGCCAGAGAGTAAAACAGTCACTTTTGCAAACTTAGTTAAAGATGCTAATCATAGCATGAAATGTGGTGAGTGTAATTCTGACATGTTATCAACATTAATTTTAAGGGAATACGGACAGTATGTAATTTTAATGATGCAACGATGTAGAGCTGATGGATCAAAATTGGATACTTTAATAAAGAAGTTTACAGGACAGCAATTATCAATTTCAGGAAAAACTTTTGTAACTGTTGCAATAATTTTCCATGATGGACCTACTGTTACTTCTGGACATTACACAGTTTATCTAAAATGTGAAAAAGGATGGACACTGTGTAATGATTCCCAATTGATTTTCAAACAACGTTTGCCTTTTGATTTAGCAAATTCCTATCTAATCTTCCTGAAACCTAAATTTTAGAGAGACTTGGCAAGATCTGGACAAAATAATTTTACCATTTTACAGGATTACCATTGCAATTTTGTAGAAAAAAGATTTTTAAAATTATCATTTGGCCTAAAGGAAAGATAACCAATTGTAATGTGGACTTTTTAAATTTTTAATGCAATTTTGAAAAACCAATAATTTAGAGATTATCGGTAACTTCTGCACATTTTAAATTTTGGAATGTTATTGGACTGCCACTGGAAATTTTTTCAAAAATGATTTCAAAAATTACTATTTGGCCATGTGGAAAAGTAAGCAATTCTATTGTGGACTAAATAAATTATTCGAAAAATTTTCGTGAACCAAAATGTTACAGAGAATCGGTGAGATCTGGACAGATTAAACTTTAGAATTTTAATGGTTTTCCCTTGGAAATTTATTCCAGGGAAAGAATAAAAAATACTATTTGGCCTAAAGGAAATAAAATCAGATGTATTTTGGAGTTATTTGAGATATATTATTGTGAATGTACTTCTGAAACAAAAATATCAGACGGTATTTTAAAGAAAAAAGTATTGTTTTTAGATGACATTTTTTAAGAATAATATGCATTTCTGTAATGATAAGTTTAAGTGAGAAGAGATTCTGGGCTTTTTTAATACAATCTTTGAGATTGTTATTTTTTTTTGCCCGCTGTAAAATGATGAATGCAATTGCTTTCACAATTTATAGTGAAATGCAATATATTCTGAAAACAGCAAAAATAAGGCAAAAATATTTTTTGGAAAAAAATGTAAATATGTGTACTGTATTATAAAATGTTTTAAAAATATTAATACTTTTTTCTTTTTTTTCAGATCGATATAGAAAATTTTCGTAAACTACAACCATTTTAAAAACTATTTTTTAAAAAAACAAATGAATAAATATTTTTTTCAGTGAGTATGGTAAGTCAATAGTAATAATTGTAGTCTTTCAAGGACCTTGTAATGTGAAAAATGATTTTTAGTGTTTTTTTTAAAAAATAAAAAAAAAGGTACGCTTACCGTACGCGTACGGTAAAAAAAAAAAAAAAAAGTTTTTAAAAAAAAAGAAAAAAAAAGATGAAAGATAAGGTTGGCTCTTAAAAGAACCGTTGTGTTCATGCAGGGACAGAGGAAAGAAAGATTGGGAATATTAGACGGTACGACAAGTGTGCTGATCTATTTTACTGTTCACCAGGGAAACACTGGTCTCCCTATAAGTAATTAGATCGTGACAAGTGGCGCACCGTACTTCAACCCTCGCAAACCGAGGGTTAATTTCCAGAGGGCCAGCAAAAGGAGATTCTCCCCCCACAGATGAAGGGCTCACCTGACCTGCAGAAGAAGGAGTCTGCCCTGCAGATGATGGTCCAGGCTGAGCTGCTGTGGATGTACTGGCTCGTCTTTCTGAAGAGTTACCTCCAAAAAGATGACCATGTGTCCTTCTGTGTACTTCTTTGAGGTGCCTCATCATGGTGTGATTCCCAAAGGAATACTTCCTGTCAGGATTACCTCTAGAAAGTACACGCTTACACAGAATGCAAGTAACTAAGGGTGCATTCACCTTTTGCTGGCCTTCTGGAAAAGTAAAAAAATCCCAAACATAAGAAGGCTTTACTTTCCTCGCTCTCTGCCTCAAGACAGTGCTGCTGGTGCTAGCCTCACTCTCAGAAGGGCTCTGCTGTTCTGCCATCGTATCCCAAAGACAAACCAGCTCCTTCTCCTAAGGGATCACAAGCAGAAATGAGGGGAATGGGTGTGGTGTAGGAGAGTTCTAGAACTGAAAGTAGTTTCAACCAATCAAAAGTTGTGTTTCAAGATCACATGACCTACCGTACGCTTACGGTACGCTTACGGTGCGCTTACGGCAAAAAGTACGCGTGCGCGTAAAAAAGACACGCGCTTGCGCACATGCGCATAACAGTCATTTCCCGGCACTTCCGCGTAACGTGCGCGTGTTGCGTAAGCGCGCACGCGTCCCACGCGCAGTACGCGCGGCTACGCAAAGTGCGTAACTATACGCAAGCAGCGTAGATAGATTACGGACGTTGCGTAAACCGTACGCTTACCGTGAGCTTACGGTACGCGTACTATAAAAAAAAAAAAAAAAAAAAAAAAAAATCTGGAAATAAATTTTACATGTTTATTTTAAAAAATATATATAAAAAAAATATTTAAGGATTTTAAAAATTAAAGCATAGTCTTTATAAAAGATAAGAAAATTAAAATAAAAATATGTTTGAAAAAAATGAAGAATATAAAAAAAAAAAAGCATTTAAAAAACCTTGCAAATTCACTGAAAAAACCATGGGTTTCACACACGTTATAGTTAGGAATTAGCATTTAAAAAACCTTGCAAATTCACTGAAAAAACCATGGGTTTCACACACGTTATAGTTAGGAATTAGCATTTAAAAAACCTTAGAAATTCACTGAAAAAACCATAGGTTTCACACACGTTATAGTTAGGAATTAGCATTTAAAAAACCTTAGAAATTTAGTGAAAAAACCATAGGTTTCACACATGTTATAGTTAGCTGGACATTTTACTCGTAAAAAACCAATGAAATTGCCCCGTTATAGTTAGTTCAGCTAACTATAACTCGCGCGCCCGCAATGCACTGCTGATGACGTCACATATTACATCACTCATGACATGGTCAGTGACATCACTCATGACATCACTGATGACATCTCAAATGACATCACTGATGACCTCACTGATGACATCATCCTTGTGATAGAGTGGCAGACCTCCTCTCACCTTAATATAAGCTTTGATACACACATTCAAAAATAGAGACTAAAAATTTCAAAACAATGGACATACCAATACCAGTTACAACAACCTCTTCAGTAATTCTAAGATCCACATACACATCCACTCATTCACCAACAGTCCTATACAGTCACTCATACATGTACTCACTCATCATATGTACTCATACATCTATACATCCTGTTACACAATGCCACTCATCCATAGAGTTACTCACACACATAGTCACTCATGCTAATAAAGAATCAAACATACATTTACTTGCATATACAGTTATACACACACCACCACACTTACTTCTACGGAAACTTACACATACTTAGTCTTTTAAACAATCACTTATAGAAACACATACTTATTCATACAGGAACTCTTTCAATCTCTCACTCTCACATATACTCACATATATACACCAATAGTCACATATACTAGTTTAAAACATATGTAGTCACTCATAAAGACACTATTGAGACAGTCATTCACTCACTAACACACCCATACACACACTCATCCACCCATGCAGTCCTGCACACATGCTCTGTTCAACACATACAAACAGTGAGTCACTCATTCATGCACCGATGCACTACGTAATACCCCCCACCGAACCATGCAGACACTCAGACTGATACTCAAAAAAACAACTAATAACCTATATAGACACCCATGTAGCTACTCACCAACCCATGCAGCCACTTATACACAAAGTGAGAGACTGATACAGATATTTACATATTTAAACATTACTCACTAAGCCATGTATTCACTATGATACACTTAATCAGTCAGTTACACAATCAATTTTTCAAAAACAAATCATCCATTTAGACAGTAATATACCCATTTATTCTTCCATCAACCTTGAGATATACATATATAAAACATATTTAATTTTCAGAAAAACACACATTCACTGGATGATGTCATCAGTGAGGTCATCAGTGATGTCATTTGAGATGTCATCAGTGATGTCATGAGTGATGTCACTGACCATGTCATGAGTGATGTAATATGTGACGTCATCAGCAGTGCATTGCGGGCGCGCGAGTTATAGTTAGCTGAACTAACTATAACGGGGCAATTTCATTGGTTTTTTACGAGTAAAATGTCCAGCTAACTATAACATGTGTGAAACCTATGGTTTTTTCACTAAATTTCTAAGGTTTTTTAAATGCTAATTCCTAACTATAACGTGTGTGAAACCTATGGTTTTTTCAGTGAATATATATATATATATATATATATACACAAATGCATAACCAATAAAGGCATAAAGAAATAGCAACAGATCAAGCATTTCTCACTACTTTTATTTATATATTTATTTTCATTTTATAAAATTTTATATAGCACAAACCAGATCCCGAGGGATATCAGAGCGCTTTACAAAAGGATGAAAGGGAGAGTACTACTCCAGTAAAGATAACAAGTACTCTTTTTATTCATGATACGTAGTTTCAGGAGGAAGTTGTTAGCGCTTCTTGAAGCTCTCGCCACATGATAATTCAAGCTTTTGTGCTATGTACCTGGGTGTGTTGTCATGCAGGGCTTTGTGCGCTAGAACAATAATCTTTAACTGGATTCGGGCTTCATAAGGCAACCATTTAAGAGACTTTAGGACTGGGGTGATGTGCTCATTTCGTTTGGTACCAATAACTAGTCTGGCCACAACGTTCAGTGCTGACCTCACTGGAGCCAGGGTGTACTTGGGAAGGCCACAGAGCGTAGCGCTGCCATAATCTATCCTCGGCAAGACCAGTGCTTGGACCGCTTGTTTGAAGTCATTTTGTGGAAGGAAGGGCTTGAAATTTCTGAGTGTCCTCATCAAGTGATTAGCTCCCTTAAATACGTTGCTGATATGATTTTTTACATTCAGGTGCTTGTCCAAGGTGATTCGGAGGGATTTGGCAGAATCTATGATGAGAGGTGTGCAATTGAAAGCATTGAGGTGAGTCAACCAAAGGTCTAGCTTGAAGGAGTGGTTCGGGGGAGAGATGAGAAGGAATTCAGTTTTGGAGGTGTCGAGCAGGAGGTGGTTCTCAGTTAACCAAAGTAGAATTGAGTGAAATGATGTTATCCAGGGATGAGATTTTCAGGTAAAGTTGTGTGTCGTCAGTGTACATATGGAAGGGAATGTTAATGTCATTTAGAGAATTAGCAAGAAGTTCCAAAAAGAGGTCAAAAAGGATAAGAGAGAGGGTGGATCCTTGGGGGACACCCATGAGTACTGGAGAGGCCAGGGAGAGGGAGTGGTTTGCCTTAACTCTTTGTGTTCTGTGGTGGAGGAAGGAGGAGAACCATTGTAGAACTATACCTGAGAAACCCATCCTGTTCTTCAGAGTGGAAAGGAGGTTGTTGTGATTAACCGTGTCGAATGCGGAGGAAAGATCAAGGAGGATCAGTAGGCAGGAGTCATTTTGATCGAATATATTTAATATGTCATCAATAACTTGCGTGAGTGCCGATTCTGTGCTGTGCCCCTTCCTAAAGCCTGATTGATGTTGGTTAAGGAGTTGAAAATTCTCCATGTGAGCACAAAGTTGGGATTGTTCACATTTTTCGAGTAGTTTAGCTAGAGTTGGGATGTTAGATATGGGGCGGAAATTACTGAGGTCAGATTTCTCTGCGGTTGTTTTTTTTAGTATGGGTGATACCTGCGCTGCTTTTAGACAGTCTGGGATCGTGCCTTGGGATAGAGAAGCATTTACTACCCTTGTCCATGTGGGGATGAGAGCATTCTTGATCTCTTTGAAGATGGTCAGGGGCAATGGGTCACTGAAGTGGTTGGATGGATTATTGTTCTGAAGAATCCTGTTGATGTCTTTTTCACTGAGTGGGGTAAAGGTGCTCCATGAGGCCTTGTTCTTGATGACCAGGCTTGAGAGATTGGGCTTTTCTATGACAAGAGGTGGTGCGGACCCAGAAGCTGGCAGTAGAGCCTTCTTGGAGGCAAGTTCACTGGAGATGAGTCTTGATTTCTCAATGAAGAAAGCAGAAAATTAATCGCCAGACGGTGGGCTGACATTGGAGACAGAGTGATTTGTACCTGCAGTTGATTGTTGGTTGACCAGTTCAAAGAGTTTCTTGGGGCGATTAGCGGCTTGATCAAGTTGTTGTCTGAAGTAATCTGCCTTCGCGCACTTGATTTGCTTGTTATATATACTCCTGACATCTCTAAGGAATTTTAGGCGTTCCAGGGAGGGATTTGACTTTCAGGCTCGTTCAGCTGCCCTAAGGTTGCATCGTTCTGTGTTTAGATTTTCGTTGTACCATGGTTTGGATTTTGTTGTTGAGGTATTTTTTAGTTGAAGTGGTGCAATGTCATCCAAGATGTTAGAGATGGCCGAATTGTAAGCGTCGGTGAGTAACTGAACCTCACTCAAGTCGGCTTGGGAGGAGAGGGCAGTTTTACAGTGGGCAGCTAATTCAACTGGGTTTATTGAACTGAAATCTCTTTTCCAGATCTTAGATTTCGGTGGATGAGCCTTTCTCAACTTCACCTCCATGTTGATATAGACGAGAATGCAGTGTTGGTCTGACCAATCGCAAGGGGTAATGGATTGCAGTGTGATGGACTGCCCTTTCGAGATAATGAGGTCTAAAGTTTCACCTTTGTTGTGTGTTGGTTGGTCACAGTGCTGCTTAAGGTCATGATCCTTCAAAAAGTCTTTAAGGCAAGTAACCGCTTGGTCATTAGGATTAGACCAATGGAGATTGAAATAGCCAAGAACGATTTGGGACATGGCTGAGTCGACATTACTCGAGATGATCTCCATTAATTGTTCAATGAAGGGGAGGTTGTCTCCCGGAGGGTGATAAAAGGTGTGAAGTTTGCAGTCCGGCCGGTTGCTAATTGCGATGTTGAGACAAGGATATTCAGAGGCAGAGGGCGGAGAGGACTCTATGTGGGAAATCGAGAGTGTGTTCCTATGAATGCAGGCTAAGCCCCCTTCATGCTTCCTAACTCTGTCTAGCCTAATTATGTCATGGGTAGGCGGTACAAGGAGGTCTAAAATAGGAGTGGAGGATGGATTTAGCCAGGATTAAGTAAGGATGATGATGTCAAGATCATTGTGTTGAATTAAGTTGAATATTTCGGAGGCATGTTTGCTAGCTGACCTGCAATTGAGTAGTACACATTTCAAACATGGAGGATTTGTGGCTGAAGGAGTCTGGGTGACATTCACTCGCATGAGATTGACTTTATTGATGACTCTAACATTGTGAGGAGGTTCTCTGTGCAGGCTAGGATGGATGGTTTGTATGTGCTTCGGCGGGGTCAAGTTGGGATTAGACCTAGTCAAGTAGGAGGTGAGAAGATTATTAAGATCATTGGACGCCAAGGTCTCCGCTCTTCTGGGCCGAGTGGGCACTTTAGCTAAGGGAATGGTTTGCGAGACGGCGGAGGCTAACAACTGGCCCAAGCAATCACTATCACTAGGGGAGGTTCTAGGCAGATTCGCAGAGGTGAGGATGGAACTGATCAATTGGAAAAAATCCTTTGAAAGGACCTTTAGGTCATGTAGTTCAGTAGTGAGAAGGTGCAGCTGGAGATATATACCATCAAGGTGCGCACCTAAGTCTGAAAGGTGTATAGGATGTGTTGAGAGAGAGGGGAAGTCTCCATGTAAACCTGCGTGCGCTAAGGTGGTGGATCGTTGTTCCTGGGGAGGGAGTTGAACATGTGGAACTAGCGGGGTATAGTGAACCTTGGGAATCAATGATGTAGCGTTAGCGACAGTGATCTGAACATATCTCAGAGGGTCCTGAGCAATTCCTACCGGAGATCGAGGGCATGACAAATCGTGGTTGGGAGCCAGAGATGTAGCGCTAGCGACAGTGGTCAAACCAGATATCTGAGGGTCCTGAGCAAGTCCTACCGGAGATCGAGGGTATGGCAAATCATGGTCGGAGTAGGGCATTTGTCCATTCACCCGCGTGGTATGTGGCATAGGGGAGAGATGAGGGACGAGTGTTCAATTCATGAAGGCAAAGATACAAGGTCACATGGGGATCCCTCCGCGCACGGAGCAGAAGGGGTTGGACTAGCTGACTGTATGCCGAGTGGATTCGAGATGTCCCTCACTTGCTGGAGTAATGAAAATAGGGAACTGGGTGAGCTCTCGGTGTGAAGAACAGAAAGAACCGGACTATCTGGTTGTGTACCGAGCTGCCCTAAGATGTTTATCACCTGTTGGGTCGAGGGACTAGAAGGTTGGGGTACCTCCACCAGGGACTGAGCCGCACTGTGAACATCTGGCAGCGAGGAGCAATTCAAAGGGAGCAAAGTTCTAGGCTGAGAGGCGGGGGGAGGACTGGTGATGACCTGACTACTGGAAGAATGATGGTGGGTGTCAATGGACTTTGCTGAGGCTGCGTGCTTGAGTGACTGGAAGATAGTGGCTAACTTAATCAGATTGGCATTAGTTGTTTGTATAAGGATGATCCCATTGTTATAGAGGGTGATGGTGGCATTGGCGTTGAGTGAGGGCGAAGGAGCTGTTGTCAGTTTGAGACCATGTGGTGTTTTCCTGGTACCTGATATTCGGAGCATGGAGTATAGGACTTTACGCCAACAAGCTCTTTTTCTGGAGTAGAAAATAAGGTCATTAACTCTACTACCTTTGTTTGCACAATAATAGATGTCTGAGATTAAAGTTTCCGGCCTAGACCTTAGTAAGTGATGCTTGTGGTTTTTGGCTGCGTTTTTCGAAAGGTTGGGTGGGTAGTTGATGATGAAAACATTGGGACCTGAGGGGTCAGGGCTTAAATCTACTTTGATAGTGTGGCTATTGACCGATGGTAGTGGCTTCACCGTAGGTGGGAAATCCGTGGTGCATGGATGGTGCTAAGAGGACTTCTCTTTTATTCATTGTCGTAACCCGCCATATGCAGCAGGCAAGAGTCATACAATGGACCCTGCTGGGACCTTTAACCCAAAGAGCAAACTAGATGATATGGCATGGATAGGCAAAACGGAAGCTAGAGAATCCTTATACCAATAGTGCAAACCAAACCAACTTTCAGTTAGAACTGTAGTTGGAACAAGCCATACCAAGATGGCTGCCAAATTGTCGAATCTGACTCAGACTTGCACTGGAGTCCATTTTTTTTTAGTTGTGAAGTGCAGTCCTCTTTCTATTGCTGTTGCCCTTTTGCAGCCCTTTTGTGGTTAGTAAGAACGAGGCACTAAGGAGGAGCTGCCTTGTTGATCAAAATGGCCGGGCAATGATATTGCTGTAACAAAGTCTCCAATGACCAAGCAGTACAGTTATGCAAACTGTCTCTTCAATATCCAGACATTTCAATTAATCCCTGCCGCAAGCCCCATAAAGTTACACTTTCCACAGGGGGGCTTAAGTCCGAATCAAGATCCTCTCAGACCGCGGTAACGTTCCATTGGCAGGGGGCTCTCACGATTGCTGCCGGAAAGGAAGGGCTCGCATCGGCACGCTCTGAACCACCCAGCTGAAACGCTGCTTTCAAATCTACGATCGGCTCTGGTGTGAGGGGCGCGATCGAAATCACCGAAAGTGATAAAACATATGCATGATTAAGACATACTAAAAACATTAATGCCAAGCATTAATAGCATCTTTTTGGTAGAAACAGGTGGACAATGGGGAGGCGGGTGGGAATCCACAGGCAGATACTGCATCCACCAGAAAAAGCGTTACCGAAGGTAAGTAACTTATTCTTCTGATGGATACTTCTGCCTGTGGATTCCTCACCTTTTGAATAGAATCCCCAAGCCGTACCTCACCCGGAGGAGGGTGTCCACCTGACTAGACCAAAAAATCTTGCAAAACAGATCAAGCAAAATGGCCATCCCTCCTAGCCTCCGAATCCAATAATAATCGAATACTTTTTCGTCGAAATTATATGGAAAATAATACTTTAAAAATACTTTTATTAATAAATTTAGACAAACACCTAAAGGAAAACTTTTATTTATAAATAATTTAAAGATATTTCATACTTTACAAATTACGCCTGAAGTCGCGACCCCAGCTCGACTTTTCAAAATGGCTACCAGAATGCACGCAGCCATCGTGTAGGGTGCACGAAGTGTGCGTGACTTCTGTATAATATATTTTTTTAAACGATTGACTATAGTTTTCAAACTAAAAATTATTCATATTTTTTTTTAAATATATATATATCTATATATATATATTACCTACTGGTGGTAGCCAGTAGGTAGTTATAGTTAGGACCTATTTTCCATAGGAAATCCGCAACATTCTATTCCAAATAAGTCTGGCGCCGGTTGACGAATCTTCGCGAAATTTTCCAAACTTTTGTCCAGCTCCGGTCCGCTCCTATCCTGAAAGTCTCGGAGTGATTCTTAAAGGGGGAACCGAGAAAAAAAGGGGGTCCCAAAATGCATTTTCCCCATGCATTTTCCCATAGGACATTTAGCCGCAGCTACAGCCCGAACTGCTGAACAGAATAACACCAAATTTGGCAAAGAGGTAGTCCTCAGTTCAGACTCGTGCCTTTTGCTTAAATGGTGTTAATCTGTTGAGTAGTTCCTGAGAAAATTACAGTTAAAAGTGCAAATATATCTATGACCTCGGAGGATATGCGCACCCTATGCACACCCTGAGTGCACCCTCTGCGAACCGTGCGCGCACCCTCCCGATCACGCACTGAATGCTAATTGGCTGTCAAGTGGTTGTCAACATTCGAAACCAGGAACTGTTCGCAGCCATTTTGTGCCTCGGTAGAAGCGAGGCTGAAGAAGTAAGGGGAATAAGTGTGTAAAACATATAAAGGGGGCAGGGTAGAAATATTCTGACCCTCTAGACCTGCTTAGGGGGTCAGAAGGACTCCCAGGACCTCCTTTTTTTTTTTAAACAGCAAAATACGCGCTGGGTACGCGGATCCGGTTGTAAAAAAAAAAAAACGAATTGGGGGGGCCAAATCGCGGGGCAAACACTGCAACATTTATTGGGGGGCCAAGGGGAGCTACCCAGCCCCGGGGACCGCTACCCCCGGGGCTAGAAAATAAATGGGTGGGGGGCTGAACGCCCCCCCAAGCCCCGGGGACCACCACCCCTGGGGCTTTATTTTTTGAGGGAGGGGGGCTGCGTGGCCCCCCTCCTGGAACCCTCGAGGGCCCTGGGTACCGCCAACCCCCATGGCCGGCTCCTGCAGTGTCCTGGGGTGCCCACCCCAGGACACTGTTGTTTGCTATGAGAGGGCGTGAGTGTCCCACCCTCCCATAGCAAACTTCGTTTGGATTTTGAAAGAGAGAGCATGGAAACCTGCTCTCTCTTTCAAAATCCAAACCATATTGCTTTTCGACACGGGGAGCTGCATGTCAGCAGCTCCCCATGTGGAAAAGCAATGCCGGCTCCCGAAGGACGCGGGGAGCCAGCTGGGACTGTGGGAGCGTTGGGGCTCCCCCGCGGTCCCTAAAATTAGGAGTCGCGCATCCAGAGTGGCTCTCAGCGCGCCCCCCTGGTGTGCACGCGTTGGGTGCACGAATCCTATCGCGTTGGGTACAAGATTTCTCTCACGTAGGGTGCACGATTCCTAATGCGTTGGGTGCGCGACTCCAAAAAATAATAGAAAATAAAAAAAAGATTTTCAACATAGTTAAAAAAAATTAAAAAAGAAAACAAAAAATAGAGTTAAAAATTTTTTACAAATATTTTTATAAAATTTTCATTAAAAACATGTAATATTTACAAAAATAGATATGTAAAAAAAGAACTTTATAAAATGAAGAAAAAGAGTATAAAAACATAAATAAAGCAATTGAAACACTGAAAAATAAAGATTTAGAAATCCTTTGAAATTCAGTAAAAAACCATAGGTTAGAGATAAGTTATAGATAGGAAATAGCATTTAAAAAACCTTTGAAATTCACTGAAAAAACCATAGGTTTCAGGCACGTTATAGTTAGGAAATAGCATTTAAAAAACCCTAGAAATTCACTGAAAAAACCAATGGTTTCACGAGCGTTATAGTTAGCTGGACATTTCCCTCGTACAAAACCATTGAAATTCCCCCGTTATAGTTAGTTCAGCTAACTATAACTCGCGCCCCCACAATGCACTGCTGATGACATCACATATTACATCACTGATGACATGGTCAGTGACATCACTGATGACATCACAAATGACATCACTGATGACATCACTGATGACGTCATCCATGTGATAATTTGATGCATCTTCTCACAACCTAATATAACCTTTGATACACCCACTCTAAATTACATACTGCCATTCTCAAAACCATAGACACTCCAACACCAGTAAGTACATACCCCATCACAGAGTCTTAGGTCTACACACCCATCCACTCACTCACCCGTACAGTCACTCATACTTATGGTCACTCAGTACAGGACTATCATATGCACTCATACACCCATATAGACAATCACACACCACTACTCATCCATAGAGGTACTCACACACATACTCAGTCATGCAAATAATTAATCACACTGCCATTTACTCACCTATACAGTTATACACACACTAGCTCAATTACTCATACAAATACTAGCACATTCTTATACTCTTATAGAATCAATGATACAAGCAGACACTCATCCATATAGCCACTCACACAATCACACACTCTCACTTATAGTCATTTCTGTACTCCAACACACATATATACTGCCGTTCACATATGTACTAAATCACACATGTACTAATGAAATATATATTTCACTCACTAACACAACCATACACACACTCACCCACCCATACAGTCCATCACAGACCTAGTCTTGAAACCATGCACCCAGTGAATCACCCCCTCACATATCTATGCACAGAGTCACACACACCCCACCCACACAAACACTCAGACACCCATACCGATACTCAGACAACCAATCTATAACCCATATAGACAATCATGTAGCAATTTGAAACCCTACAGCTGCTTACACACCAGCAGACAGACAGATATAGACATTCACACAGTTTACACACTAACCCATGCATTCAGTAAGATACGTTTAATCACTCACTTATAGTGTCAGTCACGCAACAACAAAATCATCCATTCACATACTTATACACCCACTCATTCTTCAATATGCCTTTCCCTATATATAATAAACATATTTAAACTTTACAGAAACACACAGACAGTGGATGATGTCATCAGTGATGTCATTTGAGATGTCATCAGTGATGTCATCAGTGATGTCACGGACCATGTCATGAGTGATGTAATATGTGACATCATCAGCAGTGCATTGCGGGGGCGCGAGTTATAGTTAGCTGAACTAACTATAATTGGGGAATTTCAATGGTTTTGTATGAGGGAAATGACGAGCTAACTATAATGCCCCTTAAACCTATGTTTTTTTCAGTGAATATATATATATATATATATATGAAAAATACAAAAACCATAGGATTGAGGTACATTACACTTACAAATTTTCATTTAAAAAACCTTTGAAATTCACTGAAAAAACCATAGGTTTCAGGTACGTTATTTAGAAATTAGCATTTAAAAAACCATAGAAATTCACGGAAAAAACCATAGGTTTCAGGAACGCTATAGTTAGTTGGACATTTGTCTTGTATAAAACCATATAAATTCCGGTGTTATAGTTAGTTCAGCTAACTATAACTCGCGCCCCGCAATGCACTGCTGATGACGTCACATATTACATCATTCATGACATGGTCAGTGACATCACTGATGACATCACTGATGACATTATCCACGTGAAAATCTGATACACCTCCTCACACCTGAATATAACCTTTGATACATTCACTCTAAAATGCAGACTACCATTTTCTAAAAAGTAAACACATCAATACCATATACTAAATGCGCACTGACTGATTCCTTGGTCTACACACACATCTACTCATTCACCCATACAGTTACTCATACATACAGTCACTCATCAATATAACACTATCATATGCACTCATGTACCTATACAGACACTCACACACTGCCACATATCCAGAGTTACTCAAACTCCTAGTCAGTTATGCAAATAATCAATCATACTTCCATTTACTCACCTATACAGTTATGCAGACATCACCTCACTTATTCATACAGATACTAACACATAATTACACTCTTATAGACTCACTAATACAAATACACACTCATCCATGCAGCCACTCACCCAAAATCCTGACTCTCACATATAGTTATTTATATACACCATCACTCACATATACTTCCTTTTACATATGTAGTTACTTGCACATGTACCACTGAGACATCCATTCACTCACCAACACACCCATACACACACTCACCCACCCATACAGCTGTTTCCACATGCACTCTTGAACCCATACACCTAGTGAATCAACCACTCACACATCTATGCACAGAGTCACACACCTCCCACCCACCCACACACACACTCAGGCAGCCATACAAATACTCAGGAAAGCAATCAATAACCCATATAGACACTCATGCAGCTACTCTCCAACCCATGCAGCAGCTTACACAAAAACAGACAGACTGATACAGACTTTCACTCAGTTTATTCACTAACCGATGGATTCAGTAAGACACATTTAATCACTCACTTATACAGTCAGTCACGTACCTACTAAATCCTCCATACAGACACTTATACACCCACTCATTCTTCAATACAGCTTGGCATATATAAAACAAATTTAAACTTTACAGAAACACACAGTCACTGAATGATGTCATCAGTGATGTAATCAGTAGTGCATTGTGGGGGCACGAGTTATAGTTAGCTGAACTAACTATAACACCGGAATTTCTATGGTTTTATTCAAATGAAATGTCCAACTAACTATAACGTTCCTGAAACCTATGTTTTTTTCTGTGTATATATATATTCACTGAAAAAACCATAGATTTTACAGACAATATAGTAAGGAATTAGCATTTAAAAAACCTTAGAAATTCACTGAAAAAACCATAGGTTTCAGGGACGTTATAGTTAGTTGGACATTTCACTCATAGAAAACAATAGAAATTCCCATGTTATAGTTAGTTGAGCTAACTATAACTCGCACCCCCGCAATGCACTGCTGATGAAGTCACATATTACATCATTCATGACATGGTCAGTGACATCACTGATGACGTCACTGATGACATCTCAAATGATATCACTGATGACATCACTGATGACATCATCCAGTGACTATGTGTTTCTATAAAATGTAAATATGTTTTATATATATATATGCCAAGGTGTACTGAAGAATGAATTGGTGTATAAGAGTCAGGATGGATGATTAAGTAGGTGTGTAACTGACTGTATAAGTGACTGATTAATTGTGTCTTACTTAATGCATGTGTTAGCGACTGATACAGACATTCACACAGTTTAGGTTGTCAGTTGGTGTGTAAGCGATTGCATGCATTGGTTAGCAGTTAAATGGGGATCTATATGGCTTTTGGTTGGTTGTCTGAGTATCTGTATGGGTGCCTGAGTGTCTGTGTGGATGGGTGGGGGGTATGACTCTGTGCATAGATGTGTGAGTGGATAATTCACTGGGTATATGTGTTCAAGTCTATATCTGTGAAGGGCTGTATGGCTGGGTGACTGTGTGTATGAGTGTATTGGTGAGTGAATGGATGCCTCAGTGGTACATGTGCGAGTAACTGCATATGTTGAAAGGCAGTAAATATTAGTGTTGGAGTGTATACATGACTATATGTGAGACTGAGTGATTGTGAGAGTGCCTGTATGGATCAGTGTGTGCTTGCATTAGTTATTATATTAGAGTGGAAGTATGTGTCAGTATATGTTTAAATAAGTGAGGTGGTATATGCGTAACTGTACAGGTGAGTATTACTGACTACATGTGTGAAGAACTCTATCATTGAGAGGCGGTGTGTGAGTCTGTATAGATATGTGACTGGATATGATAATGCTGTATTGATGGCTGACTGTATGTATGAATGACTGTATGGGTGAATGAATAGATGTGTGTGTAGACCTAGGAATTAGTGAGTGGATATGTACTAACTGGTATTGGTGTGTTCATGGTTTTGAAAATTATAGTCTCTATTTTAGAGTGGGTGTATCAACTATTACATTAGGGTCTGATGAGGTGCATCAGATTTTCACATGGATGATGTCATCAGTGATGTCATCAGTGATGTCATTTGAGATGTCATCACTGATGTCACCAGTGATGTCACTGACCATGTCATGAATGATGTAATAATTGGCGTCATCAGCAGTGCATTGCGGGGGCGCGAGTTATAGTTAGCTCAACTAACTATAACAGGGGAATTTCTATGGTTTTCTATGAGTGAAATGTCCAACTAACTATAACGTCCCTGAAACCTATGGTTTTTTCAGTGAATTTCTAAGGTTTTTTAAATGCTAATTCCTAACTATAATGCCTGTAAAACCTTTGGTTTTTTCAGTGAATTTCGAAGGTTTTTTAAATGTTAATTTCATATTTTACTATTTATAAAACCTATATTTTTTCAAATTTTTTTAATAATATTTCCGAACTCTATAAAAAAAAATTTAACTTTAAAAATTATGTAATGTTTTATATCTTTTAAAAAAGAATCTATATTATTTGTTTTTTTTCTGAAAAAACTAGAGTCCCGTACCTGTAGTCTACCAAGTTCCATCAGCACATGAATCCTATCCGCCATATTGAAATGATGCGCATTTCGTATCCGACGAGTTCGTGGCACCACGTCCCATGTAAGAACATATACGTATGAGGTCGCGCCAGTTGCTACTTTGGTATGTGACGGGTACATAATACCAAGCCGCGCCTTACGTCATGTACGTATGGGGTCACACCCGCTGCGCGATGCATATGCAATGACTGCACACTGCCAGGCCCTATGTTACGTCATAGAAGTATAGTGCACCGCCGGGTACGCCATTCCCTCATTTTTTTTGTATGTCTCAAAACTATATCTACATATCTTTAAAATGTATATGAAAGCAAGCGATAATCTAAAATATTTTAAACATTTGTATATTTCTAACTGTAATAAACTTATATTATGGTAATATTTTCTCAAAATCACATCGGTTGTGGCCTCCTTGCACGCTCGCTGCGCGATTCCTATGTGACCTTAAAGAAAAGCATTTGATTGGTTCATAACATTTCCCATTGTAACAGTTGGAGGACCCCACCCATTTTCGCCATTCTCTTTACAGCGTTTCATGAGAGACTCCTCTTCTACTTACAGAGCTTTTTTGAAAAATGTTTGCTATGTACGCATATCTGACAGTACACACAACATGCAACCATCATCTTCATCAATATTCATGCTCTGTAAAGCAGCCTTCCACCTGTGATACCCATGCATCTAAAAGCTACATAACCGACCTTTTCCCCACTGCCAGTAGTAACATGGTTGTATACGCTGTCCACAGCAAAATGTAATGTGGTACGGCCCAGGGGCAGTATCATGCATAGATAATGAACACACGGACACAGATGGATAGTGGAAGTGGGTACGGGCACATGTGCTCGACTCCTTTTTATTAACAGGGTCACATATCCAGTGACATCTGTGTTGGATGCATGTGCGGTGAGCGTGAACCAGCCCTCAGGGAAAGGTTGCTGCTAGCATCAACTACAGCAGTAATCATTGGATCACACAAAGAGATTTAATAATAAAAGGGTCAATAATTTGTGCTGCAGTAAGGTAGGGACAGTAGATGTAAAATAATACAGAAAAGAGTCTATCGTAAAAGAACCATAACTTGTGGTATACTGAGATACAGGGAGTAGATCTGAAATAATACACAAAAAGATTGTATCATAAATGGTCCAGCAGTTCTACAGCACTCAGAAATCCACATCAAAAGCATGCAGCATGTGCACAGCCAGCGATGAAGCGTGCTGCGAGCGGGCCATACTAGCAGCAATGTCTGTTGCCATCAACACTGTATCATCTGCAATAGTGACTCGATCTCAATTGTGAACACTGCTCTCTGTAGTGTAGGCCAGAGAGAGCAGTCAGCAAAGACCCACAGCTACATAAGGTGGACTTGAGCTACACAGTTTGTCGTATGCAAAGCAAGAAAAAGCATGTGTGGAGCCTGCGATAATGCGTATGCATGGAATGGACAGAGCGCACTGCAGCAATGTCTTTTCCTACAGTACTGCGTCATCTACAATACCGACTCAATCTGAATTGTGAACACTGCTGTCTGCAGTATAAATTGAAGGCATTAGTCACACAGACATCCAATAATACTTTTTCTCACTTCCTCTTCCCAAAATACAATAACATAAATTACAGAAAACTCTGCAATAAATAAATCAAAACAATTTGAATTGCGATTTCTACTGTCCACAGTGTAGAATATTCAGTTTTCCTTTGAACTTGCAAGATGAATTTCACCATTCTACTAAACATATAACTCATCTAAAAAAAATTCTTCAAGCAAATATACTAAAAGAATATTCTGTATATTTCAAAACGTTGTAGTTAATTGCCTACTAAATTCTGTAATTAATCAATCACAACTCAATCTGAATTGTGAGCCCTGCTGACCGCAGTGTAAGCCAGAGGCAGTAGTCATTAACACCTCACAGCCATGTGCCGTTTTCGGATGCACGGAGTTGGTTGCACCTGGTCGGAAGGGGTACACAGAAATCATTACAGACTTTAACTTCTGACATCCTCAATCATATAATCAAGACCCCGTTTCACTGTTCGGACCTTCTGTACCGTGGTGTAGTCCTCCGACTACAGTCAACCAAGCCCAATAATCATTTGCAGCAGTTAACTACGGAAGCACAGACACTGACTGATGCACCTCAACGGAAACAGTTCTGTAAAAAGCAAGCAGCAGTAATATTGGACACCGTCCATTGTGGGATCAAGACACCATTCCACTGTTAGGACCTAGAGTTGATTGCACCTGTTCGAAGGGAGTACCTTCATCTCCACTCTCAGATGCAGTTCTAACATATTCCATTGTGGGATCTAGACACCGTTCCACTGTTGGGACCTAAAGTTGGTAGCACCTGGTCGAAGGGAGTACCTTTATCTCCACTCTCAGGTGCAGTTCTTACATCGTCCATTGTGGGATCAAGACCCCGTTTCACTGTTCGGACCTGTTGTTCCACGGTGTACTCCAGCCACTACAGTCAGCCAAGCCAAATAATCATGTGCAGCAATTAGCTACGGAAGCATAGAGTCTGATGCACCTCAACAGAGGGAGTTCTCTGAAAACTCAGCAGGTAATATCGGACATCGTCCATTCTGGGATCAAGACACTGTTCCACTGTTGGAACCTAGAGTTGCTTACACCTCGTCAAAGGGAGTACCTTCATCTCCACTCTCAGATCTAGTTATTATAACATCGTCCATTGTGGGATCAAGACAACGTTCCACTGTTGGGACCTAGAGTTGGTTACACCTGGTCGAAGGGAGGACCTTTATCTGCACTCTGAGATGCAGTTCTAACATTATCCATTGTGGGATCAAGACCCCGTTTCACTGTTCGGACCTGCTATAGCGCGGTGTACTCCAGCCACAGCAGTCAGCCAAGCCCAATAATCATGTGCAGCAATTACCTAAGGAAGCACAGAGTCTGATGCACGTGAACAGAAGGAGTTCTGTGAAAACCCACTAGCAAGTAATATCGGACATTGTCCATTCTGGAATCAATTCACCGATCCACTATTGTGACCTACAGTTGGCTGCACCTGCTCCAAGATAGTACCTTCATCTCCACCCTCAGATGCAGTTCTAACATCGTCCATTGTGGGATCAAGACACCATTCCACTGTTCTTACCTGTTTGACTACTGTGTTAGTAGTATACAGAGCACTCCACGCTGCTGGGCCTCAAACTGAACGTTCTGCGCCTGTGTCGCGATAGCCAGCGTTGATCTGAGGAACCTTCCGACCTTGCAGACCTCGCCCCAGGAGCTTCCAATGGCACGTTGTGGGCCCTCTTTCACATAATGCGGTAGCGAAAGATGAGCTGTGGGGTATATGTGCATCTCAGCGGCCACAACAGTTTCTGAGTACCAGCAGGCTGAGAGCATTATTCCTGCAGCCACCTTCGCTCACGGCGTCAGCCTCGTGGCGGTGGTGTAAACTGCGCAGACCTGGCAGACACGTTCACCATTCCGAAAGAGAACCACACCCAGAGTAACGTGCCTTTTATTCATACCCCTACGCTAGCCTTGCGTACGCCGAGCCAGCCCACTACGCTAAAGGTTTGGGGGGGGTAAGGGCACGTACACGCTATGTTTTTGAAATCTTCCCTACTGACTGTACTATTATAGTGCTGTCCACTATTTACTTCACTCAATAGACCATCAGTGTATGTTCACATGTACATGTGTGTGCTCTGTATACTCAAGTCTGTCCGGCACATCCCCTCAACACTTTGCATTGTATACTTTTATAATCGAGAATCTCTTGCCACCTTCGCACATACTTTGCTCCCATATCTCCCCGCATTCTGAATTGTGTGAAAGAGGTGCTATGCCATATTTGGTTTGTGTACATGGCTAGCCAGTGTTCCCACAGTATGTAGTGTTGTTGTGATAGGGGTACATGTTGTTTGTCATGTTGTATGCGATTATATAAGGTAGCGCGTTTATTCACGAGCAGTGGTTTCTCCCATTTACATATCACTGTCTTAAAGAGCATACAGAAGTTTTTCTCACAGGTGCAAACTGTGACCACAATGGCAGTCATTCATTACTATGCAAGAATTTCCAACTGCACGACACTTCTAAGCTTATAGACCCCAATCTTGCCTGCTTTCTTGAAAGCACGCCACCTCGCACAATCACACCAATATTCGCACAGCTTTCTAATGGCAGTTATCTGCTTCTCAATAACATGCACTCCTATGGAATGTGAGGTGGCATACTGTATGTCCTTACTGTTTCAAACCGAGTAACTTCCTGTAGCAATGTCTACTCCCACCCACACAAACTAACCCCCAAACTTCAACTTGGCCTTGAATCCCTACTTTGCAAACAGATTTCATTAAACATACCAAACTAAAACGCTTTTCTTCACAACAGAAGTGTCCCTCACTTCTGCAAAAGAAATGTATCGCCTGCAGATAGCACGAACTTCCAGTAAAATACACTCCCTTTTAAATTCAAACCTCCCTTTACACTTTGTGAATTGTTACCCAATTTTCAACACATCTCACACTCAAGGTCTGGCACACTTTTTTAATATGGTCTCCTCCGGCCTTCTCACAGCCTTTCAAACTGTTTTCTCGTATAATACCACACATCATTTATTCGATCATCTCTGGAATAACAGGAATAGTGCCCAAAATTCTCACTCTCTTTGCGGCCATCCTACTACTATTTTTGCTTGTAAAAAATGACTGCGCTCCCAGTGGTAACAAGCATCTCCGACAGAATACGCCTCTACGCGAAGCTACATCAATACCGTGGAAAAATGGAATAACTTTTCGGCTGCCTTCCTCTATCTATTATCGGAGCCAGCTACAACATGACATTTATTTAGACATATACAATCTGCGTGCAACCATCTTTCTATTGCAAAACGTGCCCATTCGACTGGCGAATGGATGTATGCCTTGCCAACATCTCGACAATTGCTCCCGATATCCAGCAGGTAATGGAGTATCTTGAAATACATGAACTCGATTGTTCAGGGTAGAGCAATGGCGGATGCAATGCAAAAAGGTATCGTGGCGGAATGGGATTTCTGCGCAGCCGCGAAAGATCTACTGCAATGTACGACCTTTGACAACATCACAGATTGCCTGCCAATTCAAATTGGCGCTCCAACATTCGAGGAACATTACTGTCCCTTCGAAGATATGAATTGGATGGCTTCGCTTTTCTCACACGATGGCAACAATGACCTCCTGGAACATTACGAATCTGCAATCTCCAAAAATTCACATTCTTCTTGGATTGATTTTTATCAACTTTTTTGAGTTTTTCCTTTCAATTTTTTTAATACACTTCAATTGAACTATTTTCATATAATAACTTTCTGAGTATGCTCAGGCATTTGAACTCTGTTTTCATTATTGCCCCTTACGTCTCCAGTCTAACAAGGGATGGGTGATGTATGGCCTATCCAAATACGCTATTTACTTCCTAAATTAGCCAAAACCAGACATCCATTTTGAAGCCATCTCTATTCTTTGTGCACACGTCTCTCTGCCTGCCTGTTATCCACAAAACCCTTTCACACAAATGTACTCATCCTCAGCCTATACTCACGAGCTGGCGATCAGCATCAAAAAACACGACATTGTTTAGGAACTGGTTGGCACAGTGTGCTAATCATATCCTACCTTTATTTTCATTATAGAATTGAGTCATTCATGTCTAATCGCTATTGTTTATGTCACATGGAACTGTTACATGTAATGTGGAATTCACTAATGCAGCAGTTTCAGATTTGAATATAACAGAATCGTTTAGAGTTTGCCTCAGCTCGGTGCCTTAGCTGTTTGCACAAGAATTTTAGTTTGAAAGAGCTGAAGACAATAATGTATGGTTTGACGAGAAGGGTACCTAATGTGCTTCTCAGAAGCACAATTTTGTGTTCCTCGTCAAAGTTCCGATGTTACTCCAACTATTACTAATTCTGACACGCACCAGATTGAATCTACCGTACAAGAGATTGCTGACTGTTCTACTGTTAATAATTTTGTGTTACAACAAAGGAGTACCAGGGTACCGAAGAAGTTTGATGATTACACTTTGCAATTTTTTTTTGTTTCTGTTCTTAAAGGATACATGTGCTAATCGTATCCTACCTTTATTTTCCTTATAGAATTTCGAGTCATTCAAGTGTAATAGGTATTGTTTATGTCACATGGAATTGTAACATGTACCTTGGAATTCACTGATGCAGGAGCTTAGGTTTGAATACAGCAGAAGCGGTTGGAATTTGCCTCAACTGAATGCCTTACCTCTTGCACTAGTGGATCCATTTATGGCACCTAAATAAAGACACTCTTTATATAACTTTCAGACTCCATCGCTTTATTACACACAGCCACTTTCTTAGACCCACCTGATTTCACCATTTCTCTTCTGTGGCATTGCAACATTCTACATTATATTCTTCACGATTATTTCTTTATTCCTCCTTCCTATTACACACACCCACTTTCTTAGACACACCTGATTTCACCATTGCTCTTCTGTGGCATTGCAACATTCTGCATTATATTCTTCACGATTATTTCTTTATTCCTGCTTCCTAAAACACTGCATTCAAGTCTTCAGAAAGTAGAGGTGAGTAGTTTGCTTTCCACTCCCTGTATAGTATAAACGCATACTAACACTATTTACACAGATATACTAAAGTGGCCAGTATCCTACAACGCCCACACACATCACTTTACAGCAATCAGCTCACGGCTTATGCTCACGGTTTCATCCCTGAGTCTTCAGACCAGTACCAGTGATTAGTTTGCTTCCCAATCTCACTATACTCTAAACGCATACCAACACCACCTGCACAGCTATCCTACAGCAGCAAGTATGCTACAGCGCCCAGACCACATCAGTTTACACCACTCAGCTCACAGTTTAGGCGCACACTTTCATCCCCGAGTGTACAGGCACCTCACCTCAGCACCATCTCACTCTGCGCAAAACAGCACTTTCACACCGGTAGGGATAAATACTGCAGCACATCAGTTTACAGCACTCAGCTCACGGTTTAAGTGCACGCTTTCATCCCCGAGTCTTCAGACCAGTACCAGTGATTAGTTTGCTTCCCAATCTCACTATACTCTAAACGCATACCAACACCACCTGCACAGCTATCCTACAGCAGTAAGTATGCTACAGCGCCCAGACCACATCAGTTGACACCACTCAGCTCACAGTTTAGGTGCACACTTTCTTCCCCGAGTGTACAGGCACCTCACCTCAGCACCATCTCACTCTGCGCAAAACAGCACTTTCACACCGGTAGGGATAAATACTGCAGCACATCAGTTTACAGCACTCAGCTCACGGTTTAGGCACACGCTTTCATCCATGAGTGTACCAGCACCTCACCTCAGCACCCTCCCACTCTTGGCAAAACAGCACTTTCACACCGGTAGGACTAAATACTTCGCTTCACACTCCCTGTATAGCACACCCTAAACACCCCACAGACGTTACAGTGCTCCTACCCTAGCCTTTCCTACTTTTTTTGCCCTTTTTCCCCTTACTAGTTTCAACGGAATCACAAAATGGCAGCCAACACTTCCTAGTTGCAACCGCTTACACCGCTCATAGCCAATAAGCAGCAAGCTCGTGCTCTTAACGCCTCAGCCAATCAGATGGCAGAATTCCCAAATATCGATATCTGTAAATTTTGATACTTCTCCAAAACAACTGAACGGATTTACACCAAATAAACAAAAACATGCTTTCTAGACCAAGACCCTTCTCCTTGCCAATTTTGGGGTAATTCCGTTCGACCTGTAGCCTTGTCTAAAGTTTCCTATGGAAATTAACATGGAGAAAACACGTTTTGGGACCCCCTTTTTTCTTGGCCCACCTTGATGAATCACCCCCAAGCTTCCCAAATAGGAGCTGATATGAACAAAGAATTAGTTTGGAAACTTTCATGAAGATTCAGCAAATGACGCCAAATTTATAAGCAAAACAAAAAATGTTCTTCCTATGGAAACTTGGTCCTAACTATAACTACCTACTGGCGACCGCCAGTAGGTAATATATATATATAAATATATATATATATATATATATATATATATATATATATATATATATATTATCTACTGGCGGTCGCCAGTAGATAGTTATAGTTACAACCTAGTTTCCATAGAAAATCTCAAAATTCTATTTTGAATAACTTTGGCGCCGGTTGACGAATCCTCGCGAAATTTTCAAAACTAATGGGGCGCTCCGTTCAGCTCCTACCCTGAAAGTCTCGGGGTGATTCGTCAAGCGGGGGCCGAGAAAAAAGGGGGTCCCAAAACTCGTTTTCCCCAATGCATTTTTCCATAGGACCTTTAGACACAGCTACAGCCAGAACGGCTGAACAGAATTACTTGAAATTTGGCAAAGAGGTAGTCCTCAGGTCAGGCATGTGCCTTTTGCATATATGGTCTCAATCCGTTCAGTAGTTCCTGAGAAAATCAAAAGTAAAATCATA
Source organism: Triturus cristatus (assembly GCF_964204655.1). Taxonomy (NCBI): domain Eukaryota; kingdom Metazoa; phylum Chordata; class Amphibia; order Caudata; family Salamandridae; genus Triturus; species Triturus cristatus. The sequence continues at coordinate 984,963,409 of NC_140579.1, read as the reverse complement.
TACATATCTGGGCGGAGCCTAACCACACATCTCATTGTGAGATCTGATTGGCTGTCAGCACTTCATCCAAGAAGTGTTGGCAGCCATCTTGGGATCAATATACATGATAGCACCTCATTAAAAAGCATTGCAGTTAATAGAAGGTTTTAAGACCTTAGTTACATTATAAATCATTTGTTGATGGTACCATACTCATTTTAGGAATTGTAGTATGTTCTAAGGTGGTTTTACCATGTGAAAAAGCCTTCTGCTGGGATATCATGAATCATGTTTGAGAGAAAACTATTTTCACATGCTTTTCCCACAGAGGTTCGGAAGGTGATCTATAAGCTAAACTGAGAGCATATTTTCTGTAAATTCACATTATCTTTCTCAGTCATGTGAGAATGGAGTCTGACATTCTCAGTAAAACATGTACATCCAACAAGGGCAGAGACTGTCAGTTGATTCCTTTGTGTTCTACTGCAGCTTCCCAGAGTGTTCCAAAGAACAACTAGAGCGCTAACAGTCTTACTTATGACAAAGGTATGGCACACCTGAAGCCATCTTGATTGGAATAAAGTGGTAACATTTAAACCATTTAATTTAAAAAGGAACAAAATGAGAGGGTTCATTTTGCCATAGAATGTATGATTAGTGCTGCAGAAAGAAAAATTAGGGCACATTTTGAGTGACTTCTCAAATCCTCTTCTATTTCATTAAAGAATTCTGACATGCAGACTGAAACATGCACTTTCAATACCAGCAGCAGACTTCCCTGGTGAGCAGTAGCTTTACTACAGTGATCTAATGAGCAACTAGAGTGCTACCATTCAGAATTTATGGAAAATGTGGGACACATCTGAATGCCTTCTTGATGGAATCAAAGTAAACAAGCATTGAAAATGCAATAGGTCTCGCCCTCGTTTAAGTTAAAGCAATTCTGTTTGTAAATAGGTGGCTTTTTAGCTTTGCTTGTATTAGAGTTTTTTAAACTTTCATGTACATACCATGCATATGTATGCATATATGTATATGTTTGCATGAATTTATATTTATATAGATATGCAGATTATATTTATATGTTTATATATTCACTGAAAAAACCATAGGTTTCACACACGTTATAGTTACGAATTAGCATTTAAAAAACCTTGCAAATTCACTTAAAAAACCATAGATTTCACATATGTTATAGTTAGCTGGACATTTCACTCGTAAAAAACCAATGAAATTCCCCTGTTATAGTTAGTGCAGGCAACTATAACTCACGCGACCGCAATCCTCTGCTGATGACGTCAGATATCACATCACTGTATTTAGACACTTATTTACCCATGTCTTCTTCCATTAATCTTTAGCTATACATATATTACAAATATTTATTTTTCATAAAGACACATATGTCATCAGTGATGTAATATCTGACGTCATCAGCAGAGGATTGCGGTCGCGTGAGTTATAGTTGCCTGCACTAACTATAACGGGGGAATTTCATTGGTTTTTTACGAGTAAAATGTCCAGCTAACTATAACATGTGTGAAACCTATGGTTTTTTAAGTGAATATATATATATATATAAATATATTCACTGAAAAAACCATAGGTTTCAGGGACGTTATAGTTAGGAATTAACATTGAAAAAACCTTAGAAATTCACTGAAAAAACCATAGGTTTCAGGGACGTTATAGTTAGTTGGACATTTGACATATAAAACCAGAGAAATTTGCCTGTTATAGTTAGTTGAGCTAACTATAACTCGTGCCCCCGCAATGCACTGCTGATGACGTCACATATTACATCACTCATGACATGGTCAGTGACATCACTGATGACATCACTGATGACATTTCAAATGACATCACTGATGACATCACTGATGACATCATCCAGTGAATGTGTGTTTCTGTAAAGTTTAAATATGTTTTATAAATATATATATGCCAAGTTGTATTGAATAATGAATGAGTGTATAAGACTCAGGATGGATGATTAAGTAGGTGTGTGACTAACTGTATACATGATTAATTAATTGTGTCTTGCTTAATGCATGTGTTAGCGACTGATATAGACATTCACACAGTTTAGGTTGTTAGTTGGCATGTAAGCAGTGCCATGGTTTGGTTAGCAACTAAATGAGGATCTATATGGGCTATTCATTGCTTTTCTGAGTACCTGTATGAGTACCTGAGTGTCTGCGTGGGTGGGTGGGGGTGTGTGTCTCTCTGCATAGATGTGTGAGTGGCTAATTCACTAGGTATATTTGTTCAAGTCTGTATCTGTGAAGGTCTGTATGGCTGAGTGAGTGTGTGTATGAGTGTCTCGGTGAGTGAATGGATGACTCAGTGGTGCATGTGAGTAACTCCATATATGAAAGGCAGTATATATGAGTGTTGGACTATATAAATGACTATATGTAAGAATGAGTGATTGTGAGAGTGCCTGTATGGATCAGTGTGTCCTTGTATTAATTATTATATTAGAGTGTAAGTATGTGTTAGTATATGTTTAAATAAGTGACGTGGTATGTGTATAACTATACAGGTGAGTAAATGAAAGTGTTATTGATTATTTCCATTACTGACTAGGTGTGTGAATAACTCTAAGAATGAGAGGCAGTGTGTGAGTGTCTGCATAGATATGTGACTGGATATGATAATGCTGTATTGATGGCTGACTGTATGTATGAGTGAGTGTATAGGTGAATGAATGGATGTGTGTAGATCTACAAATTAGAGAGTGGATATGCACTAACTGGTATTGGTGTGTTCACGTTTTTGAAAATTATAGTCTGAATTTTAGACTGCGTGTATCAAGTGTTATATTAGGGTCTGATCAGGTGCATCTGATTTTCACTTGGATGATTTCATCAGTGATGTCATTTGAGATGTCATCAGTGATGTCATGAGTGATGTCACTGACCATGTCATCAGTGATGTAATATGTGATGTCATCAGCAGTGCATGAGTTATAGTTAGCTCAACTAACTATAACAGGTGAATTTCTCTGGTTATATATAAGTCAAATGTCCAACTAACTATAACGTCCCTGAAACCTATGGTTTTTTCAATGAATTTCTAAGGTTTTTTTAAATGCTAGTTCCTAACTATAACGTCCCTGAAACCTATGTTTTTTTCAGTGAATTTCTAAGGTTTTTTAAATGCTAATTTCTAACTATAGCATGCCTGAAACCTATGATTTTTTTCCAGTGAATTTAAAAGATCTTTTTAAATGCTAATTTCTAACTATAACGTGTCTGAAACCTATGTTTTTTTCTGTGAATTTCAAAGGTTTTGTAAATGCTAATTTCTAAGTATAATGTTTCTGATACCTATGGTTTTTTCAATGAATTTTAAAGGTTTTTTAAATATAGAACTACTTTTGTGTATTTGTCAATAATACTATTGTTTCTAACTTTTCAACTACATAAAATAAACTGCAAAAGTACTATGTAACGTAATACATTTCACAATTTACAATGAGTTTTTAAATAATACAAAACAATTTACCATTCAGATAACAATTTTTCTCCCTTTTTTTTCCTGTCATCAGCTACTACTTAACTTCACTATTCACAGTGATGCCAGTGTAGTTTCATCATAAACAGCAGAGAAAAAAACCAATCAACTAGATAGTTAAAAAATCCCTAAACCCTAATTCTCTCAAATATAATGCAAAATCAACACAAATAACACATCTAATAGTACTTCAAATGTTCAAAGCTTACCTTTACTTCGTAGATTGTCTGCAAATTTACCCAATACGCCAGATAATGTATCAAAAATTTCGCTTTGAAAGCATCCAGTATGAATTCCTATAGATCTTATGTAGTTTCTCTGCACATTTTCCCAATACGCCAGATAATATATCAAAAAGTTTGCTTTGGAAGCATCCAGTATGAATTTCTTAAAGATCTTACGTAGTTTCTCTGCACATTTTCCCAATACGCCAGATAATGTATCAAAAACTTTGCTTTGAAAGCATCCAGTATGAATTCCTTAAAGATCTTACGTAGTTTCTCTGCACAAGTTTCCCAATGCACCAGATAATGTATCAAAAATTTCGCTTTGAAAGCATCCAGTATGAATTCCTTAAAGATCTTACGTAGTTTCTCTGCACATTTTCCCAATACACCAGATAATGTATAAAAAACTTTGTTTGAAAGCTTCCAGGATGAATTCCTTAAAGATCTATACACCTTCCGATTAAAGAAAAATTAAGTATGAGTTGGGTAATTCATAAGGCAATCTTGGTTTCATTTCCAGGTGTGTATCTGTTGGAAGGCGGGCCTCGGGGGGTCAGAGAGACCACCCAGAGGAGCCCCCACACTGCACGAAGTAGCCGAGCGCTGCTGAGAAGCCTCCGGGGAGAGGTCCTTCTCCTATAACGTACTAGCACAGTAACACCACCACACAGGACTCAAGGGGATTCAGCAAGACGAGCAGTTCTTTATCAGTACTTATGAAGTTACGATTATCAATATTTACAAGGGGGGGATCGAGGGATCCACAAGAGTCTCAAAGTCTTTGGTAGGGACGGGGTAGCGGGACAGTCTTTAGCAGCAGCTGGGTACGAGGGTACCTGGGGCCCAGTTCTTATCCCCACGCTGGAGGGCCTCCGGATCTCGGAGGGGTCGAGCCGCGACGGCGTCAGCAGGGCTCTGGTGTTCAGTCCGTGGAGTTCGAGCCGCGACCAGGTCAGCAGGGCTCTTACGGTTTCTTGGTTCAGCTCGAGCCGCGACGACGTCAGCAGGGCTCCGAGGGAGGTTTCAGCGAGGTTGGGCCGTGACAGCGTCAGCAGGGCTCCGATGTTCCGTGAGGCTTCGTGACCTCAATAAGGTGGAGCCGCGACGAAGTCAGCAGGGCTCGTGGTAGAGTTTCAAGCAAGAGTTCTTCTCCGTTGGGTCGGCCGCGATTCAATCAGCAGGGCTCTCGACTCCGGGATACAACTGCTGTCCTGTTGCAGGGTCGCTCCAGATATAGGTCTGGAGCCCTTTGATGTCCGGACCCTTGCGCCCGGGGGGCCGGGGAGGCCGGGCTGGGAGAGGCCAGACGCCCAGCGGGAGAGGCACCAGGCCCAGGGGAGCTGTGGGGCGATCGCACCTAGGTGTGGGAGGACGGTTGGGGTCCCATCGATACTGCCCTCCGCCGGGAGTGGGGGAGTGCTCACATGGTACCCCCTGGCCAGTTGGTGGTGCCTGGATGTCGGGGCTTGCTGGGGCCGAGGCCGGGTTGAGCGGGGTCAAGTAGGCTGGCGCGCAGAGTCACGTACAATCCAAAATGGAGGAGCCCCGAGGTGCAGGGGACCTCGTGCGGCTTGGCGAGGGGGAACAGGACCACGCCACGAGGCCGGCTCCAACAGTATCATTACAGTGACTCCAACCATTATTCCACTTTAAATAAACTGTATAATGTCCACTTGTAGTAGTACTTCCAGCATGGAAAACAATAGCAACTGTTGCAAAAGTTCTTCCAGAAATAGATACTTGATTAGCAACAACATTTTTAATTTTGGTTTCCACTTTTCTTCCATTTGGTCGACAGAGTTACAGCATTGTAATCATATATTTTCCATATCTTTGTAGGCATAATGCAGATAGCAGTCTTGATTTACAACGAGAACACATCATCTCATGATCAGCTTCTTTTACTAATTTGGAAAATGGTACAGATTTGCAGTCAGGTATTGTTAAATATAAAAATCGTTCTCTGTCAACAATAGTGCTTGAAGTTAACGAACACTCTTCACATTTATGTTCCCATCTGTAACTGAGTCCAAATAAACTCTCAATCTGAATTTCTTCATCTTCTAGTACTCCAAGCATAACCATCAGAAATTCTTGTGCGCCTAGCTGTATATTAGCACTGAACGTTAAAGATCCAGTACATGTATCCAACAGTTGGCGAATACCAGAAGCAGAATGAATCTTACTTCTATCAGTTCTCAATTCTTGAAATAAAGTGTAGAGTGCAGAACATAAAGATTTTTCCTGACTTTCCATAATTTCACCACAAATATCTTCAAGATAAAATATAACATTTAGAATGACATTACCATAGCAGTTGACACCAGAAGCATTTTCTAATTGGTATCCAACAACATCATCACTTGTTTGTATTTTCTGCTTCTATACATCTTTTCTTTTCTTTTCTGTTTATTTTCTTTCTGCTTTTCAACCATAGGTAATTCTTCAACATATTTGCATTTTGAACTCAGAACACGTTTCTCATAAATAGGATATTCACCTAAATGGGGAGCATAACACCTTCTCAAACGATTATATTCTCTTACACAATTAATATCAGCACTAATTATGTTCTCATCAAAACCAATTAAATACAAACCAGACAACGTTCTAACTCGAGATAATGCAACATATACCATTCCCTCTTTAAACACAGTTTTTCCAACATTTACCAAACCATTATCTACACTTAAACCTTGTGATTTGTGAATAGTCATTGCATATGCTAAACAGAAGGGAAACTGTTTTCTACGAACATACAAGTCTTTTACAAGCAAAAAACGTGCTGCAGAACGTGCAACCTGTCTTACCTCTACAATCTGATCAAATTTAACTTTCAAAAATTCAATTCCATTTCTATTTTGATATTTCACAAAATCAATAACTTTCCCCATTGCTCCATTCACTAAACCTTCTTCTACATTCAGATTACACCTCAAGATTACCCGACAGTTTAAATATACATCTAAATTTGTTTCTAAGCCAGCAGTTTTTGATACAGACTTTTCCAAAGAATCTAATTTAGTCTGTAGTTTTTCTGAAAGAACAATTGTTATTCCTTGATGCTCTATTTTATCAATAGCTTCAATGTGAACTATTTCTTGATTTTCCAATTTCATAAGCTCTCTATTAAATGTATAACACTCTTCCACCGTAGGCATTAAGCAAACTATAGACTTTTTTTCATTCATTTTCTTGTACATTACTTCTGCTGGTGTGTTTTCATTTGTAAACAAGTTCTTTAGTAGACGACTTTGAAAAGTTTGTTTACCATGTTTGCTTAGAACACCAATTCTTACATCCTTTAGAATATTTCCATAATCTTAATTTCTTGCTTGTCGTATATTCTGAGTGAGTTCTTTATATTCAAAATGTTACCACAGATTCACATTTCCAATACTTCCCAAAGATTTCTTAGTGTCTTCATGTAGAAGAGTTTTAAAAACTGGTTCTCATTTTACAGGGGTTAGTTGTAGCAGATCTCCAAATACAATTAAATGTTTTCCCCCAAAGAGAATGTCGTAATCTGTTTTTAATACCTGTTGCATTCTTAAGTGTACAAAAGCAAGCATTAAGTTTGAGACCATGCTCACCTCATCAATAATTAAAAGTTTCATTTTCTTCAGCACTATTGACACTTTATAAGAAGCTTCTCCAGACAACTTCTGATATTGTAATTTATTATCATGCTCCACTGGTAACATCAATAATCTATGCAAAGTAACTCCTTTAACATTGTGTGCAGCTAATCCAGTTGGAGCTGTTACCACACAACATAAATGTGAACCAGTAGTTTTTTTAAGATAACTGGTAAAAACTTTAATTAAAAAACTTTTACCTGTTCCAGCTTGACCACTGATGTACATCAGAAGAGGTTTAAAAGATGAACACAGACATTCTTTTTTTTCTTGCAACAAACCATGTTCCATCCGTTCTCTCACTAGCACATATATTTCTTTCTGTTCAACATTTCGTTGTTCTTCTAACTTTTCCAATGTTATATTCTCCTTGTGTGCTTGTTGCATTGCAATTTCGACTTCATGCATAGCAATCGCTAATTCATTTTCCAGCATTGGTTGTCCAAGAGGATCTTGACTACATGGACCACTACTTTGACTATCTTGAGAACTTTCATGAGCTATTTCAGCTATAATAGTCTTTTCCTGTTCAACATCATCATTCAACATTTTTAAATATGTAGGGAAAATTGGACATCGAATGCTATCTTTACAAGCATTAAAAGAATCTTCGTAGCAGTCAAACTCTCCAAGTAATTCGCTTTTGCTACGCCATGGTTTAGACAGCTGCAGAAGTGCTAAATAGTAAAATTCTCGCTTATCTGGAGTTTCACAACTACGTTTCTTGTGTTTTATAAGATTACCCTTTGCATGTTTTACTAAACAACCATGACATCCAACTACTGCAAACTTTCCTTCTTTTAAATTCTCTTTAACATTTCTTTTGAAGCTGTAATGGTGTAGTACTTCATACATACATAGCTGTACCAGATGTTGACTCCTTTTCAGATAGTATGTGTCCAACATATTAGTTTTAAGAATGTCTGTACTATCTCGCTCATTTGCTGCTAATTGTTCAATTTCTTCCAATGATTTCAACACCCTATTTCGTTTGCAGGCAAGACCTAAACTTACCCAAATGATTCCTTGTGACTTTGAATATAAACTTGAAGAACACAAGCGGTCTGAACATTCATAGGATCCAATTTCTCGATGGGAAAGCATTTTCAAACTAAAACTGTACCATTTTTTGCTCAGACTATTCTCTTGTGCAATTTCTTCCCACATTTGTTTAATCTCTGTTTTTTCAGATTTTGTTATGTACGATGTGACATAACGTGCAACAGCAATTGAGTTATCCACAACATACTGGATGTCCATGTTCCCATGTTCGCATTCCACATTTTTAAAATGACTGGATTGTAGTCAGTGATATACTTTGACACTTCTGTTCTTTTTAAGTTGTAGGTATTCTTTGGAGATTTCCGAGTTATTGTGTGCCTCACAGAAGAAAAAAAGAATTTACACTTCCTTTACAAATGACTGGACGGGGAAAACCAAACCGACATTTGGTGTAAAATATTCCTTTAGACTTGCATATTTTCTGCAGTTCTTTCCACAATGGTGACTTTGGAGAAGTAAAACTTGCTGTCTCAAGCTTCTATCTCCTCCTTCTCTTGGAATCTCACATTTCACATACTGTTCAATGAAAGACAATACTGTTTCATCAGAATCAGTTCCAAATTTAGGTGCATCCTTGACCCATAGTAGCATATGTATAAGAGGTCCACCTCTTGCTTGGTACTCCTTTCTCCAAAAGAAATCGGTAACTTCTCCAAGAGGTGGATTATTTTTATTACAGATAAAAGACACCATACCTTGAAACTTATGATTAAAATATCTGCACACATTTACAGGCTCCAATGAACACAGTTCAACAGGAGTCTTTATTTCAACATTTTTTATATTAGAATTCGCTTCTCTTAAAAACTCAAGCAAATCTTCCCATGCATACGCTGCACAGCTAAGTGTGACTAACCATGTTGGTGTATCTAAGTTCCGTAACATACACTTGAGTTCTCCATGACGACGATACCAATACTAATTTTTTCCACGTTGACATGTCATCAAATTGATTAACTCTGCTTCTAAATTTTCATCTGTTTCTTGAACTTTCTCCACAAATTCTTTCGCAGAAAGAAGTGATTCATGAACTCCAGTTTTAAGTATATGATTCACTGCATACGAGAGAGAAGACAGATCACTTTCAAACAAAAGGTGAAATATATATGGAATGCACTCTCGAAATCTAGGATCTTCAGAATATAATCTTGTTGACCAATATTCTGAAGCTGGAATCCGTACAGGTCGGTCATCATATCGTCCACCTTTTCCAGTAGGAAACAACTGTGGAAAACAACGAGCTTCCAAGCTTTTCTCCCATAAACTCATTTGAGTTCCCTGTGCTTTTTTCATTTGAAATCACTCAATGCTACTTCCTATCACGTCTTTTGAATGCAAAGGGCATATTGTATAATGTTCATAAATCTCTTCAGTCCTTGACTTGTCCACTTTCTCTATTTTACCACTTGAAATTTCAAAATCATCTTCTAAACGTATTACTTGTTCATCCACATTTACATTTTTGTAATAAATATTGTTCTATATAAGGTAGCCTTTTCAACTTTATTAACATTCACAAATTCTTGCCATATTTTCCGACTCTTTGTGGGTACACCATTTACTAAAATAACTACTGCCTCATCTTCCTCTTTCTCTCCAGCAATAGTTTCAATGTTTTTCTTAAAATCCAAAGGTAAGTACACCACTCTTCCTTTCAGCCCTCTTTGCAAGTCTGTTGGTGGCACTTTACCTGTTTTAGGCTCCATACGAATTATAGTTTGAAAAGGATGAACAGATTGAATTAATACCGACTCATATGTATTCAATTTGGCCAGCTCCTGCGGAATAGCTATTAACTCCAACTTATTATGCACTGCTCTAGCAGGTATTTTGTTCTCTTCTAATTTGCTGTAACAATATTTATATATACGTTGATCACTACCTAACTCGAATCGACCTTCAACAAACAAGTACGTTGCAAATTCTTCCCACTTACCATTGTTCTCCTTTTCACTTTTCAAATACAAATCAACATTCCTACTTTGACTTTTATAATCAGTATGTCGACAACAAACACAAACATAGTTTGGTATTTCAGAGCACACTACATTAAACTTTCCAATTTCTTCTTCAAACTGATCTAGTGCTAATCACTTTCTCATCTCCTCCAACATCTGTAATTGTCAAACTTTCACTTTCTATGAACTGCTCTTCTGAACCAAAATATCGCATATCAATATCATCACACTTTTTTTGAACATCTGATAAAGAACCATATAAAAGACTTCCATTCAGTTCACTTAAATTTAATGCAGGACTTTTTACAAAGTACAGTTTCTTTACAAAGTTCCTCATTTCTGAATGGTGTACTGCTAACATCCTCAAATGATGAAAAACACTTTTACAAACTTTTCTTGAAAGACAAGCCAGAGAATGCCCATACTTCTCAGTATATTTTCTTACATTACATGGATCTAGTCCTTGTAACAACTTAATCTTCTGTTTTATACGTTTCTGAGTATATTATCGTAGCAAATTTCTCATTATATCAATGGATTCCTGTTGAATACTACAAATGCTACTATAACTCCACTTATACACAGGAGCTCGTGGACGTTTCCCTTGCACTTCTTCAGCTATTTAATCTTCTTCTGCACTTTTACCAACCATTTCCTCCTTTGGAAGAGGAACACCATCCTAAACTTCATAGCAACGACCTCCAGTATCAACTGCAAATGATAAACTTTTTTCCTGGAAGTAACTTTCCTCATTAAAAAAAATGAACAACTTCTGTTTCAAATTGAAAGCAGTATCCACTATACTTTCAATACGCGGCTTCTCTTTGAATTGGAACAGTCTTCTTTTATATTTGCAGCATGTTTTCAATAAATTCTGAATCACTCTAGATCGAAAAAGTCTCTGACGAATTTCTTGAAATTGGTTTTGTCTCCAAGTACCAGATACTATTTCTTTATCATCTTTCCTTTTCCTCGTATTTGAAATTGAACTCTGCTTCACCTTATTTGAAAAATTCTTCTTTATGCTTTGTGTGATGTTTTTCTCATTAAATGTTTGTAATATTTTTCTCAAAAATTGTCTTTTGCTTTTACTCAAACACACAGATTCTCTACTACTCGCATTTTTTTCTACTTCAAGATCTTTCTTTTTCGTCAAATATATATTTTGCTTCTCTTTTCTTTTTTTTCACTTCTTCTAGGCATTTCCAAATTTCAATCCAAACGAAATAATTTTCTGAAAAACAAAAAATAGATTCAAATATTTTTCACATTTCTTCACTATGTTAAAATAATAACATACAATTGCAAAACTTCCACTAACAACTTCCAGACCCAGTGCTGCAACGTGATCGAGCACAACAGATGAGCACTAGGATGACAAGTAGTGCCATAGAACGTACAGCAAGTATTTATTTAATTATTTACATACTTGTGAGAAGTTGGCCTGGCATATGCTGTTCCTAGTTGTAGGGACACCTTGCACCAGTCCAATTCGACTCTTATTGATGATAGGTTTAAGACAACCTTTAAAGAAAGCTATCCTAGTGGTAGCTGTGGAGAGCAGCCTTCAGGCTAAGTCTTGAAGGAGTGTTAAGCTTATTGTTTTACCATAATAACCTCTTGAATAACCAAATGAAAGAGTAGCCCACACAGGTATATATATAAAATATATGTATTTATTCTAGACAGAATCCCACAGTCGCTTTATGTGACTAGTGGCAAAGTTACAGTTCAAACAAGCATTTATAAACACAATAAATAGCACAGAAATCAATGGGCCCCAGGGGGGGACCAAACCATATATCAAAAAAGTGGTATAAGAACCACGACAATTCTACAGGCAATGCCTAGGGCATTCAGGATTGCTTGCCCCTTCAGAATCCACCCACAGTTATGAGGAAGGAGACCCACGGGAGACGCGTGCAGTGCAAAGAGCTGCTATCGGGATCTCAATGTTAGCCTATGGAGAATGTCGCGGTTTAAATTATACAGATTAAAGTCACTTCTAGCAGGAGTACAAAGTTAAAACTTTAGACTTAAGCTTTTGAGGAACCCACTACCACGAGAGTACCGAGGTACCACTGTTACCTGCCCCAGGGAAGCCGGGTGCATAGGTCGATTCTGGTGTCGGGTCGCGGGCTGATTTTCTATAGGAAAATGTTCAAAAGTGCTGCTAGCCAAAATCGCCGATGATGCCGTGAAGATCAAAGATGTGAAGATTGTAGAGGAGAACCTGAAAGCAGAGGGGACAGAGTCTGGGTCACGGCACAGTGACCAGGAGGCTCAAAGCAAGGAGCCCTTCGATGTTGGGTGCTTCAGGTGAGAGGTGCTGTTGCTTGGATCTGCAGCCACGGGCTCCGGGAGGCTTCAAGGAAGGCCAGATTCCGGAGAGCGACTATCCCACATCAGATGAGGGTCGCTGCAGTGTTAGTGTCCGGATTGGATCCACTAAGCCTTGGCAACCGCAACCCACAAAGAATAAACAAATCAGCTACAGTGCAGACCCACAAGGTCTGGGTGAGGTCTCCTTTGGAGAGACTGTAGAGCAGGCCTGGAGCAACCAGGGGAACTCTTGGTTGTTGAGATAGACCTCGGCTAGGGCCCAAAAGTTGAGAGACAAGGGACCGCAGGAGGCAGCAATTTGGCGTGCGTAAAAGGGCACCCACGGGCCACCGGTGGGGGCTAGGGTGCTGGTCTTTGGCACAATTGCTGTAGAGTGGTTGGCTCAAAAACATGCAAAGCACAACTTCCCCACTGGCCAGGGTTGTGTGCTATACAAGAGGTGGCCGGTGTCCTGGGGTATTGGGGATCTCGGTACCCACACAGTCCACAGTGCCCAAACTTGTTGAGCACACTCACTGTCCTCTGGGATGTGCTGGAAATCCACCTCAAGGGTGCTGGAAGTCGTCAAAGTCCGTCGGAGCAGCGAAGTTCCAACCGGGTCACTTGCAGTGTTTCAGGTGCCTGCCAAGCAGGGGGATAACTCCTTTATCCCAAGGGAGATTTCTTCCGTCAGCTGGGCAGCATAAAGTCGAAGGTCAAGACTATAAAGTTCAAGATTAATCTGAGGCTCTGGGGCCACGTTATTCACCTTTATCCCCAAGATTAGGGGAGGGTCCAGAGTAGTGTTCACCAATGAGTGGTGAGGCAGGAAAGGGTGGCTACACCCTCTCCCCTTTGTGTGTTTCTCGCCTGGGCGAGGGGCAGGATGCCCCTGAACCGGTTCCAAGCGGTGTATGCAGAATTAGGTCTCTGCAGCTGCCTACGTGCAACTCTGAAAGGACATTTGGTGCACCCACCCTGTTCCAATCCACATTATCCTGTCTGGGGAGATGCTAGCACCTCCCTGCCACAGGAGCCCTATTGTCCAGCTGGCGAGGCTGGGGTTTTCCCCAGCAACAGCCAGTCAGGGTCGTGTAGGTGGCGGGTGTTCTGAAGAAAGAATGGGCGCAGGCAATGTCATGTATTTATGAATGATGATTTATTCTTCAGATCCAAATCACATGTTACAGGTTATAAGGAGATGTTCTGTTCCTTCTTAATGCCCCACCAGGAGCAGCGTCCTCCCTGCTCAGCCCCTTCTCACCAACTGATCCCACTAGAATTCCAACCACCCTCAACATTCTAACATACCTCATCAAAGACTGAGCAGGCAGGCAGAGAGCCAGAGTAGGGAGAGTGTATAGAGAATAAGCACATCACAACACATCTCCCCCCTTATAATATTCGAAAACAATCAACAAGTGTTATGATAATACAACACTCACTGAGCATAGGAGGATGCATTAATAACAACTAATTAAACATCACCCCCCCAGCAATAATGATCATAACAGTAAAATGCATGAAGATAAATTTAACACACATTTAGTAGAAAGGAAAGATGAAAAACCAAAACATTAAACACCATCCTACCCCTGATAATGATCAAAAACAAAATAGCAAACTAACATGAAAACTCAGACTACAACTATGGGTACAAGACACTACACTACACCCCACCACGTACCCATTGTGCCTCATAAAAAGGCACAAGACTGCGGCAGAAAAGGGATCTACAACCCTAAACTGCACAACTAAGACAAAACAGATCTACCAATAAGACAGATCTAAGACTAAATCCCTTCACCCTAACCAAACATAGGGTACCTTAAAACTCAAAATGCTTTATAGGTAACTATCTGACTGAACTAGGGTATCCCTTAACCCTAAAGCACACATGCAAAACAGTATGGGTATTTATAACCCAAGACAAATTTAGGGTAACCTTTTTAACCCAAGACACACCCTCACGTGGGTGACTCTAGACCATTTAGGGTATCCTTTAACCCAAAAACACACTTGCAAAAGACTATGGGTAATTATACCCCACGACGAATTTTAGGGTATCCCTTAACCCTAAAACACACACCCGCAAAACACTATGGGTATTTATAACCCAAGGTACACGCAGGTTCTTTAACTCGTCGCCAGTGTTCTGAAGAAAGAATGGGCGCAGGCAATGTCATGTATTTATGAATGATGATTTATTCTTCAGATCCAAATCACATGTTACAGGTTATAAGGAGATGTTCTGTTCCTTCTTAATGCCCCACCAGGAGCAGCGTCCTCCCTGCTCAGCCCCTTCTCACCAACTGATCCCACTAGAATTCCAACCACCCTCAACATTCTAACATACCTCATCAAAGACTGAGCAGGCAGGCAGAGAGCCAGAGTAGGGAGAGTGTATAGAGAATAAGCACATCACAACAGCGGGCAGTAGCCATTTTGTGAAACTTGTGCACTTTTAAATTGGTGTCTAAATTCTACCGCTTTTCCCATATCGCCCTTCTAGCAAGGGGGAATCGTACCCACATGCCCATGGCTGGACTGGGGGTATGATTCCTACATGTTTGACACCAAACAAGATATGGTTCTGTGTAGCCATTCTCGAGTTATCGCGGTATCGCGGTAGTCTTATAATGCGGTTAAGAGTATATGGTATGGCTACACTACAAACAACCCAGTAATGATTTTACGAAGGTTGCAGAGAGGCACTACTCATGTAGGGGTCCCCCCTCACACATACCTCTGCACCCTGCCTTGTAGGATTTACCAAGGCCTGCTATAGGGGTGACCTATGTATATGTGTTGCAATGTGGTGGGATATAGGATACCTATACCCCTGTAAGGGGTGCTAGAACCACCTTACCCAGACTACAGTAGTGGTCTGGTGGTGTCAGTTAGCATGGCTGTCCCAGGGTGGCACAATAAGTGCTGCAGCCCTGGTAGGCCTACTGGGGGACCCATGCCCTGGGTACCTAGGGTACCATCTACAAGGGACTGGTAGGGCATGCCCAGCATCCAATTAGGTTTGTACCTAGAGTACTCACATCAGTTTTAGGGAGAAAGCAGATAGGCTGGGGTCCCGGATAGCAGGATCCCAGCCAGACTAGTCAAAAACCACTCAAATACCAGGCAAAAAGTTGGGGGCAACCATTAGTCAGATTCCACCTTCCAAAAATACTCCTTTACAATTTATATATAACTGCACTACCTCATACTTTTCAACTCTCCGCCACACCCCACCACCCCACACCACTTTCTCTGCAACCCACCGCACACTTTATAAATAGTATTTTTAAAAATGTTAATCTATGTGCTTAGAATGATATTATCAACCAAACAGCAGACATAAAAATGTCCATTATTACATAACAATTTTATCAATAACTTCGCAAACATAACACTGCACCCAGGGCTTTAACTGGAGGGGGTGTCTGTGGGGATGTGACCACCAGCACTTTATTTTTGGGAGCCTCGAAACGGGTCTTTATAGGGCTCTATTTTCCGACCTAGCAAACGTAATCCAATTTTTTTTCTGTATTGCACTGCAGTGGCACTGTGAGAGCATGCACATTGCTCACTACTTAGAAGTGCAGATATCATGTCAAGTGGTTCGCATTGTAGGAGAAGGGAAATCATTTAAAGAGAGCCATTTTCTCTCAGTATTTCCCTTCTCTTTTTGCAATGCACCAGCAACATCATTGTGGGGTGATTAGCAGACAGACCACCAGGCGCGCAACGCCCATTGCCCTGGACTCTCTGACACAGCTTACCGGGCGCACACACAGAGCCGCACCCGAGTACTTCACCGGTCTTTAAAACATTTATTTTTAGTAAAGGAGTTCTTTTTCACCCCTTTTTACAACCCCTACATGCCCACTCTGCCTATTGCTGAAAGAATTAGGCTCCCCCGAAAATTCCCTCTGGTTGCGCCTCTGCAAACAACCACAACAAGGCAACTCCAGCACAAACCTGCTCTCACCTTACACACGGTCTTGTTTTAGTGCTACGAAAATACACACTTTGCCTGCCTCACTAAGGTCTCACACCCCCTCTTTAATATGAACATAAAAGCTTTCCAATCACTTTTATATTCCTATACTGTACTTCACATGGAAATATCGAACTCAAGGTTCTCACCAGCCCAAATTAGCTCTCTGGTATACTTTCTCAAATATAAGAAGTGCACGTATTCAGTATCTGTCAGTCACGGCCACTTTAAAACAGTGCACCTATAAACAATTCGACAAAATGTTATGTTTTTAAATTAACGTATTACACTTAAAAGCTCCTTTACATTTCTTTCGCTAGATGTACCTTTGTTTAAAACATCACCTGAGGAGGGTGTTGAAGTATGCTCCACAATGAGTAACTCAAAGCTTTGTTATTCTTTATTAAAATTTCTGCCTGGCAATGCTTTTCGCAAGCCTTGTCAACGCCTTAAGAGGGTAGCTGGATGAGTACAATACGTCCTATTTAAGATCAGGGGCGGATGATGCACGGAAATAAGAACGTATAACTGAATAAAGGGCGAGTGGATGCATGGCCAGATGCATCAATGGATAGATACATAGAGCAATGTATCAATGTATGGATGGATGGAAGAATGAATGAATGCAAAGACCAGTACTTATGATAGACAGGTGGGTTGATAAATGCTTAGGATTGATTCTGGGACAGATATATCTATGCATATATAGGCGTATCGCTGCATGAATGGCACAGTGCTTACTATAGGCCAGTGTGCTCATATATGCTTAAGATAAGCGGACTAACAGATTTATGTATATATATAAGTAGGAATATTTATATAATAAATAAAAATTCCTATTTATATTTAATTGGGTCGGGTCTGGGGACCAGCACTTATTTTCAGGCAGCCTCCAAATGACTCTCTACCAGGCTCTATTTTCGGCCCTCTCAAAGACAGTAATTCTTTTTTTTTAATTACACTGCATTGACAGCATGCACATCGATGTACGCATGCTTATTTTGCTCACTACTGAGAACTGGAGACATCACGCTAGGTTACCCACGTTGTAGAAGAAAGGGAAATCCTTTAAACAATGTTTTTTTCCGAACCTACGATAATTGGAGAGGATTTTCTAAAGCACACAATGATACTTATCTTGATTTAGACCATGCCCCTACTTGCATAGCCCACACCCCTTTAAGAGCTTTGCCCCCCTTTTAGATCACCCCCACTTTATTTCCTCCCACTTAGAACCCTAACTACACCATAGTAACAAACAAACAGTGTAACCTTCCATTAAAATCTACAATGGCACCAACTTTCATAATTTTCCATCAACGCTATCAGCCTTCTTCCACAGTACAAGAGTGTCTATCAGCATGAAGATGTCTTATCCACAGAAATGTTGTGTAATTTCTGTGCCTGTCTTCTGGAACACTCATCACCAAAACATATTAAAACATGGGAATTTGATAAAAAAAAATGTATCATATCATAAAGCGATTCATAAATGGGCACACTGCCACTGCACCACCCTCTTCCCAATCCTTCTTTAACTTCACAAAATTAAAGAGCCACACCAAACCTAGTAAACACACTATACCAATACAAGAACTTAATTTCACTATCCGTCTACCGGAACGCTCATGAGCAAAGCGTAATAAAACATAAAAATTTGCAGGTAAAACATATACCATGCTATCGGGCACTTTATAAGTGCTCCCAGTAGTACTACATCACCTTCAGTAGCTCGACATCTGCGCGTTACTAAATTCTGTGTTTTAATCAGAAACATACCCACCTCCCCCACACCCACCCCCGCCCTGCCTTAACCATACGAAATCAAACAGAAACCCCCACCATTCCTACTAGCGCCAATATACCCTTACACAGGCTTAATTTTAACAGGTGTGTGCCGGTACACTTATCAACAAAAAGTATTCAAACATGCAAATTTGCGGGAAAAACATACACAATACCATAGCACGGTTACTAAATAGGCCCACTAAAACTACATTACCTTTACTAACTTCACATGCCCACATTACAAATGTCCGTTTTATAATCAGCAACATACGCACATCCCCCACCCCCACACATACCCATGCTTAACCTTACGAAATCAAACAACGAGCCCCTGGCACTCCCGTTACCACCACTATAGCCATAGATAGACTTAATCTCAACAGGTGTCTGCTGGAATGCCCCTCCCTCAGCAAAAGCTATTAAAACGTACAATTTTGAAACTCAAACATACACCATACCATAAGATGGTTTATAAATAGTCACAGTACCACTACACCACCTCAACATCCGCCCTTGCTTAACTTTACGCAATAAAAGAAAGAGCCCCAGCAAATGTAGAAGCGCCACTATAGCCAAAAAGAGGCTTAATTTCAACAGATGTCTGCCGAAACGCTCACCAGCAAAACATATTAAAACATGCAAATTTGGAACTAAAACATATCCCATGCCATAGGGCGCTTTATAAGAGCTCCCAGTGGTGCTAGATCACCTTTAGTAGCTCGACATCTGCACGTTACTATATTCTGTGTTTCAATCAGCAACATAACCACCTCCCCCACACCCACCCCCGCCCTTGCTTAACCGTACAAAATCAAACAGAAACCCCCACCATTCCCAGTAGAGCCACTATACCCATATACAACGTTAATTTTAGCAGGTGTCTGCCGGAACACTTATCAGCAAAAAGTATTCAAACAAGCAAATTGGCAGGTAAAACATAAACCATCCCATAGCACTGTGTATAAATGGGCCCAGTCGAACAACACCACCTTTACTAGCTAGACATCTATATGTTACGAAAGTTGTTTAAACACTCTGTTGAGTGTATAGCAGGGCATGGGGGTAGTAAACAAAGTTACAATTCCCAAACATTTGATATACAGTCCCTTTACTATATCTATATTAAAGATATTAAATGAAATGAATAAATTGACGAGTGTCTCAAAATGGATAGTGAAGCTCACCATCAGTAAAACACGAACCACTTCAACACCTACATATAACCGTCACAGCGACACAGCCTGACAAATAGTATCACTTACAATCACATGTAGTTCTCTAATGTCAACAAATTCATACAGAAAATACACCGCACATTTACATTTTTTTATCTCTCACACATTTATAAAACATCTCTTCTACCGAAGCACTCCCCAAATACTTCTATTCCATAAGAACAGACAATAATTGATACGTTTACTACCATATATTTTAGTATATCTACCTTTTTATTATTCACTAGTCAGAAACTACAAAAACTATTCACTATACCCAAATGCAAACCAGAAACCATATTCATATTTATCTCAACTTAGGATCACATGATTCAAACTATGCGTACATATAAAAGGAGCGTATCACTTTTCCTATCTCCATCTCCTCTCCATGTAATCTACAAACACTGTACACGGCCCCACTGTCAAACAACCAACCCTGACTTACATTCAAACCTACCTTTCATTGTCAAAAATAAGACCACAACCTGCCCACATAACATATCTGCATTTCGTTTTATCGCTTTTAACTTAATAACACATATGTCTTCTACTACCACTACCCCCCACCCCACTATTTCCACAAAAAATATCAGTTTCAAACGTGCAACATTTTTTTTATCTCCCTAAATACATTACAAACTCCAATTAACGCTGTACCTCATTTTCAAGACAAGACAGTCCTATAAAGATGACAAACTACACTTCTTCTCTGTGGAAAAATTCCTAAACATATATAAAATACTTATATAACAACAGCTCAAATTTTATGCATATTTCATAACCAATATCAAACACCGCACTTTACTAACACTATATTACTTTGAAATAAAAAAACTTTCAAAATTAACATCACCTCAAAAACTTAATCAATACTATAAAACACATAACACACCTTGTTCATTTCTAGCTCACTTTTGTAGTTGTTATCCAGATTTCAAATGACACACACATACAATTCTCTCTTTTTCATGTAAAGCTCTGACTTCATCAAGAATGAAACCAGGAATGGCAAAATTTCTCTGTCACTCCACACATAAATACATGTAAAGAACAAATCAGAATACTTCATTCCTTCAACGACATTCCAAAACTTACCTCCATTGGTTAATTTTGAATTTTCCTTCCGAAAAGCTACTTATTGTTCCGCGCCACATACAAGTCACAAGTTCAACCTATTTTATCACCACACTTTCTGGAACCTTCTACGACACCTGCAGGATAAAAGTTCAGCATTTTTTTTTAAACCTAACGGTATACTTTTGCAACATTTTATCGAACATTCAACGGCACGTGCACGTTAAAACTTACTAATAGGGATCAGTAGTTCATCAGCTTTATTCCCAACTCCAGCAGCACCTCACCTTACGCCCCCAGTGCCATCAGACCCGTAGGAGTCAGTGCTTTCCACTTTCCAAATACCAAATTCATTTCATACACACAAATTTACCTTCGCACTCCCTATATAACACCCCTAACCCCTATACACAAGTTACAGTGTTCAAAACAAAAATTCCTCCAAGTAGCTATAACTACATGCTGACACTTCTTGCGCAGATGTGGCACAGCGGCCAGAGCACATGACTTCACAGCATATGACACACAGTGTGGGCTCACGCTTTAATCCTCGAGTCGCGCACAAGCTCACCTTAGAAACATCACACACTAGCCAATACCTCACTTAATTTTCATAGCCAAGAACTTTCACACTGGTAGGTATGATTAGTTCACTTCGCACCCCCTCTATAGTGCACCCTAAACACTATTTCCCACTTTTGTCAGCCTTTTTTCCCCTTACTCACTTCAACGGAATCACAAAATGGCAGCCAACACTTCCTCCTTCCATGAGACTCTAGACAATACCTCACATATTTTCCGTACCCAGGACTTTCACACCACTACGGGTCAGTAGTTCATCCTAGTAGGTATAAACACATGCTGACACTACTTCCACGACTGTACTGTAGCGGCCAGGGCACATGACTTCACAGCATAAGACACACAGTGTGGGCTCACGCTTTAATCCTCGAGTTGCGCACAAGCTCACCTTATGTTATGTTATGTAATAATATTTCTAAAGCGCAAACTGTTACCCGAAGGTGTCCTGGCGCTATCTACAGAGAAAATCCCAAAGAGCTCACCAAAAGGCCGCAGATTAAACCTTAAATATCCAGGTTTTTAAAGCTTTCCTGAAAGCCAGGAGATCCATACTATTTCGAAGCTGAAATGGGAGGGCGTTCCAAGCTTTGGCTGCCCCCACCCGAAAACTCCTGCCTCTCCAGCCTGCTTTTCTAAAGGTTGGAACTGCTACCAATTTAGTTCCTAAGGAGCGTAGTGGTCTATTCGGGACATACCACTGAAACTACTGCTTCAGTTGCTCTGGGCCAGTCTCGTGGAGAGATTTAAAGACGGTGCAGAGTGATTTGAACTGCACCCGTTTCTTAATAGGCAGCCAGTGGAGTCTTCTAATGTCACCAGCAACAGAGGCGAACTTAGGTGTCCCTGTGAGGAGTCTGGCGGCCGAGTTCTGTAGAAGTTGTAGTCTATGCAGCAGACGCTCCTGGATATTAAGGTAAAGGCTGTTACTGTAATCCAGCCTTGTCATAGTTAATGCGGTCACTACTGCACGTTGATTTTCCTTTGGTAAATAATGCAGAATTTTCTTACATGCTCTCAGGGCAAATGTGGTAGCCGAGACAACTGAGTTGACTTGGTCTTCAAACTGAAGCCCATCGTCAATCCACACTCTCAGGTTTTTTACTTTCCTGGAGGGGATTGGAAGTAAGCCCAGCGAAGCTGGCCACCAACTTGGGGTCCAGAACTTGGGGGCGCTGCCAAACAAAATAACCTCCGTCTTAATTGAGTTAAGTTTTAAGCAGTTTTGGGACATCCATATACGCACTGCATCCATGCAATCATGAAATCGTAGTTCTGTCCCCCTCTCTTGCCCTGGTAGCAGAGATACCACGATCTGAGTGTCATCTGCATAGGATGTCAGAGCAAATCCAAATGACCTGATCAAAGGTGCAAGCGAGGAGACGAATACATTAACCAATGTCGGACTAAGAGAGGAGCCCTGCGGAACCCCGCAGGGCAAAGAAAACGGTTTGGAACAGAATGTGCCAAGAGACACTGTTTGCTTTCTGTCCGAAAGGAAGGACTTCAAAAGTTCCCATGCTTTGCCTTGGACTCCACATTCCCACAACCGGTCCATCAACAGATCATGATGGACCGTGTCGAAGGCCGCGGACAAGTCCAGCATAATCATTGCGGCCTTGCCTCCCTGATCTAGTACGGCCCTAATTTCCTCTGTAGATTTTAACAGAGCGGACTCCGTACTATGACCTGCTCTGAACCCGTGTTGGGTTGGATCTAATAGTTGAGCTTCCCGTAAGTATGTAGTAAGTTGTGCGTTCATACTTTTCTCGGCCAGTTTAGCTGGCAGAGGGATACGCAAGAAAGGTGGAAAGTTATTAGGATCCTTCGGTTCCAGATTGGGTTTCTTGAGTAGAGGCAAAATACATGCAGTTTTCCAGGCTAAGGGGAAATGTCCTTCCTTGAACATGGCATTTATGATAGCGGTCAGCGTTATCGTAATCGGTCCTGGGGCTAGCTTTAAAACTACATGGATCACCGGACATGGATCATAAGGAAAGCCTGATTTAGTAGACATGCGTAGCTTATGAGTCTCACTGATAAGTAAAGGTGCAAACTCATCAAGACTAAAATGTAAACCTGATCGTAATTTGTATCTCTCTCCGGCATCTAATTTCCCGTCTATTGTAGGGCCATTAAATGTGGCGAAAATAGCCTCCACCTTACTATAGAAGAATCTAGCTATTTTGTCGCAGAGCTCCTGGTTCGAGGGGACGCTAGGAGTGCCCAGGTATGCCAAGC
This sequence comes from Triturus cristatus, assembly GCF_964204655.1. Lineage (NCBI taxonomy): Eukaryota > Metazoa > Chordata > Amphibia > Caudata > Salamandridae > Triturus > Triturus cristatus. The sequence goes on along the minus strand of NC_140579.1, from coordinate 984,939,811 downwards.
TAATGACTTAGAAACATCACACACTAGCCAATACCTCACTTAATTTTCATAGCCTAGAACTTTCACACCGGTAGGTATGACTAGCTCACTTCGCGCACCCTCTATAGCACACCCTAAACACACCACAAAGGTTACAGTGCTCCTACCCTCCTCTTTCTCACATTTTTCACCCTTTTTCCCCTTACTCGCTTCAACAGAATCACAAAATGGCGGTCAACATTTCCTAGTTGCAAACGCTTGCAGCGCTCGCAGCCAATCAGCAGCAAGCTCGTGCTCGTAACGCCAATCAGATGGCAGAATTCCCAAATATCGATATCTGTAAATTTAGATATTTCTCAAAAACTACTGAACGGATTTACACCAAATAAACAAAAGCGTGCTTTGTAGACCAAGACCCTTCTCCCTGCCAAATTTGTGCTAATTCCGTTCACCCGTTCGACCTGTAGCCTTGTCTAAAGTTTCCTATGGAAATTAACATAAAAAAACACGTTTAGGGATCCCCCTTTTTTCTTGGTCCCCCATGATGGATCACCCCCAAACTTTTAACATAGGAGCTGATCTCAACAAAGAATTAGTTTTGAAAATTTCACGAAGATTCATCAATCGGCACCAAAGTTATTGCGAATAGAATGCTGCCATTTTCCTATAGTAACTAGTCCTAACTATAACTACCTACTGGCGACCGCCAGTAGGTAACGTATACATAGTATCTACTGGCGGTTGCCAGTAGATAGTTATAGTTAGGACCTAGTTTCCATAGGAAAAGCGTTTTTTCCATTCCCAATAACTTTCGCGCCGGTTGACGGATCATCTTGAAATTTTCAAAACTTGTGGCCCGGTCAGCTCCTATCCTGAAAGTTTCGGGGTGATTTGAGAAGTGGGGGCTGAGAAAAAAGGGGTGTCCCAAAACGTGTTTCTCCATTTTATTTCCCATAGAAAACTTTAGACACGACTACAGCCCGAACTGCTGAACAGAATTACATATATATATATAAATTCACTGAAAAAACCATAGGTTTCACACATGTTATAGTTAGCTGGACATTTTACTGATAAAAAACCAATGAACTTCCCCCGTTATAGTTACTGTAGGCAACTATAACTCACGCGACCGCAATCCTCTGCTGATGCTAATACTGTATTTAGACACTTATTTGCCCATGTCTTCTTCCATTAAATTTTAGCTATACATATATTACAAATATTTTTTTTTCATAAAGACACATATGTCATCAGCAGAGGATTACGGTCGCGTGAGTTATAGTTGCCTACAGTAACTATAACGGGGGAAGTTCATTGTTTTTTTATCAGTAAAATGTCCAGCTAACTATAACATGTGTGAAACCTATGGTTTTTTCAGTGAATTAGCAAGGTTTTTTAAATGCTAATTCCTAACTATAACGTGTGTGAAACCTATGGTTTTTTCAGTGAATTTGTACGGTTTTTTAAATGCTAATTTATTTATGTATTATTTTTTATATATTTATTTTGCAATAAACTACGTATTAAAAATTATTATTATTTTTTTTTTTGGTTTTCACCCTGCGAATTATTTTTTTTTTTTTGCAAAAAAAAAAATTTTTTTTTTGTGTTTTTCAGGGTGCGCGCACTGTGCGCGCACCCCCGCGATTTTTAAAAAAAAAAAAATTTTTTTTTTTGCCTTCGGGGTCCTTCAGGGACCCCCTGACAAAGGCTAGGGGGTCAGGAACTCTCTACCCTGCCCCCTTTTCACGTTCGAGATATACATATATAAAACATATTTAATTTTCAGAAAAACACACATTCACTGGATTATGTCATCAGTGATGTCATTTGAGATGTCATCAGTGATGTCATGAGTGATGTCACTGACCATGTCATGAGTGATGTAATATGTGACGTCATCAGCAGTGCATTGCGGGCGCGCGAGTTATAGTTAGCTGAACTAACTATAACGGGGCAATTTCAATGGTTTTTTACGAGTAAAATGTCCAGCTAACTATAACATGTGTGAAACCTATGGTTTTTTTCACTGAATTTCTAAGGTTTTTTAAATGCTAATTCCTAACTATAACGTGTGTGAAACCTATGTTTTTTTCACTGAATTTCTAAGGTTTTTTAAATGCTAAGTCCTAACTATAACGTGTGTGAAACCCATGGTTTTTTCAGTGAATTTGCAAGGTTTTTTAAATGCTAATTTTTTTTTTTTTCTTCTATTTTTTCTAACATATTTTTATTTTAATTTTCTTACCTTTTATAAAGACTATGATTAAATTTTTAAAATTCTTTAATATGTTTTTTTTAATATATTTTTTAAAATAAACATGTAAAATTTATTAGCAGTACTTTTTTTCTATTTTTTTTATTATTTTTTTAGTACGCGTACCGTAAGCTTACGGTAAGCGTACGGTTTACGCAACGCCCGTAATTTCCCTACGCTGCTTGCGTATAGTTACGCAATTTGCGTAGCCGCGCGTACTCTGCGTGGGACGCGTACGCGTGTACGCTACACGCGCACGTTACGCGGAAGTGTCGGGGAGTGACTGTTATGCGCATGCGCGCAAGCGCGTGTCTTTTTTACGCGCATGCGCACTTTTGCCGTAAGCGTACCGTAAGCGTACCGTAAGCGTACGGTAGGTCATGTGATCATGAAACACAACTTTTGATTGGTTGAAACTACTTTCAGTTCTAGAACTCTCCTACACCACACCCATTCCCCTCATTTCTGCTTGTGATCCCTTAGGAGAAGGAGCTGGGTTGTCTTTGTGATACGATGGCAGAACAGCAGAGCTCTTCTGAGAGTGAGGCTAGCACTAGCAGCACTGTTTTGAGGCAGAGAGCGAGGAAACAAAAGCCCTCTTATGTATGGGATTATTTTACTTTTCCTGAAGGCCAGCAAAAGGTGAATGCACCCTTAGTAACTTGCAAGCTGTGTCAGCGTGTACTTTCAAGAGGTAATCCTGACAGGAAGTATTCCTTTGGGAATCATACCATGAAGAGACACCTCAAGGATGTACACAGAAGGACACATGGTCATCTTTTTGGAGGTAACTCTTCAGAAAGACAAGCAAGTACATCCACAGCAGCTCAGCCTGGACCATCATCTGCAGAGCTGACTCCTTCTTCTGCAGGTCAGGTGAGCCCTTCATCTGTGGGGGGGAGCATCTCCTTTTGCTGGCCCTCTGGAAATGAACCCTCGATTTCGGAGGGTTGATATTCGATGCGCCTTTTGTCAAGATCTAATTTGCCATAGGGAGACCAGGGTTTCCCTAGTGAACAACAAAATAGATCAGCACACTTGTCACTTTGAATAATTTTCCCATTCTTTCTTTCCTCTGTCCCTGCATGAACACAACGGTTCTTTTAAGAGCCAACCTTATCTTTCATCTTTTTTTTACATATGTTTTTAAAAACTTTTTTTTTTTTTTTTACCGTACGCGTACGGTGCGCGTACCTTTTTTTTTTAAAAAAAAACACTAAAAATCAATTATCACATTACAAGGTCTTTGAGAGTACAATTATTATTATTGACTTACCATACCCACTCAAAAAAATATTTATTCATTTGTTTTTTTAAAAAATTGCTTTAAAAATGATTCTCTGCCTGTAATTCCTATTTGCACACAGAGTCATGTTTTCACATTAGTCACAAAACAAAATTTCTTTGCCAATTTGAAAGCACACTTACTGCTCTTTTTTTTTGGCAAGTGAAAATCACTTTTACAGACTGACACATTATGAAACCACTTTTTTGATTTTTTTAAATGCACATGTCCAAACTGCTTTTTCAGACCACCACCATGTGTAACCTGGGTGGCTGCCTACATTCCAGCAAGGGCAACCAGCCTTAGTGATGCTGAATGTATTTGCATTACTGAGTCCAACCTCAAACCCTTAAACTATTCTTTTTTTTTCCAGTACACCTTAATTTATCGTGAAAACATAGTCCATATTATTTTACATGTTCCTCACATTTAAATTTCTCCCAAAACAGAAAATGATAAACGCAACTTCAACAAAAAGAATTTCCATTTCTATTATTCATTTCTTAATTTACCATATACATCTCCTCTCAAACTCTAACCTCACCTTTAAAATTAGTTAGTTGTGAAAGAAATGTGGCACTCAAACAGCAGATTATCAGAGCCAGGATCTCTGTTCTGTTCACCTCTCTCCTCTCAGCAGAACCAGATAATGGCAAACTTTCCCTCTATTTTTCCTCACATATACATGTAAGTTTCAAATCTCAGTGCTTCCCCCTTTTTTTCAAATGTAATCACACATTTCTATTGGTTGAAAACCAACCCTTTTCCAAAAGTACCCTGCCCCCAACTTGACTTCTGCCTAGTACCCTTCCCCCAACTTGACTTCTGCCTGCTACCATAGCAACAGCTCATGGAACACTGCTGTGTGGAGTTAGGTCAGAAGTTCGCCACACAATGTTTCAATTCCACAGAGCAAGAGTGCTTGACTTTTCAAACCTAACAGCAAATCCATAGTACTGTTCTTTGGTAACACATTTTTTTGTACCAATACAAAACATGCTTCTATTAATTTACACATACAGCCTAGTTTTTATTCTAGAATGGTATGAAACAGCCAATCAGTTCTTTTTGTTTTGAAAAAAATATGTATGCCTCCATTTCCAAACTGTCTTTCTTTTCATATTGCCATTCTACTGAAAGACACCTCCTGAGTGCATCCAGTTCTCCTTTGAAGATGTTCACAGTGTGGATTGTAGGGCACAGCTATGTCTTCTGGAGTGAAAAGTTTGCAGAGAAAACAGATATGGTGAGAGACCTTGCTTTGCCAAATGTAGACATTAAATGGATTGGTCAGAGAGGGCTAAAGTGGCACCAATTGATGCCATTGGTGAAATCCTTCATGCAAATCCAACACCCTGACCTCATAATAGTGCACTGTGGTGGCAATGACCTAGGCACTTTGACTGGGGTAGGTCTGGAAATGCTTATGAAGGACACCTTTGCACAACTGTTTTCACTTTTCCCTAAAACTGCCTTTGTGTTTTCCAACATGTGCCAAAGGCAAAAATGGAACTAGTCCAATCATTTCTGTCCCCAGATTGACAAAGCAAGAAAGCACGTCAACAAATCTGTTTCTGCTTTCCTCCGTGACTATGGTATGGGTGCCATTTACCACAACAACTTGCGTTATGACATGCAAGACATTTATAGAGGAGATGGTGTGCACTTCAATGATGAAGGGAACAGAGTCTTCCTCTTGAACCTTAGACTCTGCATCGGTACTTACTTGTAGGTACCACTAAAAAATCATTTCATAAACACAACGGCTCTTTTTAGAGCCCCCTAATATCTAAACACTTAAATCTGAATTTCATTTATTTTTTTATTTTTTTTTCTACCGTACGCTTACCGTAAGCTTACCGTACGCGTACCCCGTGATTTTTTTAAAAAACAATAAATGTTTTTTTTGTACTTTACAGTCCTTCTTTGACCCCCTCACAAATGTAAGGGGGTCTGTAACTCTCCTCTTTGCCCCCTTTTCTTGTTTTCACTCTTTTTTTCAGAGTGAAATACACAAAATGGCGGCCGCCGCTTCCTGGTTTCGGCCGATTCGAATGTTTACTAAGATCTAAGAGCCAATCAGAATCGCGCTCGCGCACGCCACCGTACGCGTACGGTAAGCGTACGGTAAGCGTACCGTAAGCGGGCTCAGATATATATATTGATTTAAAGGCTATTTTCTCAGAATCTACTGAACAGATTTACACCAAACCTACAAAAGGCACTTCCTTGACCTAGGGACTACCTCTCTGCCAAATTTCGAGTAATTCTGTTCAGCCGCTCGGGCTGTAGCTCGTTCTAAAGGTCCTATGGAAAAATGCATGGGAAAAACGCGTTTTGGGACCCCCCTTTTATCTCAGCCCCCGCTTGACGGATCCCCCCGAGACTTTCAGGGTAGGAGCGGAGCGTAGCGCCCCACCTATTTTGAGAAATTCGCAAGGATTCGTCGACCGGCGCCAAAGTTATTCAAAATAGAATGTTGCGGATTTCCTATGGAAAAGGGGTCCTAACTATAACTACCTACTGGCGACCGCCAGTAGGTAATATATATTCACTGAAAAAACCAGAGGTTTCACACACGTTATAGTTAGCCGGACATTTTAGTCGTAAAAAACCAATGAAATTCCCCCGTTATAGTTAGTTCAGCTAACTATAACTCGCGCACCCGCAATTCAGTGACATCACTGATGACATCTCAAATGACATCACTGATGACATCACTGATGACATCACTGATGACATAATCTAGTGAGTATGTGTTTTTGAAAAATTTCAATATGTTTAATATATATAGGGAAAGGCCTGTTTAAGAATGAGTGGGTGTACAAGTGTGTAAATGGATGATTTTCTGTGGTGCATAACATGATTCTTTAAGTTAGTCATTACATGTATCTTACTGCAGACTAGTGAGTAAACTGTGTAAATGTGTGTATGTGTCTGTATGTTGGTGTATAAGTGGCTGCATGGTTTTGAGAACAGCTATATGAGTGTCTATATGAGTTATTGATTGCTTGTGTGAGTATCTGTATGGGTTCATGAGTGTTTGTGTGGGTAGGGTGTGTGTTACTCTGTGCATAGATGTGTGAGTGGGTGATTCTATGGGTGCATGGTTTTAAGAGTGCATCTGTGAGGGACTGTATGGTTGGATGAGTGTATGTATGGGTGTGTTAGGGATTGAATGTATATCTCAGTGGTACATGTGTGACTAACTACATATGTGAAAGGCAGTATATATGCGTGTAAGAGTATATAAGTGGGTAGATGTGAGAGTGTGTGATTGTGAGAGTGACTGAATGGATGAGTGTGTGCTTGTATCAATGATTCTCTAAGAGTGTAAGAATGTGAGACTATTTTTATGAGTAAGTGAACTTGAGTGTGTTTCACTGCCTAGGTGAGTAAATGGGAGTATGATTATTTGCATGATTGAGTAAGTGTGAGTGCACCTCTATGGATGATTGGTAGTGTGTGAGTGTCTATATATGTGTGTGTATAAATTAATTTGATACTTTTGTATGAAATGACTGTAAGTATGAGTGACTGTACAGGTGAGTGTGTGGAGGTGTATGTAGACCTAAGAGTTAATAATTGGGTATGTAGTTATTGGTATTGCAGTATGTATGGTTTTGAGAATGGAACTCTTAAATTTGTAGTCGGTGTATCAAAGGTTATATTAGAGTGTGAGAAGATGTGCTACTCTATCACAAGGATGATGTCATCAGTGATGTCATCAGTGATGTCATTTGAGATGTCATCAGTGATGTCATCAGTGATGTCACTGACCATGTCATGAGTGATGTAATATGTGACGTCATCAGCAGTGGATTACGGGCGCGCGAGTTATAGTTAGCTGAACTAACTATAACGGGGGAATTTCATTGGTTTTTTACGAGTAAAATGTCCAGCTAACTATAACGTGTGTGAAACCTCTGTTTTTTTCAGTGAATTTGCAAGGTTTTTTAAATGCTAATTCCTAACTATAACGTGTGTGAAACCTATGGTTTTTTCAGTGAATTTGCAAGGTTTTTTAAATGCTAATTTTTGTATTTTTTACTTATATTTTTTAAATATTTCTTTTTTAAAAACTTCCCTATGTATACATTTATATATTATCTGTATCCTTTAATTTGGTGTGGCTCATTTTTTTAAAAAGTTTTAATTAAGATAAAGTTGAACAGCATAGTTAATATCTTCCATTAAGTTATATCCACTTTTTTTTATTTTTTATATAAATTCTTGGGGTGCGCGCTCAGAGCGCGCACCTAGTACGTTTGCGTACATTTTTCATGAATTCCGACGTACGTTATTTAGGTACGCATACATACGTTTTACTGTGCGCTCGGAGCGCGCACCTAGTACGCATGCGTACGTACGCATGCTTACATGCGTCGTACGTACTCCACGCGGTACACTTCCGTATACGCGTAGAGTGCGCGCGCTGACGTTTACGCATACGCGCGTGCTGCATATGCGCGTTACGTACGCGCATAGTACGTAAGCGCATGCACGCATATGCGTTCGCGCATGCGTAATTGTACCGTGCGTGCAGGGAGCTTGCTCGGTGCGCGCACCTCGGGGTATGTGATGAATAAAACAACACTTCTAATTGGTTTTCATTACTTTCAGTTTCATATTGTTTCAATACCACACCCAATCCCCTCATGGCAAGTCATGTGATGAAGAAACATCACTTTTCATTGGTTCAATGTACTTTTAGTTCCAGATTCTTCCAAAATCACACCCACCCCCCTCATTGTTAGTTCTGATTCCCTAGGAGAAGGAGCTAATCTGTGTGTTGAGATACAATGGCAGAGCAGCAGCCATCTTCTGAGAGTGAACAGGACACTCTTGAGAGACAGAGGCAGAGGAAGCAGAAAGACTCCTTTATATGGCAGTTTTTCACTTTTCCAGAGGGACAAAAGAAGATGAATGCAAACTGTGTCAGCGCGTCTTGTCATGTGGGAATCCTAACAAGAAGTATTCTTTTAGTATTCATACTATGACGAGGCACGTTGAGAAAATGCATCCAGTGACTTTTCGTCAAGCTTCTGGAGCAAACCCTCCACCTGCTCAGCCGACGACATCTGCAGCAGCTCAGCCGAGCACATCTTCGGCAGCTCAGGCAAGCACTTCTTCTGCAGTGGTGCCTTCACCTTCTACCACACCTCTGGATATTCGTCCTTGTTTTTTGAGGATGAGTACACACTGCATGGATTGTGGTCGTCTTATTACTTAGGGTGAGAGCAGTATTGATCTCATTCAAAGAAAATTTGAGGAGCATCCTTGCGAGAGGCCATAATTTTCTTATTTTTTTTTTCGTTTTTCTCTTCCTCTGTCCCTACATTAACTCAAGGGCTCTTTTTAGAGCCACCTAAAATCAAAACACCACAACTTGTTTTTTACAATCTATTTCTTTTTTTTTTTTAGAGTGAGCGCACCCAGCGCGCACCCAATGGGTTTTCTTTAAAAAAAAAAATCATTTTTTTCACCTTTAGTAAACCTTCAGGAACTCCCTGAGAAAGAGAGGGGAGTGGCAAAGTAATTAAAAAAGAGATGGTGTACATTTCACAGATGAACGGAAGACAGTCTTCCTATTAAACTTTAAACTCTGCATCAGTATTTATGTATAGGTACCCAAAAAACATAATAGCTCATTTTAGTGCTGCATTTGAATTGGCTGTATTTACAAGGAGAGGAAAAGACACACAGAGAGGCTTATCCTCTCCTTGTAAATATGGAGGAGCACCCTGCGCCACTAGTTCGTCAAGAAAATTGACGTAGTGGTGGCGCAGGTGGCTTGTAAATGTGCCCCAGAGATGTTAAGGAAATTAAGGGTAAAACAGACAAACCAAGAGTGACAGATACAGACACAGAGAGCAAACAACTGACAAGGAGTAAGGCAGTTAAAAAGACTAAGACATATGGATACAGAAAAAGAAACATGGATGAAAAATTAGTGATGGAGGTAGTAAAGGTAGGGGAGTAGTATAGAAGGAGTGAGGAAGTTACAAAAGAGTAGTAAAGCAGGAAGAGAGAGTGAGAAGAGAAATGAGAAAAGTAGAGTAAGGAGAGGTGAAGAAAAGGAAGCATGAAACGAAACCAGTGACACATACAGATATGTTAAACTTACCTGACCATCAAAATAAATAATTTAGAATTAAATGTTTTTATTTAATTGCAAAGATAACTGAATAACATCTTCTAAATTTTCTTTCTAGTTCTGAAAAAAAGAAAAAAAGTATTAATATTCAACAATACACTTTATTAAACAGTACATGTTTTTTCATATTTAGCAAATTTTATGCCCTTTTCATTGCTGTTTTCAGAATGTTTTGATTTTCACTGAAAATAGTGAAATCAATTGTATTCATCATTTAACAGCGGGCAAAAAAAAAACAATCAGAAAGATTGTTTAAAAAAGCCCCAAATGTATCCTCACTAAAACATACTTTAATAGAAATGTTAAAAATACCTTTTAAGAAGAATAACAATTTCCAAAAAATAACGTCTGTAAACCTTGTTGCAAAAGAACATTTTCCAAAATAATATCTGTCAAAGAAGTCCACAATTGTTTGTTTTACCTTTCCTTACGGCCAAATGATAAGTTTAAAATCTCTTTTGAGCGAAATATCCAATTTAAATCCTTTTAAATTTTAATAATGCTTTCTTCCAATGATGATGTTAGTATTTGAAATTTGGGTTTCAGAAAAATTAGGTAACAATTGTGTAAATCATAAGGCAAACGTTGCTTGAAAATCAATTGAGAATCATTACACAGTGTCCATCCTTTTTCACATTTAAGATAAACTGTGTAATGACCAGAAGTTATAGAAGGTCCATCATGAAAAATTATTGCAACTGCAACAAAAGTTTTTCCAGATATTGGTTAATTGTTGTCCTGTAAACTTCTTTATTAAAGTGTCCAATTTTAAACCATCAGCTCTACAACGTTGCATCATTAAAATTACATACTGTCCATATTTCTTTAAAAATAACGTTAACAACATGTCTGATTTACATTGAGAACATTCCATGTTGTGATTAGCATCTTTAACTAATTTACTAAAAGTCACTGTTTTACTCTCTGGTAATGGTATATATATGAACCTCTCAGAATCAACATTACTACTGCTTGTGTTCATACAGTTATCACAACAATGTTCCCATTTATAAGAGACACCAAATACATTTTCTACTTCTACCCCTTCATCTTCCAGTACCATCAGGATATACAGCAAGAATTCCTGTGCATCTTGCTGGACATTTTGTGTAAACTGTGTACGTCCAGAACATACATCTAAAAGATTTCTAACATCAGAAGCACTTTCTATTTTAGTTTTATCATTACTCAGCTTCTCATAGAGGAGACTCAGCAAAGAACAGATTCTTTTTTCATGATTTAGTGTTATCTGCTCTTGCAAAAATTCAAGATAAAATACAACATTCAGCACTACATTTGCGTAGCAGTTGACACCAGAGCTATTGTCAAAATGACAACCAACAACCTCTTCCACACTGTCCTTTTTCTTTTTGCTTGCAGTCACATCACTATCTTTTTGTTTTCTCTTCTGTACATCCTCATTACAGATATCCTCAAATCTCCTTTTCCGACAAACAACACGTTTTTCAAACACAGGATACTGACCTAAATGAGGAGCATAGCTTCTTCTTAATCTATTATACTCCTTTACACAGTTTGCATCAGCACTTACTTTTGAGTCATCAAAGTCTATCATGAATAAACCAGATAATTTTTTCACACGTGACAAAGCAACATATGCCATACCTTCTTTAAACACACTAGATCCAATGTTTACAAAAGCACTATCTACAGTTAATCCTTGAGACTTGTGAATAGTTACAGCACATGCTAGAGAAAATGGAAACTGCTTCCTACGCACATATAAGTCTTTCACAAGCAAGAAACGAACTGAACAACGACAAATGTCTTTAACCTCTTGTATCTGATCAAATTTTATTTTTAAACATTCAATTCCAACTTTTTTCTGGTAATTAATAAAACCCACAACTCTTCCCATAGCTCCATTCACTAAACCTTTCTCTACATCCAAATTCCGTCTTAAAATTACTCTACAGTTCATACACACATAAAGATTCTTTTCCAAACCTGCTGTTTTTGAAATGTTTTTCTCCAGAGAATCCAATTTAGTACCCAATTTGCCTGTCAATATAATAGTTATTCGTTCATGTTCTATTTTATCCACAGCTTCCAGTTTTATAATCTCTTCATTTTCCAATTTCAAAAGTTCTTGATTGAATACAGAACATTCATGTAGTGTTGGCATTAAGCAGATTACAGTATTTTTTTTCTGCAATTTCCTTGTATATTTTCTCTGGGACTATTTGTTCTGTTGGAAACAAATTACTCAGCAATCAACTCTGTAATGCTTTTCTGCCATGTTCTGTGAGTAGTCCAATTCTTATATCTTTCAGAATACTTGCATAGTCCTCATCATTTGCTTGCCTCATATTGGTAATGAGTTCCTTATACTCAAAATATGTCCAAATATTTACATTGCCTATACTTCCTAATGACTTTTTTGTGTCTTCATGTGTAAGTGTATGGAATACCGGTTGTCCTTTAACTGGAGTAAGTTGCAAAAGATCTCCAAAAACTATGACGTGTTTTCCTTCAAATAGGACGTCAAAGTCTGTCTTCAGAATTTGCTGCATTCTTAAATGCACAAAGGCAAGCATTAAGTTTGATACCATGCTTACCTCATCAATAATCAGTACTTTCATTTTCTTCAATACTCTTGAAACTTCCAAGCATGCTTCTCCTGCTAGTTTGTGGTACTGTATTTTGTTCTCATGCTCTACTGGTAACATTAGCAAACGATGTAAGGTAACTCCTTTGATGTTATACGCTGCTAACCCAGTTGGAGCAGTAACAACACAAGACAAAATGGAATCCATTTTCTTCTGTAGGTAGCTTCTAATTACATTAATTAAGAAACGTTTTCCAGTTCCTGCTTGTCCACTTACATACATTCTCATTGGTTCAAAAGATGTGCATGAGCACTCTTTATTTTCATGTAGTAATCCGTGATCAATTTTTTGTCTGACTTCTTCATAAATTTGTTTTTGTTCTTCATTCAGTTGCTCCTCCAAATATGTTAAGTCTACTAAATCTTCCTGAGCTTGATTCATAGCTGTTTCCACTTCGTTCATAGCTATTGCTGCTTCATTTTCGATGATCGGTTGTCCTAGAGGATCTTGACTGAATGTCCCAGAACTTTGACTGTCTTGAGAACTGTCTCTAGCTACTTCAGCTGCAATTGTTGCTTCTTGTTCAATTTCTTCTTTTAACATTTGAACATAAGTTGTGAAAGTACTGCATTCTATGGTATCTTTGCTAGCATTGAAGGAATCTTCATAGCTCTGAAATTCTCCAAGTAGTTCCTCCTCTGAACGCCATGGTTTAAACAGCTGCAAAAGTGCCAAGTAGTAAAATTCCTTTTTATCAGGAGTGTCGCAACTCAGCTTCCGGTGATTTATCAAACTTCCTTTTGTTTGCTTCACCAAACATCCTTCCTCACCAATGACTTTATATTTTCCATTGTTGATATCTTCTGTGACATTCCGTTTAAAAATAAAGTTCTGCAGCACTTCATAGAGACACGTGTTCTCAAGGTGATGACTTCTTTGTGGATAATATGTGTCCAACATGTTTGTTCTTAAAATGTCTGTACTTTCTGGTTCGAACTCTGCTAAATATTCAATTTCTCGAATAGATTTCAGTACCCGATTTCGCATTCCTGCAAGGCCTAAACTTGCCCAAATTATTCTTCTGGATTTCGAGTACAGACTTGCAGATGATAACCTATCTGAGCATTCATAGGATCCAATTTCTCGATGCGATAACATCTTTAAACTGAAATTGTATAGCTTCTTACTGACAGTCTTCTCGTGAGAAATCTCTTCCCACATTTCCTTCAATTCTGTTTTCTCAGATTTAGTGATGTAAGATGTGACATAGCGAGCAACAGCAATAGAATTGTCAGCCACATACTGTATATCCATGTTAGCATTCCACATGGATAAAATGACTGGGTTGTAGTCATTTATATATTTTGACTCTTCTTTTCTTCTTAGATTGTAGGTATTCTTAGGCGATTTTCTTGTAATAGTATGTCGCACAGCTGACATAAAACTGTTTACTCTTCCTTTTGAAAGAACAGGTCGTGGAAATCCAAATCGACATTTTGTGTAGAATTTATCTTTACTCTTATACTTTCGTCGACAGTATTTTCCACACCGATGACTTTGGAAACGTAAAACTTGCTCTTTTAAATTTTTCTCTTCTGTGTTTTTAGGTATAGCACATGTTGCATATCCTTCGATGAAACTTAAAACTGCATCATCAGAATCTGTTCCAAATTTTGGAGCATCCTTGATCCACAACAGCATATGAATATGAGGAGCACCTCTGGCTTGGTACTCTTTTCTCCAAAAGAAATCCACAACTTCTCCAAGAGGTGGATTTTTTTTATTGCAGATGAAGGACATCATAGCCTCAAATCTATGATTGAAATATCTACAAACATTAACTGGATCCAATGAGCACAATTCTCCTTCTGTCTTGTTTTGGATGTTTTCAAAATTTGAATTTGCCTCTCGAAGAAAAACCAGAAGATCATCCCAAGCGTACTCAGCACAGCTTAGGGTAAGGAACCATGTAGGAGTTCCTAAATTCCGTAAAATACATTTCAATTCTCCATGGCGTCGGTACCAATATTCATTCGTCCCACACTGACAAGCCATCAAATTGATCAATTGAGATTCCAAATGATCATCTCGCTGTTGCACTTTGTTCATAAAATCCTTTGCAGTCACATTACGTAGATGTACTCCAGTTTTCAAAATGTGATTTACTGCATAAGATAGTGCTGACAAGTCACTTTCAAATAAAATATGGAACAAATAAGGAATACTTTGACAAAATCTTGGATCTTCTGCATATAGTCTTGTAGTCCGATACTCAGAAGCAGGAATCTGTACTGGACGTTCATCATATCGTCCTCCTTCTCCTGTAGGAAACAGCTGGGGAAAACAACGAGCTTCCAAGCTCTCCTCCCATACACTCACGGGAGTTCCTTGTGCTTTCTTCATCTGAAACAGATCAATAGCGTTTCCCATAACTTCTTTAGAATGTAGAGAATGTATGCTGAAATGTTCATAAATTTCTTCTTCTTTTGACTTATCCACTTTTTCAAGTTGCCCAGTTGGTATTCCTGTGTCTTCTAGTATTTCTTCTTCATCTTCATCCATATAAATGGCTTCATACCATTTATTATTTTTTTTCAAATACAAATTTGCTCTTTGTACTTTTCGTACATCCACCAGCTCCTGCCAAATTTTCTTATTCTTTGTAGGTACAACATTAACCAGAATAACTAATGGTTCAGTTTCCAAAGTATCTGCATCAATTGTTTCCATATTTTTTTCCAAATCTAATGGCAAATAGACAACTCTTCCTTTTAAACCTCTTTGTAAATCCGAAGGAGGTAATTTACCAGTTTTTGGCTCCATACGCACTATGGTCTGAAACGGATGGACACATTGAATGAGTATAGACTCATACGTATTTAAATCAGAAAGTTCTGGAGGAATATCAACCAATTCTAAATTATTATGTACAGCTCTAGCTGGCATTCTATTTTCTTCTAACTTGTTATACCAGTATTTACAAATACGCTGATCTTCACCCAAATCAAAACAATTTTCCAGAAATATATATGTTGCAAAATCTTTCCACTTATAATTATCTTCATTTTCACTTTTTTTATACAGATCAACATTCCTTGTTTGATTTTTGTAATGGCTTCTCCGGCAACATATACAAGTAATATTTGGTCTTTCATTAGAGATGATAGCAAATTTTGTCATTTCATCATCAAAATTTTTACTAGCAGTGAGTTCTATATTCTCTTCCACATTTTCATCAATAACTGTGTCATTTTCTGCACTTTCTTGTTCTTGACCAAAGTAACAAAACTGAATTTCATCAGTAACCTTCACTACATGTGATACAGATCCTCGGAACAGAACATTATTCAACTCATTTAACTTTAGTGCTGGACTTTTAGCAAAATACTATGTTCTCACAAACTTTCTCATTTCAGTATGATGAACAGCCATCATCCTAAAATGGTGAAAAACACTTTGACACACTTTCCTAGATAGACAAGCCAGAGAATGTCCTTGCAAACCAGTATTCTCTCTCACTCTGCATGGATCTAGTCTTTGAAGCACCTTAATTTTCTGTTTAACACTCTTTTTACTATATTCTGTTAGAAAGTCACGTAATTTATCAATAGATTCCTGACGCACAGTACAAATACTACTACAATTCCAAGTGTACACTGGGGCTTTAGGACGTCTTTCCATAACCTCATCAGCCATCACTTGTTCCTCATTTCTTGGAACCATTTTCTCCTTTTCCATTACACAACCATCCTTAACTTCATAAGCTCTACCATTGGTGTCAACTGCATGCAACAAACTATTACTTTGAAGATAACTCTCTTCATTAAAAAATGGTTCAGTACTTGAACTATGTTTCCATTCTCCTAAGAACACTTTACAAAAGTTTTTTTTTTTTTACTTCTCTTTTCCTTTTGCTTTGTGACTTCATTGCATTCACTAATTTATCTAATCTACGCATCCTGTTCAAAATTAAAATGAATAGTTTTTTTTTATTTCTAAAGCCTTCGTAACAATACTTTCAATAAATTTCTTTTTCTTATAAAATTTTGTTTTTTTCTTATATTTTTTCACATCCTTCAGCAAATTTAACATCACTCTTCTCTGAAACATTTTTCGACGAATGTTTTTAAAATCTATTTTCCGTGTTAAGTCACTCTTCCTAACTTCTGAGTCTATATTAGCATTTTCTTTTTGCTGTCGACTCTGTTGTTGTTTTGTACTTGAAACACTGTTTGAATGTATCTTTCGATCATTTTTTTTTTGAAGATATTTTTTAAAAATTCTTTAGTTTGCTTACCAGAAGACTTTTTCTGTTTTCCAACACGTGCTTCGCCTCCTATTTTTTTTTTATCAGTCGTCTTCAAATATAGTTGTTGTTTCTTTTCTTTTCTTTTTCTTGACTTTATAGGCATCTTTATATTTTTTCACTGTTAATCACCAATACCTGCAAAAAACAAAAAAAAAATACCTTTATGTAATTTAAATTCATTACATTTGTTTTAAAAAAACTTTTCAAATCCTATCACATGAGCTGATCCTTTCCTACGAGTCAAACTCTTACAAAATAGAAGAAACATGAATTAAATCTCTGACAACAATTCCTGTGTGCACACAGACTCATGGTCTGATTCTAGGCAGAAAGCGATATTTCCTTTGGCAATTTGAAAGCACATTTACTACTGGGGTAGAGCAAGTGATCATTACTGTAACAGCCTGACACATGTTCCTTCTAGTTTAGACAGGCAGAAAAGAGCACATGTCCTAACAGCTCCTTGAGACCATGACCATGTGTTAGAGGGTGACTGATTAGACTAGAGCAAAGGAAATGAGCCTTGGTGATTTTGAATCTGTTTGTGTTACACACTGCTATCTGAAACACCACACTGAGCTGACTATTACACATGGGAGTGTAGCAGAAGCTGCTGTGTGTGTGCAAAGAGTGTGTTTCTGGAGACTGTGTATTGTCAGCTGCAAGAGAGATCTGCATGGAGACTCCCACAACTGCATGAAGAGTACAGACATGTGTGTAAGAGTACATGTGTGGTAAGGGTTAATTGGAGTTTTTAACATGTAGGAACCACCTCAGCCATTGCAAGAATTGATGAAAAATCTACCATGCTATTTTCAAATGTGTTTGCATTTGCCTCACATTTTTTTGATACTGATTTCTGCTGAGTGCTAACCAACACATTGGAAGAAAACAAGCTGGGCCTTTCCTGAATGTGCAAGTTTTACAGAACAACAGCAACACAAATTAAAATGCTGACAACAATTCCTGTATGCACACAGACTCATGGTCTGATTCTAGGCAGAAAGCGATATTTCCTTTGGCAATTTGAAAGCACATTTACTACTGGGGTAGAGCAAGTGATAATTACTGTAACAGCCTAACACATGTTCCTTCTCGTTTAGACAGGCAGAAAGGAGCACATGTCCTAACAGCTCCTTGAGACCATGACCATGTGTAAGAGGGTGAGTGATTAGACTAGAGCAAAGGAAATGAGCCTTGGTGATTTTGAATCTGTTTGCGTTACACACTGCTATCTGAAACACCACACAGAGCTGACTATTACGCATGGGAGTGTAGCAGAAGCTGCTGCGTGTGTGCAAAGTGTGTGTTTCTGGAGACTGTGTATTGTCAGCTGCAAGAGAGTTCTGCATGGAGACTCCCACAACTGCATGAAGAATACAGACATGTGTGTAAGAGTACATGTGTGGTAAGGGTTAATTGGAGTTTTCAACATGTAGGAACCACCTCAGCCATTGCAAGAATTGATGAAAAATCTACCATGCTATTTTCAAATGTGTTTGCATTTGCCTCACATTTTTTTGATACTGATTTCTGCTGAGTGCTAACCAACACATTGGAAGATAACAAGCTGGGCCTTTCCTGAATGTGCAAGTTTTACAGAACAACAGCAACACAAATTAAAACGCTGACAACAATTCCTGTATGCACACAGACTCATGGTCTGTTTCTAGGCAGAAAGCGATATTTCCTTTGGCAATTTGAAAGCACATTTACTACTGGGGTAGAGCAAGTGATAATTACTGTAACAGCCTAACACATGTTCCTTCTCGTTTAGACAGGCAGAAAGGAGCACATGTCCTAACAGCTCCTTGAGACCATGACCATGTGTAAGAGGGTGAGTGATTAGACTTGAGCAAAGGAAATGAGCCTTGGTGATTTTGAATCTGTTTGTGTTACACACTGCTATCTGAAACACCACACTGAGCTGACTATTACACATGGGAGTGTAGCAGAAGCTGCTGTTTGTGTGCAAAGAGTGTGTTTCTGGAGACTGTGTATTGTCAGCTGCAAGAGAGATCTGCATGGAGACTCCCACTACTGCATGAAGAGTACAGACATGTGTGTAAGAGTACATGTGTGGTAAGGGTTAATTGGAGTTTTTAACATGTAGGAACCACCTCAGCCATTGCAAGAATTGATGAAAAATCTACCATGCTATTTTCAAATGTGTTTGCATTTGCCTCACATTTTTTTGATACTGATTTCTGCTGAGTGCTAACCAACACATTGGAAGAAAATAAGCTGGGCCTTTCCTGAATGTGCAAGTTTTACAGAACAACAGCAACACAAATTAAAATGCTGACAACAATTCCTGTATGCACACAGACTCATGGTCTGATTCTAGGCAGAAAGCGATATTTCCTTTGGCAATTTGAAAGCACATTTACTACTGGGGTAGAGCAAGTGATAATTACTGTAACAGCCTGACACATGTTCCTTCTAGTTTAGACAGGCAGAAAGGAGCACATGTCCTAACAGCTCCTTGAGACCATGACCATGTGTAAGAGGGTGAGTGATTAGACTAGAGCAAAGGAAATGAGCCTTGGTGATTTTGAATCTGTTTGCGTTACACACTGCTATCTGAAACACCACACAGAGCTGACTATTACGCATGGGAGTGTAGCAGAAGCTGCTGCGTGTGTGCAAAGAGTGTGTTTCTGGAGACTGTGTATTGTCAGCTGCAAGAGAGTTCTGCATGGAGACTCCCACAACTGCATGAAGAATACAGACATGTGTGTAAGAGTACATGTGTGGTAAGGGTTAATTGGAGTTTTCAACATGTAGGAACCACCTCAGCCATTGCAAGAATTGATGAAAAATCTACCATGCTATTTTCAAATGTGTTTGCCTTTGCCTCACATTTTTTTTATACTGATTTCTGGTGAGTGCTAACCAACACATTGGAAGATAACAAGCTGGGCCTTTCCTGAATGTGCAAGTTTTACAGAACAACAGCAACACAAATTAAAACGCTGACAACAATTCCTGTATGCACACAGACTCATGGTCTGATTCTAGGCAGAAAGCGATATTTCCTTTGGCAATTTGAAAGCACATTTACTACTGGGGTAGAGCAAGTGATAATTACTGTAACAGCCTAACACATGTTCCTTCTAGTTTAGACAGGCAGAAAGGAGCACATGTCCTAACAGCTCCTTGAGACCATGACCATGTGTAAGAGGGTGAGTGATTAGACTAGAGCAAAGGAAATGAGCCTTGGTGACGTTGAATCTGTTTGCATTACACACTGCTATCTGAAACACCACACAGAGCTGACTATTACGCATGGGAGTGTAGCAGAAGCTGCTTCGTGTGTCCAAAGAGTGTGTTTCTGGACACTGTGTATTGTCAGCTGCAAGAGAGATCTGCATGGAGACTCCCACAACTGCATGAAGAGTACAGACATGTGTGTAAGAGTACATGTGTGGTAAGGGTTAATTGGAGTTTTCAACATGTAGGAACCACCTCAGCCATTGCAAGAATTGATGAAAAATCTACCATGCTATTTTCAAATTAGTTTGCATTTTCCTCACATTTTTGAGATACTGATTTCTGCTGATTGCTAACCAACACATTGGAAGAAAACAAGCTGGGCCTTTCCTGAATGTGCAAGTTTTACAGAACAACAGCAATACAAATTAAAACGCTGACAACAATTCCTGTATGCACACAGACTCATGGTCTGATTCTAGGCAGAAAGCGATATTTCCTTTGGCAATTTGAAAGCACATTTACTACTGGGGTAGAGCAAGTGATAATTACTGTAACAACCTAACACATGTTCCTTCTCGTTTAGACAGGCAGAAAGGAGCACATGTCCTAACAGCTCCTTGAGACCATGACCATGTGTAAGAGGGTGAGTGATTAGACTAGAGCAAAGGAAATGAGCCTTGGTGATTTTGAATCTGTTTGCGTTACACACTGCTATCTGAAACACCACACAGAGCTGACTATTACGCATGGGAGTGTAGCAGAAGCTGCTGCGTGTGTGCAAAGAGTGTGTTTCTGGAGACTGTGTATTGTCAGCTGCAAGAGAGTTCTGCATGGAGACTCCCACAACTGCATGAAGAATACAGACATGTGTGTAAGAGTACATGTGTGGTAAGGGTTAATTGGAGTTTTCAACATGTAGGAACCACCTCAGCCATTGCAAGAATTGATGAAAAATCTACCATGCTATTTTCAAATGTGTTTGCATTTGCCTCACATTTTTTTTATACTGATTTCTGCTGAGTGCTAACCAACACATTGGAAGAAAACAAGCTGGGCCTTTCCTGAATGTGCAAGTTTTACAGAACAACAGCAACACAAATTAAAACGCTGACAACAATTCCTGTATGGACACAGACTCATGGTCTGTTTCTAGGCAGAAAGCGATATTTCCTTTGGCAATTTGAAAGCACATTTACTACTGGGGTAGAGCAAGTGATAATTACTGTAACAGCCTGACACATGTTCCTTCTAGTTTAGACAGGCAGAAAGGAGCACATATCCTAACAGCTCCTTGAGACCATGACCATGTGTTAGAGGGTGACTGATTAGACTAGAGCAAAGGAAATGAGCCTTGGTGACGTTGAATCTGTTTGCATTACACACTGCTATCTGAAACACCACACAGAGCTGACTATTACACATGGGAGTGTAGCAGAAGCTGCTGCATGTGTGCAAAGAGTGTGTTTCTGGACACTGTGTATTGTCAGCTGCAAGAGAGATCTGCATGGAGACTCCCACTACTGCATGAAAAGTACAGACATGTGTGTAAGAGTACATGTGTGGTAAGGGTTAATTGGAGTTTTCAACATGTAGGAACCACCTCAGCCATTGTAAGAATTGATGAAAAATCTACCATGCTATTTTCAAATGTGTTTGCATTTGCCTCACATTTTTGAGATACTGATTTCTGCTGATTGCTAACCAACACATTGGAAGAAAACAAGCTGGGCCTTTCCTGAATGTGCAAGTTTTACAGAACAACAGCAACACAAATTAAAACGCTGACAACAATTCCTGTATGCACACAGACTCATGGTCTGATTCTAGGCAGAAAGCGATATTTCCTTTGGCAATTTGAAAGCACATTTACTACTGGGGTAGAGCAAGTGATAATTACTGTAACAGCCTAACACATGTTCCTTCTAGTTTACACAGGCAGAAAGGAGCACATGTCCTAACAGCTCCTTGAGACCATGACCATGTGTAAGAGGGTGAGTGATTAGACTAGAGCAAAGGAAATGAGCCTTGGTGACGTTAAATCTGTTTGCATTACACACTGCTATCTGAAACACCACACAGAGCTGACTATTACGCATGGGAGTATAGCAGAAGCTGCTTCGTGTGTGCAAAGAGTGTGTTTCTGGACACTGTGTATTGTCAGCTGCAAGAGAGATCTGCATGGAGACTCCCACAACTGCATGAAGAGTACAGACATGTGTGTAAGAGTACATGTGTGGTAAGGGTTAATTGGAGTTTTCAACATGTAGGAACCACCTCAGCCATTGCAAGAATTGATGAAAAATCTACCATGCTATTTTCAAATGTGTTTGCATTTTCCTCACATTTTTGAGATACTGATTTCTGCTGATTGCTAACCAACACATTGGAAGAAAACAAGCTGGGCCTTTCCTGAATGTGCAAGTTTTACAGAACAACAGCAACACAAATTAAAACGCTGACAACAATTCCTGTATGCACGCAGACTCATGGTCTGATTCTAGGCAGAAAGCGATATTTCCTTTGGCAATTTGAAAGCACATTTACTACTGGGGTAGAGCAAGTGATAATTACTGTAACAGCCTGACACATGTTCCTTCTAGTTTAGACAGGCAGAAAGGAGCACATGTCCTAACAGCTCCTTGAGACCATGACCATGTGTTAGAGGGTGACTGATTAGACTAGAGCAAAGGAAATGAGCCTTGGTGACGTTGAATCTGTTTGCATTACACACTGCTATCTGAAACACCACACAGAGCTGACTATTACGCATGGGAGTGTAGCAGAAGCTGCTGTGTGTGTGCAAAGAGTGTGTTTCTGGACACTGTGTATTGTCAGCTGCAAGAGAGATCTGCATGGAGACTCCCACAACTGCATGAAGAGTACAGACATGTGTGTAAGAGTACATGTGTGGTAAGGGTTAATTGGAGTTTTCAACATGTAGGAACCACCTCAGCCATTGCAAGAATTGATGAAAAATCTACCATGCTATTTTCAAATGTGTTTGTATTTGCCTCACATTTTTGAGATACTGATTTCTGCTGAGTGCTAACCAACACATTGGAAGAAAACAAGCTGGGCCTTTCCTGAATGTGCAAGTTTTACAGAACAACAGCAACACAAATTAAAACGCTGACAACAATTCCTGTATGCACACAGACTCATGGTCTCATTCTAGGCAGAAAGCGATATTTCCTTTAGCAATTTGAAAGCACATTTACTACTGGGGTAGAGCAAGTCATAATTACTGTAACAGCCTGACACATGTTCCTTCTAGTTTAGACAGGCAGAAAGGAGCACATGTCCTAACAGCTCCTTGAGACCATGACTATGTGTTAGAGGGTGACTGATTAGACTAAAGCAAAGGAAATGAGCCTTGGTGACGTTGAATCTGTTTGCGTTACACACTGCTATCTGAAACACCACACAGAGCTGACTATTACGCATGGGAGCGTAGCAGAAGCTGCTGCGTGTGTGCAAAGAGTGTGTTTCTGGAGACTGTGTATTGTCAGCTGCAAGAGAGTTCTGCATGGAGACTCCCACAACTGCATGAAGAATACAGACATGTGTGTAAGAGTACATGTGTGGTAAGGGTTAATTGGAGTTTTCAACATGTAGGAACCACCTCAGCCATTGCAAGAATTGATGAAAAATCTACCATGCTATTTTCAAATGTGTTTGCATTTGCCTCACATTTTTTTTATACTGATTTCTGCTGAGTGCTAACCAACACATTGGAAGAAAACAAGCTGGGCCTTTCCTGAATGTGCAAGTTTTACAGAACAACAGCAACACAAATTAAAACGCTGACAACAATTCCTGTATGCACACAGACTCATGGTCTGTTTCTAGGCAGAAAGCGATATTTCCTTTGGCAATTTGAAAGCACATTTACTACTGGGGTAGAGCAAGTGATAATTACTGTAACAGCCTGACACATGTTCCTTCTAGTTTAGACAGGCAGAAAGGAGCACATATCCTAACAGCTCCTTGAGACCATGACCATGTGTTAGAGGGTGACTGATTAGACTAGAGCAAAGGAAATGAGCCTTGGTGACGTTGAATCTGTTTGCATTACACACTGCTATCTGAAACACCACACAGAGCTGACTATTACACATGGGAGTGTAGCAGAAGCTGCTGCATGTGTGCAAAGAGTGTGTTTCTGGACACTGTGTATTGTCAGCTGCAAGAGAGATCTGCATGGAGACTCCCACTACTGCATGAAGAGTACAGACATGTGTGTAAGAGTACATGTGTGGTAAGGGTTAATTGGAGTTTTCAACATGTAGGAACCACCTCAGCCATTGCAAGAATTGATGAAAAATCTACCATGCTATTTTCAAATGTGTTTGCATTTGCCTCACATTTTTGAGATACTGATTTCTGCTGATTGCTAACCAACACATTGGAAGAAAACAAGCTGGGCCTTTCCTGAATGTGCAAGTTTTACAGAACAACAGCAACACAAATTAAAACGCTGACAACAATTCCTGTATGCACACAGACTCATGGTCTGATTCTAGGCAGAAAGCGATATTTCCTTTGGCAATTTGAAAGCACATTTACTACTGGGGTAGAGCAAGTGATAATTACTGTAACAGCCTAACACATGTTCCTTCTAGTTTACACAGGCAGAAAGGAGCACATGTCCTAACAGCTCCTTGAGACCATGACCATGTGTAAGAGGGTGAGTGATTAGACTAGAGCAAAGGAAATGAGCCTTGGTGACGTTAAATCTGTTTGCATTACACACTGCTATCTGAAACACCACACAGAGCTGACTATTACGCATGGGAGTGTAGCAGAAGCTGCTTCGTGTGTGCAAAGAGTGTGTTTCTGGACACTGTGTATTGTCAGCTGCAAGAGAGATCTGCATGGAGACTCCCACAACTGCATGAAGAGTACAGACATGTGTGTAAGAGTACATGTGTGGTAAGGGTTAATTGGAGTTTTCAACATGTAGGAACCACCTCAGCCATTGCAAGAATTGATGAAAAATCTACCATGCTATTTTCAAATGTGTTTGCATTTGCCTCACATTTTTTTGATACTGATTTCTGCTGATTGCTAACCAACACATTGGAAGAAAACAAGCTGGGCCTTTCCTGAATGTGCAAGTTTTACAGAACAACAGCAACACAAATTAAAACGCTGACAACAATTCCTGTATGCACGCAGACTCATGGTCTGATTCTAGGCAGAAAGCGATATTTCCTTTGGCAATTTGAAAGCACATTTACTACTGGGGTAGAGCAAGTGATAATTACTGTAACAGCCTGACACATGTTCCTTCTAGTTTAGACAGGCAAAAAGGAGCACATGTCCTAACAGCTCCTTGAGACCATGACCATGTGTTAGAGGGTGACTGATTAGACTAGAGCAAAGGAAATGAGCCTTGGTGACGTTGAATCTGTTTGCATTACACACTGCTATCTGAAACACCACACAGAGCTGACTATTACGCATGGGAGTGTAGCAGAAGCTGCTGTGTGTGTGCAAAGAGTGTGTTTCTGGACACTGTGTATTGTCAGCTGCAAGAGAGATCTGCATGGAGACTCCCACAACTGCATGAAGAGTACAGACATGTGTGTAAGAGTACATGTGTGGTAAGGGTTAATTGGAGTTTTCAACATGTAGGAACCACCTCAGCCATTGCAAGAATTGATGAAAAATCTACCATGCTATTTTCAAATGTGTTTGCATTTGCCTCACATTTTTGAGATACTGATTTCTGCTGAGTGCTAACCAACACATTGGAAGAAAACAAGCTGGGCCTTTCCTGAATGTGCAAGTTTTACAGAACAACAGCAACACAAATTAAAACGCTGACAACAATTCCTGTATGCACACAGACTCATGGTCTCATTCTAGGCAGAAAGCGATATTTCCTTTGGCAATTTGAAAGCACATTTACTACTGGGGTAGAGCAAGTCATAATTACTGTAACAGCCTGACACATGTTCCTTCTAGTTTAGACAGGCAGAAAGGAGCACATGTCCTAACAGCTCCTTGAGACCATGACTATGTGTTAGAGGGTGACTGATTAGACTAGAGCAAAGGAAATGAGCCTTGGTGACGTTGAATCTGTTTGCGTTACACACTGCTATCTGAAACACCACACAGAGCTGACTATTACGCATGGGAGCATAGCAGAAGCTGCTGCGTGTGTGCAAAGAGTGTGTTTCTGGAGACTGTGTATTGTCAGCTGCAAGAGAGATCTGCATGGAGACTCCCACAACTGCATGAAGAGTACAGACATGTGTGTAAGAGTACATGTGTGGTAAGGGTTAATTGGAGTTTTCAACATGTAGGAACCACCTCAGCCATTGCAAGAATTGTTGAAAAATCTACCATGCTATTTTCAAATGTGTTTGCATTTGCCTCACATTTTTGAAATACTGATTTCTGCTGAGTGCTAACCAACACATTGGAAGAAAACAAGCTAGGCCTTTCCTGAATGTGCAAGTTTTACAGAACAACAGCAACACAAATTAAAATGCTGACAACAATTCCTGTATGCACACAGACTCATGGTCTCATTCTAGGCATAAAGCGATATTTCCTTTGGCAATTTGAAAGCACATTTACTACTGGGGTAGAGCAAGTGATAATTACTGTAACAGAGTGACACATGTTCCTTCTAGTTTAGACAAGCACAAAGGAGCACATGTCCTAACAGCTCCTTGAGTCCATGACCATGTGTTAGAGGATGACTGATTAGACTAGAGTGTTACAAAAAACAAGCTGCCCCTTTCCTGCGAGTGCAAGGGTTATGGTGCAAGACCAACCGGAATGAAATCTCTGTTTACATTTCCTGTGTGCTCACTGTCTCATGGTATGATTATAGGTAGAAAACAGTATTCCTGGGTGATACCAGTACACATTAACTTATAATGAAGACATACTCCATAATATATAACATGTTCAAGCCACTTAAATATCTTCCTTAACATAAAATGTAAAACACAACTTTTAAAGTGGTAGGAAAATGTACCATACTATTTTCAAATGTGTTTGCATTTTCCTCTCATTGGTCAGTAAATGATTTCTGCTGAATGCTAACCATCACACTTTAAGATAACAAACTACCCCTTTTCTGCGAGTGCAAGGCTAACAGAACAAAAGCAACACAAATTAAATCTCTGTCAACAAATCCTGTGTGCAGACAGACTCATGATGTAATTCTAGTCACAAACCAATATTCCTCACTGATACCACTACACCTTAACTTACAGTGAAGACATACTCCATAATATCTTACAAGTTCAAGATAGTTAAATATCCTCTAAACCTCAAAATGTAAAACACAACTTTAAAACAAGAATGACAATTCTATTATTTATATCAAAATACACCACATACTTCCCCTCTCAAACTCATAACTCACCTTTAAAATTAATTAGTTGAGAAAGAAATGTGGCACTCAAACAGCAGATTATCAGATCCAGAATCTCAGAGCTGTACACCTCTCTCCTCTCTCCACAACCAGTAAATGGCAATTTTTCCCTCTCTTTTTTCCCACATATACATGTTAATGTAAAATCACAGTCCTTCCCACATTTTTTCAAATGGAATCACACATTTCTATTGGTTGCTACTTTCATCCCCTTTGCAAATCATCCCTTCCCCCAACATGACTTCTGCCTGCTACCATAGCAACAGCTCATGGAACACAGGTGTGAGCAGAGAGGTCAGAAGTTCAGCAGACAATGTTTCAAATCCAAAGAGCAAGACTGCTTGACTTTTCAAACCTAACAGCAAATCCAAAGTAATGTTCAGTGGGAACACATTTTTCTGAACCAATCCAAAAGATGCTTTTAAAAATGTAAACATACAGCCTAGTTTTTAGTGTAGAATGTTTTGAAACAGCCAATGAGTTCTTTTTATTAAAAAAAAGTATGTATGCCTCCATTTTTCAACTGTCTTTCTTTTCATATTGCCATTCTACTGAAAGACACCTCCTGAGTGCATCCTGTTCTCCTTGAAAGATGTTCACAGTGTGGATTGTAGGTCACAGCTATGTCTTCTGGAGTGAAAAATTTGCAGAAAAAAGAGGTATGGTGAGAGACCTTGCTTTGCCAAATGTAGACATTAAATGGATTGGTCAGAGAGGGTTAAAGTGGCACCAATTAATGCCTTTGGTGAAAACCTTTCTACATCTCCCACAGCCTAACCTTATTATTGTGCACTGTGGCGGAAATGACCTAGGCACTTTAACTGGGGTAGGTCTGGAAATGCTTATTAAGGACACCTTTCTGCAATTGATGTCACTTTTTCCACAAACTGCCTTTGTATATTCTAATATATGCCAAAGGCAAAAGTGGAACTGGTCCAACCAATTTTGTCCGCAGATTGACAAAGCAAAAAAGCACGTCAATAAGTCTGTTTCTGCTTTCCTCAGAGACTATGGTATGGGTTCTATATACCACAACAACTTGCGTTACAACATGCAAGACATTTATAGAGGAGACGGTGTACATTTCAACGATGAAGGGAACAGAGTCTTCCTCTTGAACTTTAGACTCTGCATCGGTACTTACTTGTAGGTACCAAAAAACACTGAATGAACACAAGGGCTCTTTTTAGAGCCACCTAATATCTAAACACTTAAAAGTGATTTTTTTTTATTTATTTTTTCGGGTGCGCGCTGGGTGCGCGCACCTCGTGATGTTTTTAAGGTTTTTTCGGGTACGCGTAGAGTGCGCGCACCTCGCGATGTTTTAAAAAAAATTAAAATCTTTTTTTTGCCCTTTGTGGTCCTACTGTGCCCCCCTGACAATGACTAGGGGGTCTAGAACTCCCTACCCTGCCCCCTGTTCACGGTCTCCACCTTCCCTTTTTAGTGCGACAGACAAAATGGCGGCTGACACTTCCTGATTTCGACCGATTCGAATGTTTACTGACATCTAACAACCAATCAGAATTACGCTCGGGCACGGCAAGGTGCGCGCGCAGGGCTTGCTCAGTGCGCGCACGGTACACGCGTATAGATATTGATATGCTTTTAAATGCTGAACAGATATACACCACACCTGCAAAAGGCACTTCCTTGACCTTATGGCTACCTCTCTGCCAAATTTCAAGTAATTCTGTTCAGCCGTTCGGGCTGTAGCTGTGTCTAAAGGTCCTATGGGAAAATGCATGGGGAAAACGCGTTTTGGGACCCCCTTTTTTCTCAGCCCCTGCTTGATGAATCACCCCGAGACTTTCAGGGTAGGAGCTGAACGGAGCGCCCCATTAGTTTTGAAAATTTCACGAGGATTCGTCAACCGGCGCCAAAGTTATTCAAAATAGAATTTTGAGATTTCCTATGGAAACACAGTCCTAACTATAACTATCTACTGGCGACCGCCAGTAGATAATATATATATATATATATACATCCCTGTATACCAGTATTCATCACAGAGACGGACTGAGAGCAATAGAATATTATCTTAACATGAGATCTATAAACTTTTGTGAACATAACAAAATGTTATTATCTATGATCAAATCATGCTTGGAAAATAATTTATTTTTGTTCTCTAATCAAGTATTCCAACAGGTGAGGGGTGTGGCCATGGGGGCCTGCTTTTCGCCAAGTTACGCCTGTCTTCATATGGGGTACTGGGAAGAACAGGTCCTCATACCTACCTTTTCAGACATCATGTCCAATAAAGTGGTGAAATGGTTCAGGTATATAGACGACCTTTTGATTATATGGAACAGGACCATGAGTGATGCCTTGCAGTTCATTTAGAATCTTAACGAAAATGATTTGAACTTAAAGTTTACAAGCCAGATTAGCAACAGCTCCATTTGTTTTCTTGATGTGGAAATATACAGTCAACACAATGAGTTACAAACTAAAATGTATCGAAAACCAACAGCCGGAAATGCCTTATTGCATGCCTCGAGTCATCATCCAGCACACTTGATCAAAAGCATACCATACGGGGAAATGCTCCGCATTAGAAGAATCTGTAGCATTGATCAGGACTGCTTTAAGGCTCAGAATAACTGTAGGGAAAGATTTTTGAGAAGAGGTTATCTCCCGGAATTGCTTGATAAGGCAATCTGTAAAGCCAATAATTCCAGCAGTTGGTTGGTAACACCATACAAAAAAGATACAAAAGAGAAAGAGCTAATTGAGCAACAGGCAACCAGATTGATTCTAACCTATAACACTCAGAATCAGAGCATCCGTAAAATTGTAAACAAGAA
Organism: Triturus cristatus; assembly: GCF_964204655.1. NCBI lineage: Eukaryota > Metazoa > Chordata > Amphibia > Caudata > Salamandridae > Triturus > Triturus cristatus. The sequence continues at coordinate 984,909,829 of NC_140579.1, read as the reverse complement.
CTGGGCCCTGATTGCTAGTGATCTCGTGTTGAGTAAATACCTGGCCCATTCCCCTATTATTATTACGTACAGGAAGGCCAAATCTATGAGCAATTCTTTAGTCTCAAACAGCCCAGAGGTTAGAATCAATAGCTCATGGCTGAATAGTAGCAAGGGTTTCCTCAAATGCTCAGTATGCAAAGCTTATAGATATGGGGTGAGTAAAACTGACTATATGACTCCTCTTAGCAACACACCTACTCGCATACCTAACAAATTGACTTGTAAAACTGAATACGCGGTGTATGTGCTGGAGTGTCCTTGTGGCCTGTGGTATGTGGGAAGCACAAAACTTCAGGTCCACAAGAGACTACTCCAGCACATACGCGCCATTACCAACGGCGATACCATGTATCCTATGGCCAGACATTTTGAGGAACCACATGCAAAAAAACCCACAGGCCTTAAGTATTTTGTAATTGACTCAGTCCCACCGCAGAGAAGGGGTGGGGATCGTGAGTCACTATTGCGTAAACCTGAGACAAGGCACATAACATTTTTGGATTGCAAAGCCCCCAATGGACTCAATGCTAGTGAGGATATTTTCACGTATCTCCACTAGATGATTCAGAACCATCAACATATTGTAACTGCTTCTTATCCCCCTTTTAATATGTCCCAATTATATTTATGTAATGAAAATAAGATTGACCTTCGCACTGGGTTTGCACTGTTTTTATCTTTCTGCCTATATTTGCACATAGAAATTTGGATCCATTCTGGGGTCAAACATTAGAAGGCCCACATGGGCTTAATTGTCTTCCCCTCATATCAACATGGAAAGGTCAAATACCAGTCACCTTTTATACAACGGGTCTACTGTATTATAACGCAGCTATTTATGTATTTAAGTATTTATATATTTATATATTTATTCACAAATGTATTTATATATTTATATATTTAAACAATTTAAATATTAATATTGATGGGATTTTAGATTTCTAGAAATGTATTCTAATTAATCCCTGTACTGTTTGTCTACTGTGTTTATGCAACATAAGGCAATTTTTTAGGTGACTGTTTTTAATCATTGTATTTTACATATATTCGGAGTGTTTAGGACCTGATTCTCCACTGGCATTGGATCAGGATGTTTTCTATGTCTATTGAATCTTAGGCAGTAAGTCATGCACTTTGCACTTTAAATAACATTGTACTTCCTCTTACGTGACATGTGATCAAGGCCCCACGTGGGCTGAAACGCGTCATGGTGGTGATGGTGTCGGGCATCTAATAAATCACTTTGCACCATTCAACGGGTTTGCTTTGTCTTTTTGTCAGAGCGAGATTGTGCCTGCTGGATGACTTTACCTCATATACATACATATATATTACCTACTGGCGGTCGCCAGTAGGTAGTTATAGTTAGGACCTATTTTCCATAGGAAATCCGCAACATTCTATTCCCAATAAATCTGGCGCGGGTTGACGAATCCTCGCAAAATTTTCCAAAATTGGCCAGCTCCGCTCTGCTCTTACCCTGAAAGTTTTGCGGTGATCCGTCAAGCGGGGGCCTAGAAAAAAGGGGGGTCCCAAAACGCGTTTTCCCCATGCAATTTCCCATAGGATCTGTTGTTGCAGCTACAGCCCGAACCGCTGAACGGAATGACACCAAATTGGCAAAGCGGTAGTCCCCAGTTCGGACTCGTGCCTTTTGCATATATGGTGTGAATCCGTTCAGTAGTTCCTGAGAAAATTAGAGTTAAAAGTACATATATATCTCTCGCCTCGGAGGATCCGCGCACCCTACCCGCACCATAAGCGCACCCTCCCCGAACCAAGCGCGCACCCTCCCGATCGCGCGCTGAATGCTAATTGGCTGACGCGTGTCTCTCTACATTCGAAATCAGGAACTGTTGGCGGCCATTTTCTGCCTCGGTAGAAGCGAGGCTGAAGAAGCAAGGGGAAAAAGTGTGTAAAACATACAAAGGGGGCAGAGTGGAAATACTTTAACCCTCTAGAGGTGCTTAGGGGGTCCCAGAAGGACCCCCTGGGGCCCCTTTTTAAAAAAAATACTAAGGCGAAATGCGCGCACGGTGCGCGCATCCTATCGCGTTGGATGCACGGATCCTCTCGCGGTGGGATCCAAGGGAAAAAAATGAAATTGTTGGGAGATAAAGATTAACCTTAAGTGTTTTGTTCTTGAGTGGCTCTAAAAAGAGCCGTTGTGTTCATTCAGAGTTTTTTGTACTTATAAGTAAGTACCTATACAGAGTCTAAAGTTGTTGAGGAAGACTCTGTTTCCTTCATCAGTAAAGTGTACTCCATCTCTCCTATACATCTCTTGCATATGAAAGCTCAGATTGTTATTGTAAATGGACCCCATTCTGTAGTCTCGGAGAAAAGCAGAAACAGATTTATTCACATGTTTCCTAGCTTTCTCAATCTGTGGACAAAAATGATCGGACCAGTTCCATTTCTGCCTTTGGCATATGTTAGAATACACAAAGGCAGTTTTAGGGAAAAGTGAAATCAGTTCTGCAAAGGTGTCCTTCATAAGCATTTCCAGACCTACCCCAGTCACAGTGCCTAGGTCATTGCCACCACAGTGCACTATTATGAGGTCAGGGTGTTGGATTTGCATGAAGGATTTCACCAATTGCATTAATTGGTGCCACTTTAACCCTCTCTGTCCAATCCATTTAATGTCTACATTTGGCAAACCTAGGTCTTTGAAAATGCCTTTGTTTTCTGCATACCTTTGGCTCCAGAATATGTAGCTGTGTCCCACAATCCACACTGTAAGCATCTTGTAAGGAGGTCTGGATGCACTCAGATGGTCTCTCTAAATGAAATGGCAGTTTAGAAATTAAGATGTTTCTAAAATGGTGGCTAAGATGCAAGTTTGAAAAAAGACAAGAAATCATTGGTTGTTTGACAACCTTCTACACTGAAAGGTAGGGTGCATATTTCTGTTTTTTAAATGCATTATTCTTATTGGTTAACAAAAACTGATTGTAAGGAACATTATATATGATAAGCTGATATGTTGAGAAGTCAAGCACACTTGCTGTCTTGATTAGCAACATTGTGTGTGCTGAACTTCTGACCTGTGTCCTCAGTACAGTGTTCCATGACATGTTTCTATGGTAACGGGCAGAAGGCAGATTGGGGGAAGGGTTGACGTTTATGTCATTTGAAAAGGGTTGAAATGTTTAACCAATAGAAATGTGTGTTTGCTTTTGAATTTATGTGGGAGGGAGTATGATTTGATGTTTACATGTAATGTGTGGAAAAAGAGAGGGAAACTTTTCCATTCTTTGGTTCTGCTGAGAGGTGCACAGTGCAGAGATTCTGTATAAGAAAATCTGGTGTGTGACTGATATCTGGTGTGTGACTGATATACTTCTTAATCTACAAAACATCTTGAAAGGTGAGTTATTTAATTGTGAGGGGATGTATGTAGACTATTTTGATTTTAATCAGACTAATGTATTTCTTCTGCTAAAGTGTAGGGAGTACCTTTTTTTTCTCTACAATCTTATTGACAGTGTGTGTGCATGTAGAAACCATTCTGTGATAAGCATTTGTGTTTTTCATGTGTTTGCAGACAGATAACTGTGCAGTTTTTATATTTTGGTAGAATTAGAAACCAGACATTGTTTATGAATTTGTGAAAGGAGTTATGTTATGTTTCTATACTAAAATGTAGTACTTCTTCTAGATGAAGAAATGTGTTTTGGTATAGTGCAAGGGATAGTGTTGTTTGTCTAGAATCACACTGTGAGTCTGTGTGCATTTGTGAACCACTATGAGAGAAGCGTTTGGTAACATCGTCTATTTGCTGACAGATAAGTGTTTCAAAAAATGTCATGTTGTCAAGTTTTAGTAGCATTAGAAGCCACTCTTTGCTTATGTGTTGATTAAATTAGTCAGGCATTGACACTAAAGTGCAGTTGTGAAATATGTAGATTGTGTAGAGTTCCCTTACCTCTTCCACTGTAGTGAATGCGTTTTGGTAAACTGCTAGGGATAGTGGTGCTTGTCTAGATTCACACTGTGAATCTGTGTGCATTTGGGAACCACTGTGAGAGAACTGTTTGGTAACATCGTGTATTTGCTGACAGATAAATGTTTTAAAACCTGTCATGTTGTCAAGTTTTAGTAGCATTAGAAGACAGTTATGTCTTATGCTTTCATTAAATGAGTTAGTTATTGACAGTAAAGTATAGTTGTGAAATATGTAGAGTGTGGGCCTTTCCTTTACCACTTTCAGTGTAGTGAATGAGTTTTGGTATATTCCTAGGGATAGTGGTGCTTGTCTAGAATCACACTGTGAGTCTGTGTGCATTTGTGAACCACTGTGAGAGAAGCGTTTGGTGACATCGTCTATTTGCTGACAGATAAGTGTTTTAAAACATGTCATATTGTCAAGTTTTAGTAGCATTAGAAGCCAGTCTTTGCTTATGCGTTGATTAAATTAGTCAGGCATTGACACTAAAGTGCAGTTGTGAAATATGTAGATTGTGTAGAGTTCCCTTACCTCTTCCACTGTAGTGAATGCGTTTTGGTAAACTGCTAGGGATAGTGGTGCTTGTCTAGAATCACCCTGTGAGTCTGTGTGCATTTGTAACCACTGTGAGAGAAGCGTTTGGTAACATCGTCTATTTGCTGACAGATAAGTGTTTTAAAACATGTCATGTTGTCAAGTTTTAGTTGCATTAGAAGCCAGTCTTTGCTTATGCATTGATTAAATGAGTCAGGCATTGACACTAAAGTGCAGTTGTGAAATATGTAGATTGTGTGCAGTACCTTTACCACTTTCACTGTAGTGAATAGGTTTTGGTAAACTCCTAGGGATAGTGTTGCTTGTCTAGAATCACACTGTGAGTCTGTGTGTATTTGTGAACCACTGTGAGAGAAGCGTTTGCTAACATCGTCTATTTGCTGACAGATAAGTGTTTTAAAACATGTCATGTTGTGAAGTTTTAGTAGCATTAGAAGCCAGTCTTTGCTTATGCATTGATTAAATGAGTCAGGCATTGACACTAAAGTGCAGTTGTGAAATATGTAGATTGTGTGCAGTACCTTTACCACTTTCACTGTGGTGAATAAGTTTTGGTAAACTCCTAGGGATAGTGGTGCTTGTCTAGAATCACACTGTGAATCTGTGTGCATTTGGGAACCACTGTGAGAGAACTGTTTGGTAACATCGTGTATTTGCTGACAGATAAATGTTTTAAAACCTGTCATGTTGTCAAGTTTTAGTAGCATTAGAAGACAGTTATTTCTTATGCTTTCATTAAATGAGTTAGGTATTGACAGTAAAGTATAGTTGTGAAATATGTAGAGTGTGGGCCTTTCCTTTACCACTTTCAGTGTAGTGAATAAGTTTTGGTATATTCCTAGGGATAGTGGTGATTGTCTAGAATCACACTGTGAGTCTGTGTGCATTTGTGAACCACTGTGAGAGAAGCGTTTGGTAACATCGTCTATTTGCTGACAGATAAGTGTTTTAAAACATGTCATGGTGTGAAGTTTTAGTAGCATTAGAAGGCAGTCTTTGCTTATGCATTGATTAAATGAGTCAGGCATTGACACTAAACTGCAGTTGTGAAATATGTAGATTGTGTGCAGTACCTTTACCACTTTCACTGTAGTGAATAAGTTTTGGTAAACTCCTAGGGATAGTGGTGCTTGTCTAGAATCACACTTTGAGTCTGTGTGCATTTGTGAACCACTGTGAGAGAAGCGTTTAGTTACATCGTCTATTTGCTGACAGATGTGTATTAAAACATGTCATGTTGTGAAGTTTTAGTAGCATTAGAAGCCAGTCTTTGCTTATGCATTGATTAAATGAGTCAGGCATTGACACTAAAGTGCAGTTGTGAAATATGTAGATTGTGTGCAGTACCTTTACCACTTTCACTGTAGTGAATACGTTTTGGTAAACTCCTAGGGATAGTGGTGCTTGTCTAGAATCACACTGTGAGTCTGTGTGCATTTGGGAACCACTGTGAGAGAACTGTTTGGTAACATTGTGTATTTGCTGACAGATAAATGTTTTAAAACCTGTCATGTTGTCAAGTTTTAGTAGCATTAGAATACAGTTATGGCGTATGCTTTCATTAAATGAGTTAGGTATTGACAGTAAAGTTTAGTTGTGAAATATGTAGAGTGTGGGCCTTTCCTTTACCACTTTCAGTGTAGTGAAAGAGTTTTGGTATATTCCTAGGGATAGTGGTGCTTGTCTAGAATCACACTGTGAGTCTGTGTGCATTTGGGAACCACTGTGAGAGAACTATTTGGTAACATCGTGTATTTACTGACAGATAAATGTTTTAAAACCTGTCATGTTGTCAAGTTTTAGTAGCATTAGAAGCCAGTATTTGCTTATGCGTTGATTAAATTAGTCAGGCATTGACATTAAAGTGCAGTCATGAAATATGTAGATTGTGTGCAGTTCCTTTACCACTTACACTGTAGTGAATGAGTTTTGGTATATTCCTAGGATAGTGCTGATTGTCTAGAAGCACACTGTGAGTCTGTGTGCATTAGGGAACCACTGTGAGAGAAGCGTTTGGTAACATCGTGTATTTGCTGACAGATAAATGTTTTAAAACCTGCCATGTTGTCAAGTTTTAGTAGTATTAGAAGACAGTTATGGCTTATGCTTTCATTAAATGAGTTAGGTATTGACAGTAAAGTGTAGTTGTGAAATATGTAGATTGTGTGCATTTCCTTAACCACTTTCAGTGTAGTGAATGAGTTTTGGTATATCCCTAGGGATAGTGTTGCTTGTCTAGAATCACACTTTGAGTCTGTGTGCATTTGTTAACCACTGTGAGAGAAGCGTTTGGTAACATCGTCTATTTGCTGACAGATAAGTGTTTTAAAACATGTCATGTTGTGAAGTTTTAGTAGCATTAGAAGCCAGTCTTTGCTTATGCATTGATTAAATGAGTCAGGCATTGACACTAAAGTGCAGTTGTGAAATATGTAGATTGTGTGCAGTACCTTTACCACTTTCACTGTAGTGAATAAGTTTTGGTAAACTCCTAGGGATTTTGGTGCTTGTCTAGAATCACACTGTGAATCTGTGTGCATTTGTGAACCACTGTGAGAGAAGCGTTTGGTAACATCGTCTATTTGCTGACTGATAAGTGTTTTAAAACATGTCATGTTGTGAAGTTTTAGTAGCATTAGAAGCCAGTCTTTGCTTATGCATTGATTAAATGAGTCAGGCATTGACACTAAAGTGCTTTGTGAAATATGTAGATTGTGTGCAGTACCTTTACCACTTTCACTGTGGTGAATAAGTTTTGGTAAACTCCTAGGGATAGTGGTGCTTGTCTAGAATCACACTGTGAATCTGTGTGCATTTGGGAACCACCGTGAGAGAACTGTTTGGTAACATTGTGTATTTGCTGACAGATAAATGTTTTAAAACCTGTCATGTTGTCAAGTTTTAGTAGCATTAGAAGACAGTTATGTCTTATGCTTTCATTAAATGAGTTAGGTATTGACAGTAAAGTATAGTTGTGAAATATGTAGAGTGTGGGCCTTTCCTTTACCACTTTCAGTGTAGTGAATGAGTTTTGGTATATTCCTAGGGATAGTGGTGCTTGTCTAGAATCACACTGTGAGTCTGTGTGCATTTGTGAACCACTGTGAGAGAAGCGTTTGGTAACATCATCTATTTGCTGACAGATAAGTGTTTTAAAACATGTCATGTTGTGAAGTTTTAGTAGCATTAGAAGCCAGTCTTTGCTTATGCATTGATTAAATGAGAAAAATCCAAGGAAAATCCTTATTAATTTCAAAACTTATTCCCTTAAGGAAAGAATATTGGGTGAAGCATTAAAGAAGGGAGTATATAATAAGGATGATTGGAATTTCCGAATTAGATCTGATGTTGCCAAGGTGACGCAAGAAAGACAGTGGCAACTTGGACAATTTATGTCTGAGCTAAGAGATCTAGGGGCAACAGTGCAGATGAGATTTCCAGCTTCTTTGAAGATTATGTGGAGAAACAAAATGCACAATATCAGAGATCCAAAAGAGGTTGAGCAGCTATTGATACAAATGAAAGAACAACATTAAGTGTTTAACCTTTGAGCCAGGTAGGTAGGGAGCTCAAAACGGACAAAGTTTTTGCCAATGGAAGGAACAAGGAAGGCTTCCCCCGGGAGGGTTTTTAGATGTATTATAATTCAAATAAGAAAACAAGCGCACCAAAAGGGTGGGGAGCAAAATAGGGAAAAAATAAAAAATAAAGTCCTCAAAACAATAAAAGGAAAGTCGAAGGGAATCTAAAGGTAAATGAACTACCCCCCAACTCTGAGAAACAATCTACCCCATGGATAACTCATCGTTAATAAAGATTTTATCTTGGAATGTTAATGGTCTCAGGATTAAAAACCGAAGGAGGTTGATTTCTGAATACCTGAAACTGTCTGATTGTAGTATCTTGATCCTTCAGGAGACTCATTTGTTGAAGGAAGAGTGGGAAAGTATTATAAAAAATCATAGATGGGTAGATTCTTATGTCTGCACTAACCAGAACTGTAATACTAAGGGAGTAACTATTTTATTTAAAAAAACAGCAAAAGTATCTGTAGTGACAAGTACAGTTGACAACAAGGGAAGATGGGCCATTGCGAATATAAAAATACAAGGTAAACCATTTACTATAGTTGGTTACTACGGCCCTAACTGTGACGACCCTGAGCCTTTGCAAAACCTCTATACTCAGTTATTAACAACGTCCTCCCCTATAATTTGGGGAGGCGATTTTAATATAATACTAGATCCTAAGCTTGACAGACAACCCCCTAGGAAAACGAATTTACCAAAAATGAGACAATGGATCTCACTGAGTATAAAAGATCTTGAACTGGTAGACATCTGGAGAGAAAAAAACCCTGGTAACAAGGGATATACCTTCCAAAATAAAAGACTGGGCCATTCTTCCCGAATCGACTTCTTTCTTCTAGACTCTAGTCTAGCGCCAAATATTACCAACGTAGAACACACCCCGGCACATTTATCAGACCACTCAGCACTAGTCCTAACCCTTCAAGTGGGAAAAAATAACGTCCCGGGGCGCTGGACAGTAGATCGCTCGATTTCCTAGATAACCAGTATATAGATCTACTCATGATGGAGTCTGCAGAATTCTTTAGGGTAAACAAAGAAGGAATGCCCTTACAGGTGGTCTGGGATACCTATAAGGCAGTAATGAGAGGTAAAATCCTTAACATAGCAGCCTGGAAAACAAAGACGAGTAAATCCAAGATCAGACTTAAGGAGGAAGAGATAAAATTTCTCGACAACAAACTTGAAGGAGATCTACCAGACTTAATCAGAGCGCAATTGACTGCTGAGAGAACCCAAAAAAAGGAAAATTTGTCTGATCACTTAGAGATGAGACTAAGAGAGAAATGGGAGACGAGCAAACTTTCAAACCATGAATATGGTGAAGGCTGCGGGAAGTTATTAGCGTGAAAAACTAAGACTGAGCAAACCAGGAATAAGATATCCAGGATATGCAAAGGCCACTCGAGTGTATTAACATCAGAAGACGCAGAAGTGAGAGAAGAATTTCAAAACTTCTTTAGTGGTCTATATAAAGAAGAATGTTTCCCGAATGAAGCTCAGCTCCAAAACTATTTGGAAACCATAGACCTTCCCTCCATCACTAACGAAGAGAGAATAGAGCTTAATAAACAAATAGATGAAGAAGAAGTCGAAGCGGTTATCAAAAGCCTCAAGAGAGGAAAAGCACCAGGTCCAGATGCCCTACCGAATGAACTATACCAGTCACTAAGTACAGTTCTAATTCCACACTTAACAGAACTAATGAATGACATCTTCATTAATAAAATAAATCTTCCGGTTTCATGGAATGAAGCGATTATTAGTATTATATTGAAGCCTGGAAAACATCCAGACCACTGTGAATCATACAGACCCATATCCCTTCTAAATTGTGACTATAAGATCTACACTCAAATCTTAACAAAAAGGTTGACCAAAGTAGTTAACCCCTTGATCAATTACAACCAGAAGGGCTTTATGAAGGGACGACAGATACAAGAACTGACTCAAGAACTTATTTCAGCAATAGATGTAGCAACTCAGGAAAAAGTACCCTTAGCTATTATCACCATGGATGCAGCTAAAGCGTTCGACAGGGTTAACTGGCTATACTTGAACGCTGTCTTAAGTAGATATGAGCTAGGAGATAACTTTCAGGACTCAATTAAATCAATTTATAGATATCCATCAGCAAGAGTTTTAGTTAACAATAATCTCTCGGACAAGTTACAGATCATGAGAGGTACTAGACAGGGATGTCCCCTGTCGCCACTTCTTTTTAATCTGTATATTGAGCCTCTAGCGATTAAGCTAATGAATAATCCTAAAATATTGCCATTCTCCTATAATGGTTGGACGAAAAAATGTGCTCTCTTTGCTGATGATCTGATGAACTTTACAGATAACTTTTTAAAATCTTATCACGATATTGAGGTTACAATAAAACAATTTGGTGCAATATCCGGATATATGGTCAATCAGTCCAAATCTGAAATCATGGAATGGAATTGTCCCAGTAACCACCCTTTGTTAAAAAGGAAAATACGATATCTGGGTCTTGACATAACTAAGGATATAAATAAAATCGCAGAAGTTAATTTTAAAAGGCTACTAAATGAAACCAGAAAACTCCTAAAAATGTGGAGTGGGCTACCCCTAACTTTTATGGGGAGGTCAAACATCATTAAAATGATGATTCTACCCAAATTTACTTATATCTTTAGTACGATCCCCCTAGAGTTTGACCAAACATCATTAAGAAAACTACAGGGGGAACTAAACTCTTTTATTTGGGCTGGTAAAGGCCCCCGAATTGCTTGGAAAAAGCTAAAAATGAAGAAAGAACAAGGGGGTATAGCGAGCCCAGACTTGACTCAGTATTGTAGAGCCTTTCAGTTCAAATATGCAAGAGTTCTACTAAAAGAATATGAACTTCATCCATCTCATTTCCAAGCTCTAGCAGGACCAGTGGGACATTTTTTGTATAAATTCAGACACTCAAAATTCTTCAAAAAAATCTAACTAAAAGTTCTCTTTTCAGCAGCTAAACTCTGGACCCAGATAAGAAAAACAACTAAAATTCCTTACTACAGTGATGGGGCCCCGATTTGGGACTCTCCGGGTACACCGGAATGTCTCCAAGATAGTCTCTCAACTCCTTTAATCCTAGCCGGGATTACCAGATGGGGGCAACTCATAAAGCAGGACAAGATTATAACCTGGCCGCTTCTTGACAATCTTATGGGAGGCTCCCTATCCAAATTTAAATACTTTCAACTATCTAGCTGGATAAAGGCAGAGACGGAAATATACGAAGGAGACAAAGATCTGGAGTACAAAATGCTAACTATCGGAACTCAAAAGAAAGAAATCTCTCTCTGGTATTGGGCCCTTATTGAGTTAGGAGAAGATAATCCCAAGATACCAGAAAAGATCTGGAGGAATGCACTGCCAACAACAGACATCGAGAACTCATGGCAAGTATCTATGGGAAAATGTTGGGGTATTATAAAATCTGCTGCCCTAAGAAGGAACCACCTATTTACTCTCCATAGAGCGCACTGGACACCGAAAAGGCTCTCAAAATTTAATAACTCTGATCGGAAAAAATGCCCGAAATGTGGAGAAGAAGAAGTAGATGACTTGCACATGTTCCGGCAGTGCCCCCAGATCGACGATTTCTGGAGAGAAGTGGGTAAGACCTTAGAGAGGATATTTAAATACCCAGTCGATGTAAGTAGTCACTTGGTTATTTTTGGGGTTAGAGAAGAGGGGCCAAACCTTGTTAAATTAACGAAAGATCAAGAGAACTTGCTTTTTATTTTAATACTGCTTGCTAGAAGGGAAATATGTGTTAATTGGATAAGACCCAACCCCCCCTCACTTATGGGATGGATTAACTACACACACAGGATTTCCCGACTAGATAGAGGTGGGAAGGTCGGTAAAAGATACAACTTTTGGGAAATTTGGGAACAACAAAATATGTTAAATTAAATAAAACGTTACCTACCAGTGGTCCAATGATTAAGCACGGGCAATACAATAGAAGCATTGACTTCTAGAGTAGCCTGGAAGGCTAGCTCCACCCACTTTTCCTACACGGGTTAAAGAGATGCAGAGACCTTGACAGATAAAGGGAAGCTCCCCTACTTGCAATTTGTAAAAGGGGCAGCGAAGGAGAAGAGCATAACTGCCAAAAGATCCCTGAGAAATCTCCAAACCCAGTATTGCATAATGAGGACAAAAAATAAATAAATAAATAAACAAATAAATAAATAAATAAATAAATGAGTTAGGTATTGACAGTAAAGTATAGTTGTGAAATATGTAGAGTGTGGGCCTTTCCTTTACCACTTTCAGTGTAGTGAATTAGTTTTGGTATATTCCTAGGGATAGTGGTGCTTGTCTAGAATCACACTGTGAGTCTGTGTGCATTTGTGAACCACTGTGAGAGAAGCGTTTGGTAACATCATCTATTTGCTGACTGATAAGTGTTTTAAAACATGTCATGTTGTGAAGTTTTAGTAGCATTAGAAGCCAGTCTTTGCTTATGCATTGATTAAATGAGTCAGGCATTGACACTAAAGTGCAGTTGTGAAATATGAAGATTGTGTGCAGTACCTTTACCACTTTCACTGTAGTGAATAAGTTTTGGTAAACTCCTAGGGATAGTGGTGCTTGTCTAGAATCACACTGTGAGTCTGTGTGCATTTGTGAACCACTGTGAGAGAAGTGTTTAGTTACATCGTCTATTTGCTGACAGATGTGTTTTAAAACATGTCATGTTGTGAAGTTTTAGTAGCATTAGAAGCCAGTCTTTGCTTTTGCATTGATTAAATGAGTCAGGCATTGACACTAAAGTGCAGTTGTGAAATATGTAGATTGTGTGCAGTACCTGTACCACTTTCACTGTAGTGAATAAGTTTTGGTAAACTCCTAGGGATAGTGGTGCTTGTCTAGAATCACACTGTGAGTCTGTGTGCATTTGGGAACCACTGTGGGAGAACTGTTTGGTAACATCGTGTATTTGCTGACAGATAAATGTTTTAAAACCTGTCATGTTGTCAAGTTTTAGTAGCATTAGAAGACAGTTATGGCTTATGCTTTCATTAAATGAGTTAGGTATTGACAGTAAAGTGTAGTTGTGAAATATGTAGAGTGTGGGCCTTTCCTTTACCACTTTCAGTGTAGTGAATGAGTTTTGGTATATTCCTAGGGATAGTGGTGCTTGTCTAGAATCACACTGTGAGTCTGTGTGCATTTGGGAACCACTGTGAGAGAACTATTTGGTAACATCGTGTATTTACTGACAGATAAATGTTTTAAAACCTGTCATGTTGTCAAGTTTTAGTAGCATTAGAAGCCAGTATTTGCTTATGCGTTGATTAAATTAGTCAGGCATTGACATTAAAGTGCAGTCGTGAAATATGTAGATTGTGTGCAGTTCCTTTACCACTTACACTGTAGTGAATGAGTTTTGGTATATTCCTAGGATAGTGGTGATTGTCTAGAAGCACACTGTGAGTCTGTGTGCATTTGGGAACCACTGTGAGAGAAGCGTTTGGTAACATTGTGTATTTGCTGACAGATAACTTTTTTTAAACTTGTCATGTTGTCAAGTTTTAGTAGTATTAGAAGCGAGTCTTTTCTTATGCGTTGATTAAATGAGTCAGGTATTGACATTAAAGTGCAGTCGAGAAATATGTAGATTGTGTGCAGTTCCCTTACCACTTCCACTGTAGTGAATGAGGTTTGGTAAACTCCTAGTGATAGTTTTGCTTGTCTAGAATCACACTGTGAGTTTGTGTGCATTTGGGAACCACTGTGAGAGAAGCATTTGGTAAAATTATGTATTTGGTGGCAGATAAGTGTTTTTAAACCTGTCATGTTGTCAAGTTTTAGTAGCATTAGAAGGCAGTGTTTGCTTATGCATTGAAAAAATGAATCATGCTTTGACACTAAAGTGCAGTACCATGTAGTATTGTCTTCACTGCACCAGAACTGAAAATTTAAATTTTTCACCCAGGTACTGTCCTAGAAGCAGTCTGATGATTTAGTTAGTTTCTAAGTACTGTCGTACTTTAAAATTTGGGACTGCGTAGGAGGCAGGGCCCTACCCCTGTCTATCCCGGTATTAGCGAACCGCGAATGGTCAATGCGGTATGTACAAGTGCTTTGTGTAACGTTTTAGCTATGAATGCACTATGTATACGTTATTATACATTGACTCCGTGGGTTCCATCTTGGAGCGGTGGCCATCTTATAGTTGCCCTCACATAGGCTACACTTTACTTTGACTTCTCTGTGACCTGTGCAAACTGACTCCACTGCCCGAGGTCAGCCCTGTCCGGCCGGTTCCTTTTACTGCGGCCAAATGGGATTAGCATCAGGGCCCGAGGCATCATAAATTCCTTCTTCCCACACGAACCCTGACTAATCTCTTTCACACCTGACTCTTCCTGCTTTATGGCTTGTTTTACAAACAGGAGGTGCCCATGTTTATTGGGGCCTGCTGATATCTGATGAGGGATCTGAGCCTTGCTGGGTAAATAATTGCGGGCTGGCTGAACTGAAATGTGGGATTGTAATCATGACTCTGCTTGTTCTTTGAAGTAAAATATGTGAATGACCAACTACAAGAGAAGGGCGGTGTTGCCCAGAGCGTAATATTCTCCATAAAAGAGAAGACTGGTTTCTGTTCTGGAGACTGCCTCATTCAGTTGCTAAGGCTTCTGTGCGACGTAGTCTCACTCATTTGAGTTTAATAAAGATGTCTTTTCATATTTCAGCTTCTGTTGCCAAGTTCTTTGTTATATTATCAAGACATGCAGAATTTTATAATACCACATCAGGAAGTACTCGAAGTCATAAGGTGCTACCCCTAGCACCTCCAGTGTCTCAAAAATTAGAGGACTTCAGTTGGCGCCCACCAGCGCGGCCTCATCAGAGAAGTGACTTTCTGTGGGAGTGATCTTGTCAGGAGACTGAAATCTACTGAGGAGGACAGAACGGGATTCTAACAAGAAGGTACTCTGTGCACAGGGATTCTGGAGATTCTTTGATTATGTAGCCCGGTATATTTCTGCTCTTCCTGATTTTGATCCTCCACATGATGTCACTCAAAAGGTGAGAAAAAGAACCCTTTTGGCGTGAGTATTATAGAAGACGTTTGGTCATGTAGAACTTGACAATTAGAATTTGGATAACCTTTTGATTATTAAGAATAAGAATTAAGTATAAGTGGGTCGCTCCCAGTCCTTTGGTTCTTTGGGTCTTTAATTTGGTTATCGCAATTACCAAAGCCGAGGGGTTGGTTTCTTGGTTTCTGATTTGGTCATTGCAATTACCAAAACCGAGGGTCTCGCATATTTGCGAGTGTATTGGTAGAGATAACCCCTTGAAGTTTGAAGCTAGATTAGTGAGCTATAAGATGCCTGATCTTAGCAAATTTGGAAATGTAGCTTTTGGTTTGTATAGGTTTGGATATGCGAATTGCAATTTGTGTAGGCAGGTAATGAGGAGATATTTCTCCATTTAGTTTTGATTATAATACTTGTGTTTTCCGCAGTATTTTTGGCATGCCTGTTTGTAAGCTCACATGGAAAAATGTGTTGCTTTTTGTTTTGAAAGGTACCATAGTGTGGGAAATATCTAAATAGGTTAAATTTAAAAACATATTTCTTCCTTGGTGATTTTGTATCCCCAGGGAATTAAAATATGACATAATACAAAACAAGGATCCTTCGTTCTGCGTAGTTTCATGAATGAAGATATGCAGAACGATTTTGTGTGGTGTTCTGCTAGGCAAAGCTAGTGAATTGAGCGCATTCACTACTTCTTGGACATGCATCTGTCTGTGGGGCTGTTTATGCAGCCTTTTGGAACACTATTGAAAAGCGTTGCTTGTAAATATGACCTACAACTAGTATTTGCAAATGGTTTGTTTCAAGTATAGTCTGTGAGCTGTTCTTTCTTTCTGTCATGCGTATTGATTTGTAAGTCAACTGTGTGTTTAAATGTCTGTGTTTTTTTTTTCATTAGTGCAACTTCTGTAAGTAAATTGCGACGGCGCTATTTATGAAAAATGGCTAAAGCGCGCTGTATTGTCTGTTTAACCCCTTTCTGTTTATGTCTGAAATGAGCTCAATATGTGTTTGTGGGTCTTCTGATGTTTACAGTCTGTTAAGTAAATTGTTGGTTAATTAATATCAAGTAGAAACTTAAAAAAGAAATCCAGAAACGAACCATGTGACGTGCTAAAATAGCTATATGGTGCTCTTTAATTTATAGAATGAGCAATTGTGCACATATACAAAATTGCCGTTAAATGCTTAAAGGATAAAATTAGAAACACATTCAATAGATATAAATCAGGCCCCAAAAACGAAATTATCTATGTTTGCAAAAGTAAATAAATTTACAGCATTTTCCTTAGATGCATTGTATTAGATGTTCACAGGCAAACTTTTCAGCTGCAGTATATTTGATAGAAATGTTCATTCAGCCAGCACCTTCCCAGTTGAACACGGGTAGAATTTTGCAGAACCGTCCTTTTAAATGAAAGTGGCGCAAAAATGTGACGCGTTTCAAGTTGGGCTTATGCGCTTAGGCGTGTGAGTTAATGTGTCCAAAATGATAGGCAAGAGATGCAGCTTGTTTTTTATACATGGAATTATCACAAAAACGAATAATTGGGATTTTTTTAAAAGAAAATTATTAATCATGGAAAAATTATTTTAAAAAAAAATAAGTGCTTTTCAAAATCGTTTTTTGATATTTATAAAGCTTAATACTCATACTATGACCTCCTAGCATTAAAATTTGATTTAAGTTGTGTTGCATCACTAAAATGACAATCATTCGCGTGTACAATTTTCCCTTGGCGCAGGCGCAAACAAGCTCATTTTTATAAAGTATAAGTTATTATTTCCAATGCCTGACTCATGGGTTATGTAATAAACATTCTGGTAATGCATATTATGCAAAAAAATTGTAGGATATTCATTTTTTAATGCCAAAAAAATGAAAGTCGAATTTGGGTAGAAAACACTGTTTAAACTGCATTTTCTTCCACTCAGAGGACTTTTTAAAGTGTCTCAGACTTCAGTAAATGCATACGTTTAGGTTTGATATATATTTACAGGTTGTGCCTTCTTATGATTCAATGAGTCAATGTGCCAGTACAAAGGCTTGTTTTAATATCAGGGTTGAAGGTTCTAACTTTAGCTGTGTCTGTCACGATACTACTGAACACGCTATGAAAAACAGGACCTTTTTAAAACTTGGAGAAATTAAATAAAATATGGTGTCGCAACCCGCAACTATTTGATGTTAATAAAAAACGGCCTTAATGGAGTTAGCACCCACATAGAGGAAGAGAAATGGAGAATTCTTTTTTGATGAAGGAAAAAGAGGATGTTTGTGAGCAGGTACGTGATGAAGTCAGTAATGATAGAGGGGTGGAGAAATGTAGAATTACGGTTATAGGAACTAGGTAATACGTAGGAAGGAGAAGAACAATTGGGAAAATAGAATGCCGTGGAGGGAAGAGAGATGATGAAGGGGAGTAATAAAGACATGAAGAGTAGCGTGAGGAAGGTTGTATTGACGAAGGGAATAAAGAGGAATGTGGTATCGGTTTGAGTAAGTGGGAGGGGAAAGATGAGATTGCAAGTTCTAGCAGTAGGGGTGAAAATATTGTAATTACCTAACGGGAGGCACTGAGTTTCATATGCTAATATGAAAGCGACGAACAGAGCTTGAATAAAGGCAAGTGACTAAATGATGAAGAAAATATCAAAACTCATTGCGAATGCAATTCGCAGTGCCAGTGGACTGGGGCAGAAAGCGGTCCCAATTGCTGGAGTTCAGTCTAACTTTAGCTGGGCCTACTGAGACGTTCATTCATTTAAGGTTGTTGAAATGTGTACCATTACATAGGATTGTAACAAGGATTTATTCTAAAAAGTGGTATGTGTGTTATTAAGTTTCGTGAATTATTCACAGTAAATGTAGTTTAATAATCTGGGAATAGAGATAATTTTTTTTTTTAGCGCCTAAAAAGGAGAAATTATTTTTCAAAATAGAGTGAATTATTGCAAGTTAGGAGGAATTAGGAAGGCCTTCTGGCTTTGACAAATTCAGATTGGCAGAAGCCGGGGGCTAAGGAGAGCTGCAGAGGCTGGCTCAAGTTACGCTGCTGAGATGCTATCTTTAGTTTTCCCGTAGGCTGCCACGTTGACATTTATGACCGTTTAAATTAGGGCCTTGCCTCTGTGGAATGCAGAATGACCTTGCTACACGGGCCTCTGAAAGTGGGGTTTCTGGTTTCTCCACAAGAACATCAATAAAACTAAAGAACTTAATTCCAAAGGGAAAATATAGAAAAAGGGGTTTCTTTAAAAGCCCAAACATCGTGTTAAATACTTTGCAGAACTGATACATTTGTGTCTCGCTCTAAAATAAATGAAAATAAAATAATGTCTGCTAGTTACAATTATTTAACAGAAAACGAAGTGTTGCATTAAGTCTTAGACAGACAATAAAATGCAGCCCCTTTTCTAAACATTTTGAAAGCTACATGCCTCAGTTAGGGCGATTTTACTAATCAAGGATTATTTTTCACAGTGGAAATTGTAGGTGCCAAATTAATATGAAGTGTCAGTGTAAAGATTTTTACTTTTAGAAAGGTAAAACTTAAGTGGCTGGATGTTGCAAGGACTGACAAGGGGGTACAGTTAAGTAATGGCAATTTATTTTTGTGTATTTGGTCCTATCATGAATTGTTCTTGCTGGTCCTGTATGTTAGAAGAGAGACAGTAACGTTATATTTGACAGCAGATTTCCATTGCCTGGTGATCTACTGTAAAAAAGGAGGGTAAGGATTTTAAACCTGACAAATTAAACAGGCCCGTATATTGGGTTTTGGGCTGCAGGTTTACAGTGCATAAAAGTACATGACATGGTGTTGTGTGTCACCGCCTATTTACATATGCTATTGTTTTGTCTATGCTTTTTGTGCTGGATATACAGCAAGTATATCTGATGGCTTGACGTTTTGTGCGTTTTTATTATTTTTTGCATGTTTTCGTTGTTTTTGTTGCTGCTTTTGATACTATTACAAGTTTACCTGTGTTGTGAGGGGATGGTCATGACGATGCCCATCGCTACGCAACAGTTGATTGAACTTGTTCTGGTTACTAAATTCCACAGCTAATGATATTTCATGCTGTGAACATGAGAGGCAGCACTTTACCAGTGCATGTCTAAATTGGCTATAATGGTATTACAGAAAACTAAAAGAGATCTACAGGATCAAAGTGTGTCACCTGCAGTTAGTGACTTACTGCCCCTTCCTTTAAAGGAACAGGCAGCCCTACGTTTATGTATCCTTGATTGGACCTAAGGATGAAATTATAGATCTGTGACTCAAGGTGGCCTAATTTCTATATTACATTAGTTAATGGTGTCCTGTCTCCTAAGTAGCATATGGCCTTTGCTTCTTAAAAGGAAACTAGGTTTTCATTTTTCCCTGCAGAAGGAACTGGAACATTAGCTAAGATTACCGTATATGGTGTAGTCGCCAGCGGTAGAGTTAAAATGTATGTAACTTTGGCCTTTTGTGTACCACCCGTACTCTTGGTGTAGTGTCACATGCCTGACTATCACCCAAGTAAATTCTTGTCCTTCCTATAGATTTTTATTTTTAATTGCTTTTGTTGTTTCTCCCCTGACCGATGTCGCATCATGCTTAGTTATTGGGGATTTTAGTTGTGTCCCAGTTCCAATTCCCTTTTCTGTATTCCTTTCACCAGTCAGCCCATTTATTATTGTAGGTGTATTGTTCAGGTACACACTTCCAGACTGCAGTGATGTACCAGGGACCCTCATATTATGTATAATCCCCTCTAGTATGACCAGACTGGTTTTCAAGAATTGTCCCTAGGCCTGCTTCAATGTTTTCCAGCCTGACTGTCAAGTATATTATATTATAGTAAGACAAGTTTTCCATCCCGATAGGAGATAACTCACGTTTACCTCTTTTGAACATGACGAATTTTCAATGTCTATTTTTTAATGTGGTTTTTACCCTTTTGTTCCTGCTGCTTTAATTTTTGGTGGGATCAGATGTGTTCTAATCATGCAAATATCAGGACCCTCTAGTTCTTGTCTTTTGTTTGCATATTTGACTATTAGCCTGTGTATTGCATTATTGCGCCTGATGTGAAAGTTTTCAACATGCCCATGATAATTTGTACCATGTGATTTCTCTATTGAGATGTTCTGGATAAGGAATTTAGGAACACCTAGATGTAATCATTCAGAAACAAAATGTGTTTGCCCCGTTAGACAATGCCACCATATGTGAAGACATCCATTTAGATAGAATTCTCGTGTAGTTATCTACCTTTAGATGATGGAGGCTCTCACACGGAAACCAAATTGAAAAGATTAGAGACACTGTTTTATTGCTTTTTGAGAATGACAGTATATTCTAGACCAAAATTGTCCCATGGCGTGTGGCCACTCCTTTGAAACTCGCAGACCACCTGTTTGCAGTCCCCTTGTTATACAATGAACTGTTTAAAGCATCGCACTTGCTTCATCAGAAGGCGTTCAACATCAGAAAAGAAGGAGGAGCTGGTTTTGCCACAGAATCAGAATTTCAGTGCACAAGAGCGCCTGTCATGTGCTGGTAACCTCTGACAGTGTGCAGTCCCTTGAGCCCCTTGGCCTGAGTTTTTGGGCACACACACCCCCTCTTTTCCTTTGCTCCAATGGAAGTGCAGTGCACCGGCGAATCCAAGATTGACAAAAGGCACTACATTCTGGTGCCCATGAAAAAGCAGCCTGAGCGTCCTCTGACACTGAATGATGAGTGTTGGAGCCTGAGAATGGTCCCGGGTCTGCACGAGATGACATATGCCCTTGATCAATGGAGACCACACTACCTGTAGTGCCTGCCGCAAAGGGAAGATACTGGCGCACTGCCTTGGGACATTGAGACTCTCGAGTGAGCTGTGGGTGTTTGCCAGGATGGCACTCCAACTAAGCAGTATTTTTCCCATGTAAGGCTTGAATGAAGAGGCCCATGCAAAAGAAAACAACAGAAGAAGATTTGATGGACAATAGAAGCCTGCCAGAGAGGCTTTTTGAATGGACTCTGGGCATAGGTGGTTTCACAAGAGGTTTCCGTGTGATTGTATAGAGTAGGTGTTAAGGAGACTGATTGTTTTGCTGGCATTGTTTTAAAGTACTATTCTGTTTAGTAAAAGCAGAATAAAGTCAATTGTCTGTGGAAAGAGTATTTTCACCTCAGAGCATTGATGAGGGTCACCACTGTTTCACCTGAACATAAAAATTATTATTTCATTTGTAATAGTGGTCACTACTTTCTCCCGTTGTCTATATGTTTTTAATAATGAGTTTTCCAGTGTCTTTTTAAACATGACGTTGTCATTTATGGATGGGATTGTTTTTCTCTACCCAATTTAATTTAAGGTTTTTGTAGAGCGCGTAGTAACCCTTGAGCATCCCAGCGCTTGAACCTGACTTCGGGGGGGAACAGCAGCAGGAGGGAAGAGGAATCAGGGAAAGAGAAGAGTTTTCAGTGCCTTCCTGAACTGAAGGAGATTTGGTTCGATTCTTAGACTCCGAGGGAGGCTGTTCCAATGTTTGGCAGTGTGGACCGAGAAGCAGCGTCCTCCAGACCGAGCTTTTTTTACTCTGGGAACCGTGATGAAATTTTCTCCGTTTGATCGAAGAGCTCTTGTCGCTTTGTAGGGGATGATAAAATTATTGAGGATGGGTGGGCCTTTGTTATGGAGAAGTTTGTGGGCCAGACAGAGGGCTTTGAAAGCAACCCTCTCTCTGACTGGGAGCCAGTGAAGGAGCTTCAAAGCTGGCTTTGCCGAAGATCTGGCTGGTGAGTGAGTGAGTAGTCGGGCAGCGGCGTTTTGGATTCTCTGCAGGGTATTAAATGTAGCTTCCGGGGCACCCTGGTAGATTGCATTGCAGTAATCTAACCTTGCCAGGATGAGGCCCTGGATCAATAGTTTCCGGGAAGTGGCGGGAAGCAAAGGGAAGACCTTCCTACATGCCCTGAGGAGACCAAAGCATATTCCTGCTGTCTTTTTGGCCTGAGTTCTGAAGCTCAGATCCTTTTCGAGCCATACGCCCAGGCTCTTGACCTCCTCCTTGGGGGCAGGGGGGTCACCTAAACAGTCGGGCCAGATGTTAGGCGGCAGGGAGGGCTCTTTATGTCCGAGCAGCAGGATATCGGTCTTGGACCCATTCAGTTTCAGCGCTGAGGTGTTCATCCAGCTGTGGATTTCGGTGAGACAGCTGTGGAGATCGGAAGGATCTTGGTGTGGGTGTGAAAGGGTTACCACCAGCTGGGTATCGTCGGCGTAATTGATGATCGTCACGCCGAACGGGGTGACCAATTCCTCCAACGGAGACATGTAAACGTTGAATAACATAGGGCTAAGAGATGAGCCCTGCGGTACTCCACAGTGGAGGGGGATCGCGGGAGAGTGGCTGTCATTCTCCCAGACTTGGAAAGAGCGACCATCTAGAAAAGACATGAGCCACTTCAAGGCCGTGCCCCTTACTCCAGTGTCTCTCAGCCGCTGGATTAAAATCTGGTGATTTACAGTGTCGAAGGCCGCACTGAGGTCCAGGAGGATCACTGCCACTGATCCTCCTGTGTCCAGAATGCTTCTGGCCTTCTCCACTGCCGCCAGGAGGGCGGTGTCAGTGCCCTGGCCGGGGCGGAAACCAGTCTGGGAGTTCCTGAGTATGTTGTTACTTTCAAGAAATAGTGATAGTTTTTTATTCACTAGCTTCTCCGTGATTTTACTGTTTCCGGGGAGGAGGGAGATTGGCCTGTAGTTGGCTAGGTCCTGGGGGTCCAGTGAAGGTTTTTTCAAAAGACCTTTGACCACCGCCGCTTTCCAGCTGGGAGGGACTGCTCCCTGAGTGAGGGACACATTGATGAGGGACGTGAGAGGAGGGATAATGGTGCTGGACACTTTTTTTAGGAAACGAAGCGGAGCAGGGTCGCTGGGGGAGCCACTTTTAATTGTGGCCAGCGTCGCGGCGACCTCTTCCGTGGATACTGGGCCGAAGGTGTCGAGAAGGGGTGAGGGGGCATCGGTGGACTGACTGTGGCAGTGGGGAGAGTTAGAAGGGTCCCTGTCCGTATGGCCGGCGGGGGGTAGGGATGCGAGAATTTTTTGAATTTTCTCGTCGAAAAAAGTGGCCAGTTGAATACATTTACTTTCCGCGGCTTTGGGGTCCTGGGGTTTTGCAGGGGGATCTGGAGCCTGAAGAAGTTCTTTCAGAATAGCGAAAGTTTCTTGGGCAGAGCAGGGCGAGTTTTTAATTCTATCTTCGTAGAATGCGCTCTTGGTTTTTTGGAGCTCCCGTTTGTAAGTTTTTATGGAAGCACGGAACGTACCTTTCTTGTCTGCTGTCTTGTCTTTCCTCCATATGCGTTCATTTCTCTTGCATTCCTTCCATAAGAGATTCAATTCGGGGGTGTACCAGGGAGAGGGGTTAACTCTCTTGGTATGTTTAAGGGTGCTGGATCTCGGTAGGAGGCAATCCAGTGATTGGGTGAGCCATGTATTGAATTCAGTGTCGGCTGTAATGGTGTTTTGGGAGGGAGGGGGGAAATCTTCCCTAAGTTTGGCTGCCCATTCTTCTGGGACCAGTTTGTGCCAGCGTCTGATAAGAGTTCTGATTTTGAGCGGTTGGGGTGGAGGAATATTGATGTGCCATTCGAAGGGGACCAGGAAATGGTCGGTCCAGGGAAGAGGGAGGTGAGCGCGGATATTAAGGTCTTGAATGTTTGTGAAGATGGGGTCAAGTAGCTGTCCTTTGTCGTGAGTGGCCTGTGGGTTCTTTAAGCAGAGACCAGAGGAGGAGATGTCCAGTAAAAATTCGGCTGCCTGAGTGTCGACTGGGTCCAGAAAGTGAAGATTGAGATCCCCTAACAAGAGGTAGTTAGAGGTAGTTGTAGACTCGAGAGTGACATGGTCGATGAGCTTGCTGGGGAATTCGGCGAGTGGGCCGGGGGGGCGATATACAAGCAGTCCCGACAGGGATGTTACTGGTGAAATTTGGATGGTGAAGTGGCAGCTTTCGCAGTCTTTGATGTTGCCATCTAAGATTCTGCAGGTGAGGGAATCCTTGAATATTATGGCTAGGCCACCTCCTCTACCACGCGGTCTATTCAAAGAACAGATTTGATAGCCCGGAGGGAGCGCGTTGACAATGTCAGGGCCGTTGTTGGGGGTGAGCCATGTCTCATTGAGAAACAGAATGTCCATGGCGTGGTTTGAGATCAGGAGGTTTATTTCGTGGGCGTGTTTAACAAGCGACCTGCAGTTGAGTAGGCCTAGCTGGAGGCCACCGCGTTCAATATCTGCGCCGGGAGGATTACTGAGACTGCAGCCGGTAAATGGATTATCGCCCATGAGGGTGTAATTGCAGGAGAGATGTTTTAGTGTATTCAGGGCCAAGAGCCTATCTCGGGTATAGACAGGGCATTTCTTGGGAGAAATGGGCATGGTGGCTGGGCCTGGGACCGTCTGGGCCCGGATGGGCCCAGACCGGCTTGCCTTTGGCGCGCCTTCGGCGCGCTGACGGCACGCCCGCTGTGCCCGTCCGCTGCGCGTCCGAGTGCTGCACATGATTTTATGCCGGGAGAGGGCGTGGGGGGCGTGGCCTGATGAAGTGGGCGTGGCCTGTGAGCAGGCTCGCTCGCTGATGGCGGTGATGGCGATTTCCTACCCCGTGGCAGCGTTCATATCGGCTGCACGGGTGTTAGGGATTCTGGATAAGTGCCCCAACCAGACTAGCAGGTGAGGGAGAGGTGCGCAATTATTAAAATCAATTTAACACACAAGTTTTAAAAAACAGTTCAATTTCGAGCAGAGCTCCCGGCTGTGCCTCAGGAGTACAGGATCTGGAGAAGGCTGAGCGTCAGCGCTTTGACTTCTGCACCCGCTTCCCAACCTATGTCCTTTCCTACTATTGCTTCTTTGCATTCTTTTCACCCTTTTCCTGAACATGAGCAGGTTAAAAGATCAGAATTCGTAAGCAATTCTTTTGTACAGCTTCTGCATCAACACTAGTTAGTAATGACCATCACTAATTATTGGGTGTGTGATCTTATGCCGCCTACTACAGATAGAGGTATTCCTTATTTTGTCCTGCCATATGTGGCCTTTGTGCTACTACATGTGTAAGGAGACGTGTCCCATGAGAGTCGCTAAGTAATAGGATGATGCTACAGCAACATCTCCATGACTTCATGTCTGTAGACCTGGACTCGGATTGATGAAGAGTATAGTTATTGCCTATGTAAGGGCAAAAGGAGGGTCTGTCGTACTTTAAAATTTGGGACCGCGTAGGAGGCAGGGCCCTACCCCTGTCTATCCCGGTATTAGCGAACCGCGAATGGTCAATGCGGTATCTACAAGTGCTTTGTGTAACGTTTTAGCTATGAATGCACTATGTATACGTTATTATACATTGACTCCGTGGGTTCCATCTTGGAGCGGTGGCCATCTTATAGTTGCCCTCACATAGGCTACACTTTACTTTGACTTCTCTGTGACCTGTGCAAACTGACTCCACTGCCCGAGGTCAGCCCTGTCCGGCCGGTTCCTTTTACTGCGGCCAAATGGGATTAGCATCAGGGCCCGAGGCATCATAAATTCCTTCTTCCCACACGAACCCTGACTAATCTCTTTCACACCTGACTCTTCCTGCTTTATGGCTTGTTTTACAAACAGGAGGTGCCCGTGTTTATTGGGGCCTGCTGATATCTGATGAGGGATCTGAGCCTTGCTGGGTAAATAATTGCGGGCTGGCTGAACTGAAATGTGGGATTGTAATCATGACTCTGCTTGTTCTTTGAAGTAAAATATGTGAATGACCAACTGCAAGAGAAGGGCGGTGTTGCCCAGAGCGTAATATTCTCCATAAAAGAGAAGACTGGTTTCTGTTCTGGAGACTGCCTCATTCAGTTGCTAAGGCTTCTGTGCGACGTAGTCTCACTCATTTGAGTTTAATAAAGATGTCTTTTCATATTTCAGCTTCTGTTGCCAAGTTCTTTGTTATATTATCAAGATATGCAGAATTTTATAATACCACATCAGGAAGTACTCAAAGTTATTAGGTGCTACCCCTAGCACCTCTAGTGTCTCAAAAATTGGAGGACTTCAGTACTTATGTTGTGAACCATTCATTACCAAATACACTGCTTCAAATGTCTATGCAGTACGCATGTAGTTCTCTGACCAGCTATACAGTTGTTTTTCACACCTTCAATTCCCTAGTCAGCATGCATACACTTTCAGGAAACACCCTGTCACTGCCTTTGCAGTGTTCTAGTGACCCATTCAGCACCATGTAGTAATCTATTCACTGTGCCAAAACCCAAACACTTATACATTCACCAAGACACTCTCTTTCCAGTACTCTAATGATTCAGTCACTGCCTAAGTATTCATGCAGTGAGCCAGGCCTTAGCACATGGACTGCTTCAAACCCCTATCTACTATGCATGCAGTCTTCTAACCACCTAGACACTCCCTAGTCAGTATCCATACAGACCAGCAAACATCCTGTCACTGCCTTTGCACTCTTCTAGTGACCCATTCAGTACCAAGTACTAATCCATTCCCTGCGCCAAAATCCTACCACTTATAAATTCACCCAGAGACTCTCCTTGTTGTACTCTAATCATTCAGTCAGTACCCACGTACTCATGCAGTGAGCCAGGCCTTAGCACATGGACTGCTTTAAATGCCTATGCAGTATGGATGCAGTCCTCTAACCACCTAGACACTTGTCTTTCACACCTTCAATTCCCCAGTCAATATCCATACACTTCCAGGAAACACCCTGTCACTGACTTTGTACTACACTACTGATCCATTCAGCACTATGTTCTAATCCTTTCAGTGTGCCAAAACCCAAACACTTATAAATTCACCCGGGCAGTGTCCTTGCAGTACTTTAATCATTCAGTCAGTACCCAAGTGTTCATTCAGTGACCAGGCCTTAGCATATGGACAGCTTCAAACCCCTATCCACTATGCACGTAGTTCTCTAACCATCTACACACTTGTCTTTCATACCTGCGATTCACTAGTCATTATCCATACAATTCCAGCAAACATCCTGTCACTCCCTTTGCACTCCTGTAGTGACTCATTCAGCACCATGTACTAATCCACTGACTGCATCAAAACCCAACCACTGATAAATTCACCCAGGCACTCTCCTTGCAGTACTCTAATCATTCAGTCAGTATCCAAGTACTTCTAGCAAATACTCCCCTTGGGGTCCTCTAGTGACCCATTCAGCACCATGGAGTAATCCATTGAGTGTGCGAAAACCCGAACACTTATAAACTCACCCAGGCACTCTCCTTGCAGTACTCTAATCATTTAATCAGTATCCAAATAGTATTGGAGTGAGACAGGCCTTAACATATGGATGGACTGAAACATTTGTCCAGTATGCATGTAGGTCTCTAATCACCTACACACTTTTTTTGCACACCATCAATATCCATGTCAGTATTCATACACTTCTAGGAAACACCCTGTCACTCACTCAGTTTGTTTCCTTATAGTATTGTAATCATTCAGTCAGTTAGCATGTAGACTTTTAGTGAGGTAGGCTTTAGGGCATGAATTGCTTCAAAGTAGTATGCACTATGTATGTAGTGTTTTAATCATCGTCACGCTTGTGGTTCAGGGACATAGTCAGTTTTTATATAAAATGTGTTTGCACAGTAATAGAATAGTATAACTTTGCAAGTTATTAATATACTTTTATTTGTGATTCTTTTTTACAGATACTGTTTTTCAACGTTAAAATAGAGAAATTATGACAGAAAAAAAAAGAAAAAGAAAAGAGCAGAGACAGGAGGATTATTTGAAGAAACATCAACCACAAGTATTGAATGTACAAGATAATGTGGCTAAAAGGAAAAAAATCTTCTGGTAAGATCACAAAGCAATTTATTAAAAATGTTTGTAGGAGCAAACAGAATGTAGAGATTTTTTTAAGTAAGAAAAAAAATCAAATTAGGAGGAAAAGTAAAAAAGCAAAGGAGATAAAGTATGGTAAAAGAAGACAAAAACAGTATAAGGAATTACGCAAAAAATATTTTACAAGAGAGTAGTGAATAATTTGCTGAAAGATGTGAAGAAATATAAAAAGAGAGCTTTATTTTATAAAAAGAAGAAGCATATTGAAAGCATTGTGGAGAAGGCTTTTGAAGTAAAAAGGAAACTGTTTATTTTATTGTTAAACAGAATTCGATCACTAGATAAACCAATGTATGTAATGAAGGCCAAAAGTAGGAGGAAAAGAATTATTAATAAAAAAAAAAATTGTGATTTTTTTGGGGGGAATGGAAACACAGTTTTAGTTCAGAGCCTTTTTTTTAATGAAGAGAGTTATTCACTAAGTGAAAAATTATTGTATACAGTTGACACCAGTGGTAGAGGTTATGAAGTTATTGATGGTTGCCCAATGGAGAAAGAGAAAATGGTTGAAAGAAATGCAGAAGAAGTGATAGCTGATGAAGTTTTAGGGAGACGTGCTAAAAACCCTGTGTACACTTGGGATTGCAGTAGTGTTTGCAGTGTACGACAGGAATCTATTGAAAAATTATGTAGTTTTTTACGAACCTATAGTAAAAAAAGTGTAAACCAAAAGATTAAGCTGTTGCAAGGACTAGACCCTTGCAGAGTGAGAAAACATACTGGTTTGCAAGGTCATTCTCTGGCTTGTCTTTCTAGGAAAGTTTGTGAAAGTGTTTTTCACCATTTTCAGAATGCTGGCAGTACATCATAATCAAATGCGGAAGTTAGTGAGAAGGTTCTATTATACAAAAAGTCCAGCACTAAAATTAAGTGAGTTGAACAGTGCTCTTTTGCGTGGGTCAGTATCAGATGTGAAGCAGGTCTGTGAGGATATTGAGTTTTGTTACTTTGGGCCTCAGCAAGAGAGTGAAGAAACTGACACATTAGTAGAACAAAATGTTGAAGGCAATGTAGAACCCGTAATTACAGACAAATTTGAGGATGAAATCACAAAGTTTAAGGTAATTTCAGGTGAAAGACCAAATGTTTCTTGTATTTGTTGTCGGCGAAGTCACTATAAAAATCAGACTAGGGGTGTAAATCTGTATTTAAAGAGTGAAATAGAAGATAATGATAAGTGGATGGAATTTGCAACTTATTTGCTGGTAGAGGATTGTTTTGATTTGGGATCTGAGCAGCGTATTTGCAAATATTGTTATAATAAATTAGATGAGAATAAAATGCCTGCTAGAGCTGTTCATAATAATCTAGAGTTGGTTGCTATTCCTCCAGAGCTGATAGATTTAAATACGTATGAGTCTATTCTGATACAATGTGTTCACCCATTTCAGGCTATTGTTCGTATGGAGCCCAAAACAAGTAAATTACCTCCATCAGAGTTGCAAAGAGGATTGAAAGGAAGAGTTGTGTATTTACCATTAGATTTAAGGATAAATGTTGAAACCATTGGTGTAGATCATGCAGAAAATGAGTCACTAGTCATTCTGGTTTAAGTGTGTTCCTACTAAGAATAAGAAAATATGGCAAGAGTTAGTGGATGTTAGAAAAGTGCAAAAGGCATCATTGTATCTGTTAAAAAGTAATGAGCATTATAGAAATGTGTTTGTTGGAGAAGAAGAAATAGATTTAGCAGAAGATAGTAAAACATTAAGTGGACAAATTGAAAAAGTGGACATGTCCAGATGTGAAGAGATCTATGAACATTACAGTGTACATCCACTTCATTCCAAAGAGGTGATGGGGAATACAATTGAGTTGTTTCAAATGAAAAAAGCAACTGGAAGTCCCATGAGTGTATGGGAAGAGAGCTTGGAAGCTCGTTGTTTCCCACAGTTGTTTCTAACAGGAAAAGGTGGACGATATGATGAACGTCCTGTGCAGATTCCTGCATCTGAATATCGGACAACAAGATTATATGCAGAAGATCCAAGATTTCGACAATGTATCCCTTATATGTTTCATCTTCTGTTTGAAAGTGACTTGTCTGGACTTTCATATGCAGTAAATCACATTTTAAAAACTGGAATGCATCTTCAAAATGTAACTGCAAAGGATTTTATGGATAAAGTGCATCAGAGAGATGATCATTTAGAATCTCAGTTGATTAATCTGATGGCATGTCAGCGTGGGACTAATGAATATTGGTACCGTCGACATGGAGAACTGAAATGCATGCTACGTAACTTGGGAACTCCTACATGGTTTGTTACTCTAAGCTGTGCTTGGGATGATTTACTTGAATTTTTCGAGAGGCAAATTACAATATAAAAAATATTGAATACAAGACACCTGGAGAATTGTGCTCTTTGGATCCTGTCAATGTATGCAGATATTTCAATCATAGATTCGAAGCTATGATGTCTTTCATCTGCAATAAAAAGAATCCTCCTCTTGGAGAAGTTGTGGATTTCTTTTGGAGAAAGGAGTATCAAGCAAGAGGTGCTCCTCATATACATATGTTGTTATGGGTCAAGGATGCACCCAAATTTGGAACAGATTCAGATGAAACTGTTTTGTCTTTCATTGAAGATTATGCTACATGTGCTCTTCCAAATAGTAGAGAAGAGAAAAACTTAAAACAACAAGTCTTACGATTTCAAAGCCATAGGTGTGGAAAATACTGTCGACGAAAGTACAAGTCAAAGGATAAGTTCTACACCAAATGTTGTTTTGGATTTCCACGTCCTGTATTAGCCAAAGCAAGAGTGAACAGTTTTATGGCAGCTGTACGACATACCATCACAAGAAAGTCTCAGAAAAACACCTACAACTTAAGAAGAAGCGAAGAATCAAAATACATAAATGACTACAATCCAGTTATTTTATCCATGTTGAATGCTAACATGGATATTCAGTATGTTGCGGACAATTCCATTGCTGTTGCTCGATATGTAACGTCTTACATTACTAAATAAGAAAAGACTGGATTGAAAGAAATGTGGGAAGAGATTTCTCACGAGAAGACTCTAAGTAAGAAATTATACAGTTTCAGTTTGAAGATGTTATTGCATCGTGAAATTGGAGCATAGGAATGTTCAGATCGGTTATCATCTGCAAGTCTTTATTCCAAAAGTAGAAGAATCATTTGGGTGAGTCTAGGTCTTGCAGGAATGCGAAATCGGGTACTGAAATATGTTCAAGAAATTGAATGTTTAGAAGAAAATGACCCAGAAAGTATAGATATTTTGAAAACCAATATGTTGGACACATACTATCCAAAGAGAAGTCATCATCTTGAGAACATGTGTCTCTATGAAGTGCTGCAAAACTACACTTTTAAACGGAATATTACAGAGAACATCAACGATGGAAAATATGGAGTGATTGGTTCCGAAGGATTTCTGGTGAAACAAAGGAAAGGAAATGTAATTAATCACTGAAAACTGAGTAGCGACACTGCTGACAAAAGGAAATTTTACTATTTAGCCCTTTTGAAAATGTTCAAACCATGGCGTTCTGAACTGGAATTACTTGGAGATTTTCCCAGCTATGAAGATTCATTTAATGCTTGTAAAGAGAGCATACAATGCAGTGCTTTTGCAAATTATGTGAAAATGTTGAATGATGAAATTGATCAAGAAGCTACAATTGCAGCTGAGATTGCAAGAGACAGTTCTCAAGACAGTCAAAGTTCTGCTGTACTGAGTCAAGATCCACTAGGACAACCAATTGTTGAAAATGAAGCAGCGATTGCAATGAATGAGGTGGAAACAGCAATGTATCAAGCACAAGAAGATGCAATACAGTTAGGAAACTTGGAAGAGCAACTAAATGTTGAACAGAAAGAAATATATCAGCAAGTGAAAGAGCAGATTGACCATGGATTACTTCATGAAAAGAAAGGATGCTCATGTACATCATTTCAACCTATCCGAATCTATGTGAGTGGTCAAGCTGGAACAGGAAAGAGTTTCTTAATTAAAGTAATTACAAGTTATCTGCAAAAAAAAATGAGTCGCATTTGTCTTGTGTTGTCACTGCTCCAACTGGGTTGGCAGCACATAACATTAAAGGAAGTACTTTACATTGTTTACTAATGCTGCCAGTAGAGCATGAGAACAAATTGGAATTCCACAAGCTATCTGGAGAAGCTTGTTGTGAAGTTTCAAGAGTGCTGAAGAAAATGAAACTTCTCATTATTGATGAGGTGAGCATGGTTTCAAACTTGATGCTTGCCTTTATGCATTTAAGAATGCAGCAAATTCTTAAAACAGAGTATGACGTGTTATGTGGAGGAAAACACGTCATAGTTTTTGGAGATCTACTGCAACTGACACCGGTAAAAGGACAACCGGTATTTAAAACACTTGCCCATGAAGATACCAGAAAGTCTCTTGGCAGTGTTGGTAATGTGAACATTTGGATTAATTTTGAATACAAGGAACTAACAACAAATATGCGACAGGCAAATGATCTTGAATATGGAACTATTCTTCAAGATATAAGAATTGGAATTCTATCAAAAAAAGGGAAAGAAGCTTTGGAGAGTCGATTACTTTGCAATGTCTTTCCAAATGAAAATGCAGTTGCTGCAAAAGTGTAAGTGGAAATTGCTAAAGAAAAGTCAGTGATTTGCTTAATGCCGACACAGCGTGAGTGTTCAATATTCAACGAAGAATTATTAAAATTGGAAAATGAAGAAATTGTGAAAATGGAAGCCATCGATAAAATACTACATGACGGAATCACTATTATTTTGACGGGTAAGTTGAAATCAAAACTAGATTGTTTAGAAAAAAAAATATCTAAAACTGCTGGTTTGGAAAAGACACTGTATGTGTGTGTAAACTGTCGGGTAATTTTAAGGCGTAATTTGGATGTAGAGAAAGGTTTAGTTAATGGTGCAATGGGCAAAGTGGTGGATTTTGTGAATTATCAGAAAAAAGAAGGAATTGGATTTTTAAAAATTAAATTTGATCAGATTGATGAAGTTAAAGAAATTGGTCGTTGTTCAGTTCGTTTTTTGCTTGTTAAAGATTTATATGTCCGTAGGAAACAATTTCCATTTTCTTTGGCATATGCAGTGACTATTCATAAATCTCAAGGATTAAGTGTAGACAGTGCATTGGTGAACATTGGATCTACTGTATTTAAAGAGGGTATGGCATATGTTGCTTTGTCGCGAGTCAGAACATTATCTGGTTTGTTTTTGATTGATTTTGATGAGACAAAGGTTACTGCAGATGCAAACTGTGTAAAAGAGTATAATAGGTTAAGAAGGGTGTATGCTCCAAATTTAGGTCAATATCCTGTATTTGAAAAGTGTATGGTTGGTCGAAAAAGAAGGTTAGAGAATATCTGTTCTGAAGTTATCAAGAAAAGAAAAGAAGAAGATAATGTTGTTATTGCAGGTAAAAAGAAATTGGACACTGTTGAAGAGATTGTTGGTTATCATTTTGAAAATAGTAGTGGTTAATGTGTTTTTTTATCTGGAAGGTTTGCAAGCACAAATTATGCAGAATCGGCCAAAAAGATTTTATTCTCTGTTGCATTCTGTTTATGAAAAATTGACAACAGATAGAAGTAAAATACAATCTGTTTCAGATGTTCGTAATCTTTTGGATGTGTGTTCTGGTTCTACACAATTTACACAAGATATCCAACAAGATGCTCAGGAATTTTTAATGTATATGCTTACAATTTTTGAAAATGAAGGTGTAGAAATGGAAAATATTTTTGGCCTTTCTTACAAATGGGAACATTATTGTGAAAATTGCATGCATACATGCACCAACAATGTAGACACTGAGAGATTTCTGTATTTAACATTACCAGACTGTAAATCAGTGTCTTTCAATAAATTAGTGAAAGGTGCAATTCAAAACATGGAGTGTAGCCAATGTAAATCAGAAATGTTATCCAATTTATTTTTAAGAAAATATGGAGAATACATAATTTTAATGATGCAACGTTGTACAGCTGACGGAAGAAAATTGGATACTTTAATAAAACAATTTGTAGCAGCACAACTATCAATATCAGGAAGGACTTTTGTAGCAATTGCAATAATTTTCTATGATGGTCCTTCCACCACATCTGGGCATTACACTGCCTATCTAAAATGTGACAAAGGCTGGACACTTTGTAATGATGCCCAGTTGGTCATCACTAGGCAAACAACGTTTGCCTAGTGAATTACCAAATTCCTACCTAATATTTTTAAAGCCAAAGTTTTAGGAAAATAATTCACTCTCTGATAGGACTACCATTGGACAATTTACATAAATAAGAAGTGCGAAAATACCATTTGGCCTCAAGGAAAGGTATTTTTTTGAATTATGGACTTTTTGGTGATTATTTTAATGCGGCAACATTTACAGTTTTTATAAGTTAAAGTTATAAAATGTTGTAATCTGTAAGCATTTCATATATGTATGATTTGTATTTTCTGGTATTTTACTGAGAATAGTATGTTGTTTTTTTTTTAACAATCTTTCTGATTGTTTTTTTTGCCCGCTGTTAAGTGATGAGTACTATTGAAATCACTATTTCTAGTGAAATTCAATATATTCTGAGAACAGCAAAAAAGGCAAAAAAATTACTTTGTGGATATTATGATGCCGATCACGATCCGGTAACAACCGGGTACGAACCGTCGGACGGAGCATATTCTCCGTCCGACGCGTACACGGTCTTAAAAATATACAAACATGGAATTACGATTCGCACGGAAACACCATTTCCGTACGAATCGTACAAAACCCCGACCGACGAAAATAAACATACAAATGTGATCCGGGAAAGCGCCGACGTGACGTCAGGACGCACGCAGCCTGCCATTCACGAACCAGGAATCACGATTCGCACCGACGTCATCCCGCACGGTGAATATTTTCCGGCAGCCAAAAACTGCCGGGAAATCAGGACGAAGCGAACAAGGAGTACCTGTACGCGACGGACAGACATGGACCCGAACCTATGTGTCATCCCGGCCCTCATAGCAGTCGACCTCCTCTACAGGTACCGACGCAGACGCCGCAGAAGGTCAGAACAACAAAGGGGGGGGGGAAGGGGGGGCAGGACCAGGGGCAGGCCACAAAACCCCCACCAAAGTCACACAGCACACATGCCCTGGACATACCTGACCCCCAGGCCCTGGTCACTACGAGGGGGTGGGGGCGTGTCCAGCAAAGCCAGCGTCCGCCACAACGGAAATGCTTGACGACGCGAACCGGCAACACAACAATACAGGTACGTCCTGTACCCACACCTTAAGAGCGTGGGTACGAGTCGTACCACGCCCACACCTACGTCATCCCAACAATGGCGGGACGGCTGTACCCACGTGGCAAAGGCCTGGGTACGGCCCGCACAAGCATCACATAGCGTGGGGACGCATATGTACGGACCGTACCTCCACCCCCGTATGCATGGAGCGTACCCCCAACCGCAACAGTGTAAGTACGACCCGTACCCCCACCCCAACAGTGTATGTACGACCCGTACCCTCACCCGCGTACGTATGGAGCGTACCCCCACCCCAACAGTGTATGTACGACCCGTACCCTCACCCGCGTATGCATGGAGCGTACCCCCACCCCAACAGTGTAAGTACGACCCGTACCCTCACCCGCAGACGTATGGAGCGTACCTCCACCCCAACAGTGTAAGTACGACCCGTACCCTCACCCGCGGACATATGGAGCGTACCCCCACCCCAACAGTGTATGTACGGCCCGTACCCCCACCCTAACCGTGTCTGTACGGCCCGTACCCACACCCGCGTATGTATGGAGCGTACCCCCACCCCAACAGTGTAAGTACAACCCGTACCCTCACCCGCGTACGTATGGAGCGTGCCCCCACCCCAACAGTGTAAGTACGACCCGTACCCTCACCCGCGTACGTATGGAGCGTACCCCCACCCCAACAGTGTAAGTATGACCCGTACCCTCACCCGCGGACGTATGGAGCGTACCCCCACCCCAACAGTGTAAGTACGACCCATACCCTCACCCGTGGACGTATGGAGCATACCCCCACCCCAACAGTGTAAGTACGACCCGTACCCTCACCCGCGGACGTATGGAGCCTACTCCCACCCCAACAGTGTATGTACGGACCCTACCCCCACCTCGTATGCATGGAGCAAACCCACACCCGTGTATGTTCTAAGCGTACATATCCTGAAATAGGAGGGGTGGGTGCAGAGTCCTCCCAGCAGCGCCCAGAGACAGGAGGGGTGGGTGCAGAGTCCTCCCAGCAGTGCCCAGACACAGGAAGGGTGTTTGCAGAGTCCTCCCAGCAGTGCCCAGAGACAGGAGGGGTGGGTGCAGAGTCGTCCCAGCAGTGCCCAGAGACAGGAGGGGTGGGTGCAGAGTCCTCCCAGCAGTGCGCAGAGACAGGAGGGGTGTGTGCAGAGTCCTCCCAGCAGTGCCCAGAGACAGGAGGGGTGGGTGCAGAGTCCTCCCAGCAGTGCCCAGACACAGGAGGGGTGTGTGCCTAACACTCCCAGCAGTGCCCAGAGACAGGAGGGGTGGGTGCAGAGTCCTCCCAGCAGTGTCCAGAGACAGGAGGGGTGGGTGCAGAGTCCTCCCAGCAGTGCCCAGACACAGGAGGGGTGTGTGCCTATCACTCCCAGCAGTGCCCAGAGACAGGAGGGGTGGGTGCAGAGTCCTCCCAGCAGTGCCCAGACACAGGAGGGGTGTGTGCAGAGTCCTCCCAGCAGTGCCCAGACACAGGAGGGGTGGGTGCAGAGTCCTCCCAGCAGTGCCCAGAGACAGGAGGGGTGTGTGCAGAGTCCTCCCAGCAGTGCCCAGACACAGGAGGGGTGTGTGCAGAGTCCTCCCAGCAGTGCCCAGACACAGGAGGGGTGTGTGCAGAGTCCTCCCAGCAGTGCCCAGACACAGGAGGGGTGGGTGCAGAGTCCTCCCAGCAGTGCCCAGAGACAGGAGGGGTGGGTGCAGAGTCCTCCCAGCAGTGCCCAGAGACAGGAGGGGTGGGTGCAGAGTCCTCCCAGCAGTGCCCAGACACAGGAGGGGTGTGTGCCTATCACTCCCAGCAGTGCCCAGAGACAGGAGTGGTGTGTGAAGAGTCCTCCCAGCAGTGCCCAGACACAGGGGGGTGTGTGCAGAGTCCTCCCAGCAGTGCCCAGACACAGGAGGGGTGGGTGCAGAGGCCCCCAGCAGTGCCCATGGAAAAAAAAGGGTGGAGTACCCACAGATCCAATTGCCACAATTGTCAGTCAGGTGCACAAAGACCCTGCAGTACATGTAACACATGTGTGCGAGGCTGGGAGTACACACATGCATACAGCCTAAAAGGGAGCATGTCCACATGAAGTCATGTCAACAGACTACATACACAAGTACAGTGATCACCAAGGATGCCACGAATGATGCAGGTGGAGACATCGCTCTGCATGCATGGCCAAAGTTGAAGGGGTCCGTCACACACCCAGCTAATGTAGACACAGCTCAGCGCTAAATATTGGGAACACCCTCCAGGGAAGATGTCAGGGTACACAGAGGAAGGAACACACCTTGGGACAATTTCACCATGCAGGAACTGCTTACATGAACAGAGAAACCTAGTTAACACCTTGTGATGGCACACAGATACCAGGGTACCCCCTATGACCAGCACACTACTACATTTCCCACACACCCAACACATGATCACCACCCAAAATCATGTAGCAGCCCCACCAACAGCAATACCACAAAAGCAGTAGTGTTCTAAGGAAAAAAAGGGTTTTATTCAGCATTTCCAAATAAAGTGTGTGTGGATAAAGTTCAATATTTACAAAGCCCATAGGGAAGTCCATGAGTCACAGCTGGATGGGGGACACAGTGGGACGCGTGTCCCCTAGCTTGCCTGCACAGTCAGACCCCTTCGTCTTCCACAGCGTGGAGGGCATCATGTGGGGGGGAAGGACCAGGCACCGCAGGGACATGAGGGCGAAGGGTAGGCGTCATGGGTGCAGGGATGGAGGACTCCACCACAGGGGGTGGGGCAGGGCCTAAGGCGGAGGCCAGGATGTCGCTGCACACCTTAGCAAGGTCCTCCAGCGTCTCCCCTGCACCCGAAGGAACCACAGGCCCCAAGGAGGGGGGGGGTCAGAGGGATGGGTCGCAGCGCCACTGGGGGAGGGTGTGGACAGGGGGGGACTCAACCACCCTGACCGGGGACTCCCTTGACCGCTTGCGGGGTGGTGTCATAGTGGGGCTCAGGGACAGAGCGGCCATGAAGGAGTCCTTGCCGGATATGTGGCCAGGAGAGCTGAGGGGAGGGGATTAGGAGGGAGTGGATTTGGTGGAATGCGGACTCCCACTCTGGCTGCGTGACTTACGTTTGCCCCCCGACCCAGTGGGTGTGCCTACTTCACCCTGTGTGTGCGTGCCAGGAGGTGTGCGTATGACCTTCCCTGCTGGTATGGTGCCTGTGTCTGTTGTGGTGGGTGCATGCTGACGTCTGGGTGTACGTGGGACAGGCATGGGAGTGGGAAGTGTGGATGGGTCAGGGGTAGGGGGTTGGACGTAGCGCTGCAGGAGACCCACTGCTGCAGTCAGTGTCGAGTCAATGGACCTCAGCAAGTTGCGTTGGTCATCCTACGATGAAAGAATGCCCTCCAAGTATGCCTCCATGTTGTTCAGCACTTGGCTGTGGCCATGGAGGACATTAAGCATCGCAGCCTGACCAACCTGCAACTGCTGCTGGATGTCCACAGACTCGGCATTGGCGGCAGCAGTGGAGACAGGGGCAGGGGGTGCGGTGCCTGGCAGGAAGGAGACATGTGGTGACCGGGCACGCTGGGAAGGGACACGAGCAAGTGGGAGGCGGCTGGTGGCAATGGAGGGGGCGGGGTGAGATGTTGTGCCGCTGTCAGCTGCTGGTGCAGCCTCCGCCCACTCGGAGAGATCATCCTCGGACCCGTCAGCTTCATATTCTGTCGTGCAAGTGGACAGGTCCTCGGCCTCACTCTCCTCCGCCTCAGTTCCACTTAATGTTCCAGCCACGATGTCAACGCTGGCACTGGTGCTCGGTCCCTCCGCTCCGTCTGTGCTCATGTCTCCCTCCGTGTCCCCCGACGATGCTGTGGGCAAGGTGAAGAGACAGCAATTAATCACACACCTGTATACATATGTCACATGAGTCCAATCTACATAGGTTACAGTGCATAGCCTGAAAAGAAAGATCAGTAACATCTACAAAACAAGGTACAGATGTAGGGCATGCAACACACAGTTGGTTGACCCACCATGCCACTGAAAATCCATGGAGAGCATGACACAATAGCAAATGACATGAAATGGAGTTTGACATAGGAGCCAGGCCCTGGGGACAATCCAGCACTGCATCTGCACCACACAGCGTTCCCGAAAATAGGGATGAGCAGGGACCATATCCATGAACTTGAGGCACATGCTGCATAGGTAATACTGAAAACATGCCCACCATGACTGGCTCACTGCACCTTGAGTGTATGTCCAGACAAACATCACACACTGGCCAGACCTAGAAAGGAGAATTCTGGTTTTGACATGTAGGCGTTGCCCGCACCAACCACTCCCTACATGAGACAATTTGTTGAGACACAGGTGGCACTTACATCTCTTAGTCTGGGTGAAATACACAGGGGCTGCATAAATGCAAGGTTGGACGCCAAATACCCAAGGTGCGCCTGTCCAAATAATCATGTACAAATGGCCATCATCAGATGATTGTAACAAGACACACAGGCACTGGCCACCGTGAGTATGAACAAGGAAAATCAGGTCAGGCTGCACAGTGGACACTTG
The DNA here is from genome assembly GCF_964204655.1 of Triturus cristatus. Taxonomy (NCBI): domain Eukaryota; kingdom Metazoa; phylum Chordata; class Amphibia; order Caudata; family Salamandridae; genus Triturus; species Triturus cristatus. The sequence continues at coordinate 984,869,868 of NC_140579.1, read as the reverse complement.
TACTACATTTTACGTCAATATACATGGTGCCAGGGGACAATGGCACAGAGCACAACCTATGCTGTAGACACTGAGAGTGTCCACGTTTTGTGATGACACACATGACACCTATGAAAATATGCCCCAGGGGACAGTAGTGGCCACACAACTCCATGGTCCTGAATGGGAATGACTGCAACACACGCCACCATCCCTGCACTATGCGTATCGCACACTCATGCACATCATGTCACAGGCCACAACATAGGACATGCGTGCTGTAAGGCATGACACTTGAGAGACTAACTCCCATGTCTGGAATCAGCATCAGTGCCAACTGACATGGAACCCACATGTACTGAACTGGATAGGGCACAGGCAAGGTCCCAAAACCTGTTACACACCACCTCCACACATGATGCTACAGGCATAGTTCACGTGGAGAAAGCGCCAGCCTACATTACCTTGTGAAGGAGTGACTACACACAGACCAGGGAACATATTGCAAGGAGGGGAAGGGAGGCAGGAGAGCACCGCTATACTGTGGGTAACTGGATCTGCACAGCACCTTTAAACCCTGGCAGTGTATCCATGCAACTGTGCACTTACAAATGCTGGTGACACACAACAAACACACATGTACCTACCCCCTTCCTGCTGCTGCTTCTCCTGTAAGCGCCTGTCCAAGTCTGGAAATACCACCGCCAGCACACGCTTGTGGATGTGGGTCAGACAGCGGCGCCCGCGGTTCTTATGGGTCTCAGGTGAGTCCCCCAGCAGGACCCGTGCGATCCTCCGCGTCCAGCACCGGATATCCTGCCAGCGTTTCCTCACCTGGGCCAGGCGCCGCTTGTGACCCTCCGTCTTCCTCACGGCACTGACGGCGGTCATCCATATCTGCTTCTTGGCAGAGGCGCCTACCTGTGAGGATGAACAAGTGACACTACATCAATACACCAGGCACATGTCACAGAGAGACATATTAGAACAAATTTGCTGTTTACAACAAGGCATAGTATGCATCCAACGCATTGCACCTTTGTCATAGGGACATGATCCTCTGGGGAAGGGCAAAAGCAGTACGTGCCATTGAAAGTACACAGGTGGAATGAGGGCAACAACACAATCAATGATCCAGGCTCACACTGTGCATCAAAAGCTACACCAGGATAATGTGCAGCACCTCTAAGCAGTCACATGCCACAGGCCACTGATGCTACCGCAGCAGAGTACACAGACACACACAGGCACAGGACATTCACCTGCCATTGCCAAATGCAGCGACAAACCTCACTCTGCACATGTGCCACTAGATGGGGGGGGGCTCACAGGTGTGGGGCTGGCCCTGCACATGAGACACACAGCACTGCTCCCTGCTCACATCACATGGGCAGGGTATATCCATCCCTCATGCAGCCCGGGTGCCACACTCCACATATGCACCCACCCACATGACAGGAGACTTACACACACACCGATGTCCAGGGTACGAACACATCATGTGGACACTCTCAGCACAGGTACACAGAAGTAACACACATCTGTGGGTACAGTCACCTGTCACACTGGGCTCACCACATAATAAAATGAGGACTGTAGAGGCTACATTCCCAGGAGGACAAGACAGGCAGAATGTGGCATGCACCATGCAGTGATTGTCACAGTAAACACAATGCAAGTGAGGACGGCAGACATGCACCACACCATGCACTGGCTGGGAGACATCAGGAATTCCCCCCCGGGACCCCCCCTACAGTACATAGCATGTGTGCCACACCTGGCCACAATTCCAGAAGTCACAGTCACAAACAAGGGACACAATCTGTGCTAGTAGACTCTGCACTCACCTGATACCCTGGTCGGCCATACAGCAGGGGGTACTGTGGGAGGATCACATCCAGCAAAGCCAGGTTCTCCTCCAGGGTGAAAGGCTATGACCTCTCCACAGTCCTTGACATGGTTCCAGGGAATCAGTAGCAGCAGCTGGGTCGTCGAATACAAAGATGGGGACCTGGCTGCCTTATATCTGCCTTGCTGGCCTGTTTCATGCACAGGAGTACAGAGTGATTGGTCACTCACATTTGCATCCTATGTTTCCTCCAATCCCTTCAAACCTAGCACAGTCAGTGGGTTCTTATTGTGTTTTTTTCTTGAGCATGATGTCAACTCCAGAACCACATTGCAACAAAGTAGATTCATTCAAACTGACTACTGCTGTGCACCTGCTGAAAAAAATTCAAACTTTAAACTTGGTCTCCATGACAACCAGCATGCATGTAGGCCTTTATACTTGTCCCTCATGAGTCCCCTATGTAATTTGGAGTTTTGCACACAGGTACGGTGCGTACCGGGGCCCTAGGGCACCACAAATGCATAGCAACGGCCCGTACAGGCGTGTGTACGGTCCGTACCACTATGAGTACGCATACGCGAGAACACCCATAGTGATAGTGAGCGTACAGGCGTGTGTACGGTCCGTCTCACTATGGGTGTTCTCGCGTATGCGTACTCATAGTGGTACGGACCGTACACACGCCTGTACGCTCACTATCACTATGGGTGTTCACGCGTATGCGTACTCATAGTGATACGGACCGTACACACGCCTGTACGCTCACTATCACTATGGGTGTTCACGCGTATGTGTACCCATAGTGGTACGGACCGTACACACGCCTGTACGCTCACTATCACTATGGGTGTTCACGCGTATGTGTACCCATAGTGGTACGGACCGTACACACGCCTGTACGCTCACTTTCACTATGGGTGTTCTCGCGCATGTGTACCCATAGTGATACGGACTGTACATGCGTGCGTACGCTCACTATCACTATGGGTACACATACGACAGCACTCCCATAGTGATAGGGAACGTACACAGGCCCTCTGAGCGAATGTACGGTGCCTTTCACACATCACAGTGGTGACAGGCAGCACACCGGAAGGAATAGGGCTGACATACTTGTCCATGGATGGACATCAAGGCATTGTCTGGGCAGTACTACATGTGTGGGGCACAGGTGTGAAAGGCTGTGATATGGCACATTACTCCTGAGTCGAGAAGGCACCAGATGTATGATGAGATGTGTACAGATGTTATGTGTGACGGTGCAATGTGTGCCAGGCATGCCCTTAACTCCTTTGACATGTGTGAATGTGGTACTGCACACTTGGGATGAGCGTCACTGGCATGGCACAGTCAACAACACACGCAAGTGTCCCCTGATGCCCGCTACGGGGGTTACCACACCAGACATGTCACTACCCACGGTGCACGATGTGACTATGTCATGTATGTGTGGGGTGTCCCCATTTGCTTGATGTTGGTGCTCCCTCAAATGCATCACCTGTTGCAGCAACCAACATGTGTCTGTGTGTAGATGGGCATGGCACACTGTTACGCACACCAGGCCACAAGTGGTATCGGATGTGAGGTGCGTATGTCTGCATGTGACACAGAGTAGCGTCACAAGGACATGTCTGCATCCTCTATATGAATGTGTGGTGAGTCATTACATGTACACCTTATTGGCAAGGTGTGTGGGCTGTCCTAGTGTAATTTCATGTGACCTGTGGCTCTAGTGTTCCGCTACCAGTCTCTGAAATCGACAGCCTACTTCTGCTGATGTGTTGATGTATGTCACTCATGTGTTGCGTCTGGCTGTTCACTTACACTGGGACACAGCTAATCCCATGCCATGGCATGTGGAGGTTTACAATCTCCGTGTGTAGCTGGGTCTTGGTAGGAGTGTCACCTGGCAGCCATACGTGTCCAGGGCATGTGGCACATACCTGACTCCGTATGTCGCATATGTGTATTGACAGATTAACATGTGCTCAGCACCCAAAAATTGTTGTTGTAGTGCACTCACTCTTCCTTGTCACTTCCAAATTACTGCAGAGCGCCGCCTCTTCCCCGAGCAATTCCGGACTTGGCTGACATGCGGGAGAATGACTGTATCCGGTGCTACCGCTTCCCCACACCGTTGATTGAGGAGTTGACGGCGAGGCTGGCACCACACCTGCAACCGCTGCACAGGTATCCTACGGCACTGACACCCAAGCTGAAGGTAATGGCAGCCCTACATTTTCTTGCCACGGGTACCTTTCAAAATACCATAGCTCATGTTGGTGGCATGTCCCAGAGCATGTTCTGCCGTGTGCTGCATGATTTCTTAGAGGCCATGTTGCTTCACCTGGATGAGTTCATCCATTTCCCAACCCCTGAAATGTTGACTGGGGTCAAGCGTGGATTCTATGCCCTGGGAGGGATGCCCCATGTCATTGGGTCCATAGATGGGACACATGTGGCTTTGGTACCACCACAGGCACAGGAGGTAGCGTACAGGAATCGCAAGCACTACCACTCCATCAATGCCCTTGTGGTGTGTCTGTCCAACATGGTGATTTCACATGTCTGTGCTCGTTTTCCAGGATCAGCACACGATGCCTACATCATGAGGCGTAGCAGGGTGCCTGAGATGATGACGCAGCTGCGCAACGAACGAGCATGTGTTGTTGGTGGGTACACTCTGTCTGTCCTGTATTTTGCGTAGACTTCCAGCACGACCGCTTCTCCTGTCCTACTTATGTGCATGTGCTTTCCATGTAGGGGACGCTGGCTATCCCAACATGCCATGGCTGATCACACCTCTCCGCAACCCCATCACGCCGGCTCAGCTCCGCTACAACACCGCCCATGGCCGGACAAGGCGAGTGATAGAGAGGACATTTGGCCTCCTGAAGAGCCGATTCAGATGCCTCCACAAGACCGGTGGCGCCCTCCCATATGCCCCGGCGAAGGTCTGCAAAATCTTCATGGTCTGCTGCATGCTGCACAACATGGCAGTTGAGAAAGCTGTGCCACTCATCCTGGATCAAGATGATCAGGACCATCCACCCGTGGAGGACGAAGGGCTTGGCAATGGGGCTAGTGATGTGGAGGATGTGGTTCCGCAAGAGGACATCCGGAGTCGGCTCATACGCGACTTCTTTGCTTATTGGTGAGTACCAGTATCTGTGTGTGCACGCCTTGGTCCCCGTGTGGCATGTGTTGCCATGTGTGTGTCCATCTGCATGTATGGCACGTGAGTCAGAGGTGTGTGTGGATGTGTCACGCGAGTGATGGTGCCAGTGATGAGTGTATTTCCACAGTCATAATTGTGACCTAGCATGTTGTCATCCTTACATGTGTCGCGTACATGCACATGCAAGTGGCTGTGCTTTTTCTGGCTGACTTCTTGTGTGTCTCTCATCCCCAGGTACTTGCGCATGCCGTCTGCTGGTTGCATTGTTGTGGCACTGCTATTCCTCATGGACACGTCATCGTGTGCTGACTCAGCGTTACACGCACAGACAAGTTTGGAAGTCTCCTTAGGGTAAGGGATGCATCAGGGGTGTATTGGGTGTGGCAGTTGTTTACGATGTGTGCACACTGCCCCTGTCGATGTTTGGTTCCTCTGCAGACATGTCGCATCACCATGGGACACATGACATGCAGCTGGGTACACCTGAATAGATGGTCAGACTTGTTGACAGTCATCAGTGTTGGGATTGTGGATTGTGATGATGGCATCAATGTGTGTTACACTGCCCTTGGACACATACGGTTTGCATTGGCTTGACATGGTGTGGGACTTCCACATCAGAGGATCAATGGTGTATGGCAGCCTCTCCGTGAGCAGCAGGGGGTGTTTAGCTGTTAGCCGACACTTGTGTGCCAGTTCCATGGCTATCACGCATTTGTGCTGCAGAAGGGGGGTTCCAGTGTTGGACCCACATGTTACTCCACATGACCTGTTCATGTGTACTCCGAGTTGCCTCTGCATTTCCAAATACATGCATAATAAAGGTGTCCCTATGCCTCCAAGGTGCCTCTTCTCAGTCAATGCTGGTGTGTTGCCACGGTGCATCCGGCATGTCTGGCATGGTTTTCCGTGATAGTGGCTATGTGTCTATGTGTACAGTAGCACGATGCAAGCTGTTTGTGTGGGATTAGACTGTGTATTGTGCATGATGTCCATGACTGTGTGTGTATTGTGACATGTGCCATCCCCATGCATCCAACGTTGGCCAGGCCACCATTCTCTGCATCCACCTGACTCAAGCTTGCAGGACATGGTTCTGCAACCTGTCCACACATACCTGGGTGCCCCACAGGACACTCCACATGATCCCTGACCTCTGCGCATGGCTGTCGCTGTACTCAAAATGTCAGTCGGCACGGTTGTGCGGCCACCCCCTCAGCTGGTTGGGCCCATCACAGGTGTGTATGTTGCTCCATGTCTGTCTTGCCTAATATAATGTGACCCATGTGTGTCCTGTGCCAGACTCAGGCCCCAGGGTGTGGATGGTTGAAGTCAAATGAGAACTCAGGCATGGTTAGACTTTACAAGACACATGTAGGTAATAATGCAAAATGTAGGCATCTTCTCTTTATGGTGTAACTTTTTATTTTGGTTGGGGTACGTGGGGGGGTATGACATGAGGGGCTTTCCGGGTGTGTGGAATCCAAAGTTCACTAGGGGAGTTGGTGTCCTTGCCATTGGAAATCCTCAGAGTCCATGCCACAGTCTTTGTCAACATTGGTCAGACAGTGACCAGCAAGTCCATGTGGCAGAGAATGTCTTTTGCTGCTGTGCTGCTGTTGGTCCAGTGGGCCAGGTGCCAGGCCAGGTGTCCTGGGAGATGGTGCTGTTGCGCTGACCCTCACGGTCTTTTCCGTGGACGACCTGCCCTCCTGCGGGGACCCTCAGAAGCAGGCCGTGATGATGTTTGGGATGCTCCGTCGGATGTCTCTTCCTCCTCCTCATCCCTCCCTGTGGGTGGTGATGTTCTACGCCTGGTGGCACAGGGAGGGTTGCCCATGTTGTCGGCTATCCAACGGAGTGTACTGTGAATTCCCGTGAACACCGTCACGAGCTCAGCCTGTCTGTCCTCCATCCGCCGCTGGTGTCGCAGTAGACAGGCATGTTGCTCCGCATGTTGCTGGGCCTGCTGGGTCTTGATCTCCTCGAGGATGGACACAACCTGGGCCATGCCCGTGGTGTCCTGCCGGTATGTGTCCAGGATGTTTCGGACATGGGACTATACCGGTTACCCAGCCAACAGGTCAGGCTCGCGCCTCCGCCGTCCTCCACTCCCACCACCCCTGCCCACTTGCACCTGGCCTGCCCTTGTGGGCACATCGGGTCTCCGGGACCCCTGAGGGGTGGCATTGGCGTTGTCGCCTGCCTCCTCCTGGGTGCCCGGTACACCGTGTCCCTCCTGGCCAGCCTGGCTGCATTGTGGTGGTGGGGCAGGGATCCTGGGTGTCTCCTGGGATGTGGCAGGAGTGGGGGTGGTGGTTGGCCCAGTTGTACCTGACGCAGGTGCTGCAGGTGGTTGGACACCAGAGGGGCCAGGTTGGTCGGGGTCGGGTTCATCCACAGAGTGGTGAGAGTCGTCGCTGCCGGTGGGTCCGTCATCCCGCCGAGCCGGGTCCTGTGAGTCTTCCCCCCCAGTGTTGGGGGGTGATCCACGACGTTGACCTGTGTGTGAGAGAGACAATGTTAATTTTGTTCCATGCAACATCCATGTTTCATTCGTTTCTAAGTTGGCACATTTCCTCTGGGAATTTGGATATGTCTTGCATTCCACTCACAGTGCACTTGTGCATGGGTATGTCCCTTGGCCACAGCTTTTGCGACTTTACCTATGTGTGGCACAGTCTTATTTGCTGCGTCAATTGTGACTGCAGTCAGCAGTGGAATGAGCAGGTGTGGCGAGCCATACATTGGCGCCTTCCGTGTTGCACTGTACGTGGGCACATGGAGTTGTTCCACACACTTAGATAATGCAGGTAGCTGGCGTTGTGCTCGTGCACGGGTTGACACATGGCCCAGTGTTTTGCCATGGAGAAGAGGGAGGATTCAGGCACTGGCCACCCTTGTCTACATGCACGCAGTCCACATGCTGACGAGCAGACATTCCCACACCCCCAACGGCTGAATTGGTCTCCCTGTGTGTCCCTTTCTCACTCCCTCTCTGTCCCACTCTCCCTCCCTCTGTGTGTAAGCCTCCTCCCTCTGTCCGTCTCCCTGTGTCTCCCTCCCTCTCTCTCCCCCTCTCCCTCCCTCTGTGTGTCACCCTCTGTCACCTCAGCCCAGCTTCCTAGGCACACACTTTTTGCAGATCTTTGACTGGCCCTTGGCTTGTTGATGTGAGTTTGTTTCTGATCAGCAGGCACCCATTGGGTGTAGTGTGTGTGTCTGCGCTGCTGCTGTGGTGGTGTGTGCTGCCACTCTTTCACAGTGTTGGCTGTTCATTAGCTGCTGTCATGTGCAAAAACGTGCCGTCACCCCCATGTGTTAATGCAAGGCGTCCGCCATTTCCTGACAAGTCTTTCCTGTGTGGGGACACACTGTTTGTCTGGCTGTGACCTAGGCCATATGGGCAGGGGGAATTGTTGTCTGCTTCTGAGTTGCACTATGTGATTTTTGTGGCCCACACTCCCGCCATCCGGCTTACCGTGTCTTGTGTTGTTGTTTTCTGTGGCCTGTGACTTTGCATTGTCCAGCTGGGTGCATGGGGCATGGTGGCGCCAGTGGCATGTGCGTGTTCATGGAGTGTGGTTGAGTCATGCGATAGCTTGGGGTGGTTGCGGGCCTGTTTGTGAGTTTGGTTGTGGATGACGTTCCCCCCATGTGAGGTGAGTTGTTTGTGTACTCACCCGGGTCTCGGAGTCCATCTAATCCGTCCACTGCCACCACCGGCAGTATGGCCATCACCCTCTCCTCCCAGGGATGGTAGTGTACGGGTCTGCGGGGCGGCCCTCCTCCACTGACGTTGGCCTGGTTGTGGTCGTCAGTCATTTTGGCTCGGACCCTCCTCCGCAGATCGTACCACCTGGCTTGGTATTCATGCCTGGTCCTTCTGGTGGCCGCAACAGCATTCACAGCATCAACAATCCTCTGCCACATGGCTGTTTTTTCGGTCATGCAGGTCTGTCTGACCAATGTTCCAAAGAGGTGTGGCTCGACTCTGAGGATTTCGTCGACAAGGACCTCCAACTCTCGGCTAGTGAACTTTGGATTCTTATTAGTGGGCATGGTGAGGGGTGTGGGTGTGGATGGTGGGGAGGGTGTGTGTGGATGGTGGGGGGGGTGTGTGTGGATGTTTGTGGGTGTGTGGGTGTGGTTGTGCAGGTGTGTGTGTGTGAATGTGATGAGGGGGTGTTTATGAAGGTGTGTGTGCGAAGGTGTGCAAGTGTAAGGTATAGTTAAGGTTCAAGTATGGTGCTGTATGTTGTCTGTGGGGTCTGGCAGCAGTGAGTCTGTTGCAAAGGCTCATGGTTTGTGTGTGTGGGCCCTTTTTATTGGTCCATTGGTGGGTGTGGCTGTGTTTGAAGTTTGGGTGGGTGTGTTATAAGGAGTGGTTGTGTTTTGGGCCTCTGTTTTGGATTTTGGCAGTTGCAGGTCAGTGAATGTGTTGTTTTTGTGCTTGTTGGACATGTTTTGTGGCTTTGTGCCATTCGAATGGTGTATTCTTGTGTTGTTTTGCTTTGTCCTGGTTGTGTACGTGCGTTTTTAGCGTGTGTACGGTGTGTACTTCGGGAATTTCGTTGTACGGTGCTGTCCTTGTGTCTGGCTTGGTACGACTCGTACATGCGCGATGTTGTGTGAAGGTGCTGGTGTTGGGGCCTGGGGTGCGCTCCGTACTTACAATGTTGTGGTGGGGGTATGCTCCATGCATACGCGGGTGGGGGTACGTGTTGTACATACACGGTTGGGGTGGGGGTACGCTCCATGCATACGCGGGTGGGGGTACGGGTCGTACATACACTGTTGGGGTGGGGGTACGCTCCATGCATACGCGGGTGGGGGTACGGGTCGTACATACACGGTTGGGGTGGGGGTACGCTCCATGCATACGCGGGTGGGGGTACGTGTCGTACTTACACGGTTGGGGTGGGGGTACGCTACATGCATACGCGGGTGGGGGTACGTGTCGTACATACACGGTTGGGGTGGGGGTACGGTCCGTACATACACGGTTGGGTGGGGGTACGCTCCCTGCATACGCGGGTGGGGGTACGTGTCGTACTTACACTGTTGGGGTGGGGGTACGCTACATGCATACGCGGGTGGGGGTACGTGTCATACATACACGGTTGGGGTGGGGGTATGCTCCATGCACACGCGGGTGGGGGTACGTGTCGTACATACACGGTTGGGTGTGGGTGGGGGTACGCTCCATGCATACACGGGTGAGGGTACGGGCCGTACATATACGGTTGGGGTGGGGGTACGGTCCGTACATACACTGTTGGGATGGGGGTATGCTCCATGCATACGCGGGTGAGGGTACGGGTCGTACTTACACGGTTGTGGTGGGGGTACGCTCCATGCATACGCGGGTGGGGGTACGTGTCGTACATACACGGTTGGGGTGGGGGTAGGCTCCATGCATACGCAGGTGAGGGTACGGCTCGTACATACACGGTTGGGGTGGGGGTACGCTCCATACATTCACGGGTGGGGGTACATCTCGTACATACACGGGTGTACATACACGGGTGGGGATTCGACTCGTACATAGGAGGGCTGGGGGGTGTTGGGCGCGTATGCGGGCACATGTCTCCATGGTTGCTATAGGAGTTCGGTGCGGACAGTGTTTTTTCCATACGGTTGTAACATCGGACGCACGGGATGGATCGTAATTCCGCGGTCGGACTTTACTTTTCACATTTGTACGGTAAATCCTCCGGGGACGTGTCAGACACATTTTCCGACCCGAGGACGTGTGGGGAATGATTCCCAATGCGATTCGTATGGACTTTTTCCCATGCGAATCGTGATTGCCAGTTTGTACGGCACTTGTACGATTCGGATACGAGTCGTACGGGGAATTTTTTTACCGGATCGTGATCGACACCTATGTTGTGTTGTAAAAAATGTAGTATTATGTGTAATATTTTTATTTTCTTTTCTTTCACAGATCCAAAATTTAAAATAAGCAATTTTTAACAATTTATATTAGATCGAAAAGCAGCAAAAAATGAATACCATTTTTAATTCATATTACTGTAAAGGTAAGTTTAACTAAGTCTGAATATGCAGAATGAAGAGGCCTGCAAGAAGCTACAAAGTTGAAACACGTTTCTAAAAACACTCAGTTTATGTATTTTTGAAATCTGACCATAATCAGATATCATGTGACATGCAAAAAAAGAGATTTGAGGGGTTCATAATATTTCACCTTTTTAGCTATTGAAGCACTGCAATCATTTCAATCATTCTTCTTTGAACATCTTTGCAGACAAAACTCTGTGCTTACTTTTATGATTCACTACGAATTTTAAAAACGGAAATATGACAGTTTTTGTAAAATAGTTATTGTGTAAGATAGTGTTTCATATTTAGAAAGAGAGGAAATGGCACTCTGTGCACTTTTTATACTCCATGTAAATACAACCTCATCATGCAGACCACTTTGCGTTGATAGGGTGTTCTATAAGTGTTGTTGTGCATGATTGCACTGAATCCTCATAGAACAAGACATATGTCTAGATTTATCAGAAATCATAAATCTCGATATGTGTGTGAATGCTGTACCATTCTAAAATTGGTGTAGGAAAGCACAACAAGGAAAATTGTTTTCATTTATCCACATTTTTATTTCTTCAATGCATGTTGAAATGTTCAGCATACATTGAAGGAGAAAAATGCATTTTCTCATTGTTTTTGTGCAGGAAGGTATGTCTTCCTGCAGAAAAACTAAACAGCACATGACACAGATATCCTTGCACTATGGTGCAAGGGTGCCTGTGTCACTATGTGGCTGCAGTTTAAGCAGCCGTGCAGAGAGAAGCATAGACTTGCAACATATTTATGTACATATGTTGCATCCCTGTGCTTCGGAAGTACTACAGCACACTGCAGTTAAAGAGGTTACTGTGTGATGCTGCAGCACTTCCTCATAGTTCTGCACTTATACATTCACCATACGCTACTAATGCATTCATTCAGTCAATTATGTACTACTCATACATTCCTCTAATCTTTCACACACTAACAAAGAAATTTAGTTCTTTTTTTAAACCAGGAAAGTTAGTTCTTATAAGAACTTTTTTTTTTCTTCTTTTTTGTTTTTTAATTTTTTTTTACTTTTTGGGACAATTTTGTTATTTTTTTGTTTTTTTCAAAAGGAAAAAAAGACAACAGGAGGAACAAAACAGTTAACTTCTCCCAAAAAAAAAATAAACACAAGTTTAGCACTTGTGGTTTTGCTGTGCTCGGCAGATAAGGTCAATTGACTGCTCGCCGTAACATAGCAGTTTGTTGCACTTAATGCAACTTATTTTCAGTTTTCCAAATTCAGGACGTATGTCCGGGTGAGGGGTTGATGGTGATGCTGCAGAAGTGCTTGCCACTGCTGGCTGAGGCTGCTGTCGGAGTCTTCTGCATTCCTGCCTGGCCAGGTTCACGGGATGCAGATTCTTCAGGTGTTTTAGCATACATACTCCCCTTCCCACAAGAGTATTTTTTTGAGGGATCTCCTCTGGAAAGCACTCTTTGACATATTTTACATGTCACTTTAGTGGAGTTAGTTTTGTTTTGTCCTTCTGGGAAGGAAAAAAAATTCCCCACCACAGAGGTGTATCTTTCTTGGCGTGGAGGTTCCGCAACAAATTCCTCATCGGACGAAAGGTCTGATTCAGATGTTGGTTGTTGTGCAGAAGCCATTGTTTTGAGAAAAATTGCAGCTGTGGAAATCTTCCACAAAAAGTTTCTTCTAGATGAGATGTTCCTCTAAAGAAGCTCAAAGAAGAATGATTGAAATGGGTGGGGTCTTTCAGTAGATAGAAGAGGAAGTGTAATGAACCAATCAAATCTCATTTTTTGAAGGTCACATGGGATCCGCGCACCGTGCGCTTACGCAGCACGCACCCAGCGCGCATCCGTGAAATTGAATTAAAAAAAATTATAGGATTAGATGTAAAAATATATTAGTTTTAAGACTAGTTTAGAGTTTGTTTTCAATTAATATTCACATGAAATACATATATATGTTTTTTTAAATGTTACATACTTCACGGGATCCGCGCACCTACCGCGTCATAGATGCAGATGACGCATCGCGGAAGCGCGTAAACGTCGCGTTACGTACATCGAACGTGTCGCGTATAGGCTGGGATTCGCGTACCGGTCGCATAGCGATCGCGCACTAACCACGTACCCGACACATACCATGCACGGACGCTATCGCGTAGGAATCGTGAACGGTGCACTTAGGGTGCGCGGATCCAAAAACATTAAAAAATATATATATAAAATAAAGTTTTGCACATATAGTTCAAATAATATTTTGAAAAATATAAAAAATATGTTTGAAAAAGCAATTAACTTCAGATAATATTTTTAAATTTTTAAAAGAATTAATTGAAAAAGTAAGTTTAAAAAATGGTGATAAAAAGTCTATAAAAAAACAAAATTAATGAATTTGACACACTGAATTTGAAAAATATACAAATCCAATCAAAATCATTAAACATGACATCTTCAGAGATAAGTTAAAGATAGGAATTAGCATTTAAAAAACCTTTGAAATTCACTGAAAAAACCATAGTTTTCATGCACGTTATAGTTAGGAATTGGCATTTAAAAAACCTTTGAAATTCACTGAAAAAACCAAAGGTTTCAGGGGCGTTATAGTTAGGAATTGGCATTTAAAAAACCTTAGAAATTCACTGAAAAAACCATAGGTTTCAGGGGTGTTATAGTTAGCTGGACATTTCCCTCGTACAAAACCCTAGAAATTCCCCTGTTATAGTTAGTTCAGCTAACTATAACTCGCGCCCCCGCAATGCACTGCTGATGACGTCACCTATTACATCACTCATGACATGGTCAGTGACATCACTGATGACATCACTGATGACAGCTCAAATGACATCACTGATGACATCACTGATGACGTCATCCATGTGATAAATTAGTGCATCTTCTCACAACCTAATATAACTTTTGATACACCGACTCAAAATTTCAGATGGCCATTTTGGCAACCATAGATACTCCAATACCAATAACTACTCACCCACTCATTGACTTTTAGGTCTACATACATGTCCAATCACTCACCTCTACAGTCACTCATACTTACAGTCACTCTGTGCATTTATACACCTATATAGACACTCACACACCGCCAATCATCCATTGAGGTACTGACACATCTAGTCAGTCATGCAAATAATTAATCACAGTAAAATGTACTCACCTATACAGTTAAAAACACTCAAGTTCACTTACTCATAAAAATACTAACAAATTCTGTGTCTTCCTGCAGAAAAAAACAAACAGCATATGTCACAGATATCCTTGCACAATGGCGTATACAGCCACTCCCAAAATCACACACTCTCACATATAGATAGTTATATACTCTTACACACATATACACTGCGTTTCACATATGTAGTTACTGACACATGTACAACTGAGATATACATTCAATCACTAACACACCCATACATACACTCACCCAACCATACAGTGCATCACAGATGCACTCTTAAAACCATGCACCCACTGAATCACCCACTCACACATCTAGTCACAGAGTCACACACACCCTACCCCCACCAACACTCAGGTACCCATACAGATACTCAGACAACCAATCAATAACCCATATAGACACTCATATAGCTATTCACAAAACTATGCAGCCACTTATACACCAACACACAGACACATACAGACATTCACACAGTTTAGTTACTAGTCTGCAGTAAGATACATTTAATGACTCACTTATAGAGTCAGTTACGCACCTAGAAAATCATCCATTCACACACTTGTACACCCACTTATTTTTCAACAGGCCTTTCCCTATATATATTAAACATATTAAAACTGTTCAGAAACACATACTCAATGGATGATGTCATCAGTGATGTCATCAGTGATGTCATTTGAGATGTCATCAGTGATGTCATCAGTGATGTCACTGACCATGTCATGAGTGATGTAATATGTGACGTCATCAGCAGTGCATTGCGGGGGCGCGACTTATAGTTAGCTGAACTAACTATAACAGGATAATTTCTAGGGTTTTGTACGAGGGAAATGTCCAGCTAACTATAACGCCCCTGAAACCTATGGTTTTTTCAGTGAATTTCTAAGGTTTTTTAAATGCCAATTCCTAACTATAACATGCCTGAAACCTTTGGTTTTTTCAGTGAATATATATATATATATCACTGAAAAAACCATAGGGTTCAGGCACGTTATAGTTAGGACTTAGCATTTAAAAAACCTTAGAAATTCAGTGAAAAAACCATGGGTTTCAGGGGCGTTATAGTTAGCTGGACATTTCCCTCATACAAAACCATTGAAATTCCCCAATTATAGTTAACTATAACTCGCGCCCCCGCAATGCACTGCTGATGACGTCACATATTACATCACTCATGACATGGTCAGTGACATCACTGATGACATCTCAAATGACATCACTGATGACATCACTGATTACATCATCCAGTGTCTGTGTGTTTCTGTAAAGTTTAAATATGTTTATTATATATAGGGAAAGGCATATTGAAGAATGAGTGGGTGTATAAGTGTGTGAATGGATGGTTTTGTTGGTGCGTGACTGACATTTGAGATAGTCCTGTACTGAGTGACCATAAGTATGAGTGACTGTACGGGTGCGTGAGTGGATGGGTGTTTAGACGTAAGACTCTGTGATGGGGTATGTACTTATTGGTGTTGGAGTGTCTATGGTTTTGAGAGTGGCAGTATGCAATTTAGAGTGGGTGTATCAAAGGTTATATTAGGGTGTGACAAGAAGCATCAAATGATCACATGAATGACATCATCAGTGATGTCATCAGTGATGTCATTTGAGATGTCATCAGTGATGTCATCAGTGATGTCACTGACCATGTCATGAGTAATGTAATATGTGATGTCATCAGCAGTGCATTGAGGGGGCGCGAGTTATAGTTAGCTGAACTAACTATAACGGGGGAATTTCTAGGGTTTTGTATGAGGGAAATGTCCAGCTAACGCCCCTGAAACCTATGGTTTTTTCAGTGAATTTCTACCGTTTTTTAAATGCTAATTCCTAACTATAATGTGCCTGAAACCTATGGTTTTTTCAGTGAATTTCAAAGGTTTTTTAAATGCTAATTCCTATCTATAACTTATCTCTAAAGCTATGATGTTCAATGATTTTCATAGGATTTCTAAATCTTTATACTTCAGTGTATCAATTCCTTTAATTATGTTTTTTATATTGTTTGTCACCATTTTTTAAAGTTTTTTTTTCAATTAAATATTTAAAAAAGTTAAAAATTATTATTTGTTTTAATGTTTTATTTTAATTGATTTTTTAAAACAATTTTTTATATTTTTTAAAATATTTTTTAAACTATATTTTTCGTGCACCCAACGCGTTAGGAACCGTGCACCCTACGCAAGAGAAATTGTGCACCCAACGCGTTAGGATGCGTGACTCCTAATTTTACCTTAAAAAAAAAATAGCCCCTATCACTAATTTTTATTATCCCCGGGGACCCCATCCACCGGGGTTTATAAAAAAACATTGGGGACCGTGGGGGGAGCCCTAATGCCCCCACAGTCCCAGCCAGCTCCCCGCATCCTTCAGGAGCCGGCATTGCTTTTCCACATGGGGAGCTGCTGACATGCAGCTCCCTGTGTGGAAAAGCAATATTGTTTGGATTTTGAAAGAGAGAGTAGGTTTCCCTGCTCTCTCTTTCAAAATCCTAATGAAGTTTACTATGGGAGGGCGGGAGACTCCCGCCCTCTCATAGCAAACAACAGTGTCCTGGGGTGGGCATCCCAGGACACTGTAGGAGCCGGCCCTGGGGGGTGGCGGTCCCAAGGGACCTCAAGGGCTCCAGGAGGGGGGCCATGCAGCCCCCCTCCCTCAAACAATAAAGCCCCAAGGGTGGTGGTCCCAGGGGATTGGGGGGGCCCCGCTGTGCCCCCCATTCATTTTTACAGATTTTGCACCCGGGATTTGGCCCCCCTGGGTGCTAATTATTAACCAAGTGCAGAAGCCCGCGCTTCGTTTTTTTTTTATTTTTTCGGCCGGATCCGCGCACCCTCCGTGCATTTTGCCATTTTTTTTTAAAAGGGGGCCCCAGGGGGTCCTTCAAGGACCCCCTAAGCAACACTAGAGGGTCAGAGTATTTCTACCCTGCCCCCTTTGCATCTTTCACACACTTATTTCCCTTACTTAATCAGCCTCATTTCTACCGATGCACAAAATGGCTGCCAACAGTTCCTGCTTTCGAATGTTAACAGACACTTGACAGCCAATTAGCATTCAGCGCTTAATCGGGAGGTTGCGCGCTCAGTTCGCAGAGGGTGCGCTCAGGGTGCGCGTAGGGTGCCCAGATCCTCCGAGGCCATAGATATATCTATCTTTTTTACTCTAATTTTCTCAGGAACTGCTGAATGGATTTACACCATTTATGCAAAAGGCATGAGGCTGAACTGAGGACTACCTCTTTGCCAAATTTGGTGTAATTCCGTTCAGCAGTTCGGGCTGTAGCTGCGTCAACAGGTCCTAAGGGAAATTGCATGGGGAAAATGTGTTTTGGGACCCCCCTTTTTTCTTAGCCCCCGCTTGACGAATCACCACGAAACTTACAGAATAGGAGCGGACCGGAGCTGGCCAAAAGTTTAGAAAATTTTGCAAAGATTTGTCAACCGGTGCCAGACTTATTGGGAATAGAATGTTGCAGATTTCCTATGGAAAATAGGTCCTAACTATAACTACCTACTGGCGACCGCCAGTAGGTAAAATATATATATATATTCACTTAAAAAACCATAGGTTTCACACATGTTATAGTTAGGTGGATATTTCACTCGTAAAAAACCAATGAAATTCCCCCTTTATAGTTAGTTCAGATAACTATAACTCGCACGCCCTCAATCCACTGCTCATGACGTCACATATTACATCACTCATGACATGGTCAGTGGCATCCCTCATGACATCACTGATGACATCATCCTTGTGATAGAGTGGCGGTCGCGCGAGTTATAGTTATCTGAACTAACTATAACGGGGGAATTTCATTGGTTTTTTACGAGTGAAATATCCACCTAACTATAACATGTGTGAAACCTATGGCTTTTTAAGTGAATTTGCAAGGTTATTTAAATGCTAATTCCTAACTATAACGTGTGTGAAACCTATGGTTTTTTCAGTGAATTTGTACGTTTTTTTAAATGCTAATTTATTTATGTATTATTATTTTTTTTATATATTTATTTTACAATAAACTATGTATTAAAAAAACATATATATTTTTTGGTTTTTCACCATGCGCGCATGGTGCGCGCACCCACGCGATTTAAAAGAAGAATTTTTTTTTAAAAAAATCTGCTTTCGGTGTCCTTCAGGGACCCCCTGACAAAGGCTAGGGGGTCAGGAACTCTCTACCCTGCCCCCTTTTCACGTTCGCCACCTTCCTTTTTCACTCTCGCACTGAAAACAAACAAAATGGAGGCCGACACTTCCTGATTTCGAACGTTGATTAACATGTAAACACCAATCAGAATTACCCTCGTGCAGGTTAGGGTGCTTGCACGGTGCGCGCACGGTGTGCGCTTATAGATATTTATATGCTTTTAAATGCGATTTTCTCAGGAACTACTGAACAGATTGACACCAGACCTGCAAAAGGCACTTCCCTGACCTGAGGACTACCTCTCTGCCAAATTTCAAGTAATTCTGTTCAGCCGTTCGGGCTGTACCTTCGACTAAAGGTCCTATGGAAAAATGCATGGGGAAAACGCGTTTTAGGACCCCCTTTTTTCTCGCCCCCCGCTTGACGAATCACCCCGAGACTTTCAGGGTAGGAGCTGAACGGAGCGCCCCATTAGTTTTGAAAATTTCGCGAGGATTCGTCAACCAGGGCCAAAGTTATTCAAAATAGAATTTTCAGATTTCCTATGGAAATTCGGTCCTAACTATAACTATCTACTGGCGACCACCAGTAGATAATATATATATATATATATATATATATATATATATATATATATATATATATATATATATATCTATATCTATATATATATATATATATTCACTGACAAAACCATAGGTTTCAGGCATGTTATAGTTAGGAATTAGCATTTAAAAAACCTTAGAAATTCACTGAAAAAACCATAGGTTTCAGGGGCGTTATAGTTAGCTGGACTTTTCACTCGTACAAAACCATTGAAATTCCCCCGTTATAGTTTGTTCAGCTAACTATAACTCGCGCACCCGCAATGCACTGCTGATGACGTCACATATTACATCACTCATGACATGATCAAAGGTTTTTTAAATGCTAATTTCTAACTATGGCTACAGAGATAGGTCATGTGAAGAAAGAAGAAAAAACGCACAGAAAGAAAAAAAGAAATGCAGAAAGAAGCAACAGGAGTCCTCAAAGACAGAGAAAAGTGTAGGAAGAAGGATAACGTGCAGAAAGAACAAACAGAAGAGCAGAAAGAAGCCTTGTTGCAAAATCATCCTGTACCCTCAACTTTTTCAGACGGATACTGGTGGTAACTGAGTCTGACTAACCAGTCCTAGAGCCAGTGCTATGTTAAAAGACACTCAGAATACAGTGAAAACACCTACATACACTAGGGAACACTATGCGTTGGGGTCCCCCTGTGATCAGCATGACCTCCTCTGTAAGCCCCTAGTATATAATAGGGCAGTGGATTAAAACTACCTCTTAAAACGCGCCACAGGGCGTGTTTGCACACGTCACCTCAGGCCCCGTCCCCTCACTTCCCCACTGTGTAAACACACCCTGTGGCCATTTTAAGTTGGGAGATTAAGTCCCCTTGAATCCTGATGGTCCCTAGGGTCCAACTAGACCACTAGGTACCTCCAGTAAGCGCCACAGAGCTGCGTTGCAGAGAGATGTAAAAAGTGGCACGGCCTAGACCACCTCTCTGCAACGCAGCGCAGTGGAGCTTACTGGAAGCACCTGGTGGGCTAGTTGGCCCCCAGGGTCCCTCAGGATTGAAGGGGAATTATTTCTCCAACTGAAAACGCGCCACAGGGCTTGTTTGCACATGTTAACTCAGGCCCGTCCCCTCCCTTCCCCACTGTGTAAACACGCCCTGTGGCCGTTTTTTAAGTTGGGAGATTAAGCCCCCTTGAATCCTGAGGGTCCCTAGGGGCAAAATAGCCCACTAGGTACGGCCAGTAAGCGCCATTGCAGAGAGGTGTGAAAAGGGGCACGGCCTGCACCACTTCTCTGCAACGCAGAGCAGTGGCGCTTACTGGAAGCACCTGGTGGGCTAGTTGGCCCCCAGGGTCCCTCAGGATCGAAAGGGAATTATTTCCCCAACTTAAAACGCACCACAGGGCGTGTTTGTACACGTCACCTCAGGCCCCATCCCCTCCCTTTACCACTGTGTAAATGTGCCCTGTGGCCGTTCTAAATTGAGAGATTAAGTCCCCTTGAATCCCTAGGGTCAAACTAGCCCATTAGGTACCTCCAGTAAGCGCCACAGAGCTGCGTTGCATAGAGGTGTAAAAAGGGGTGTGGCCTCAGAACACCTGTCTGCAACGCAGCTCCCTGGCGCATACTGGAGATACCTGTTGGGCTAGTTGGCCCTCAGGGACCCTCAGTATTGAAGGAGAATTAATTCTCCAACTTACAACTGGCCAGGGGGCGCGTTTGCAGAGTGCTGCAAGGAGGGGGCGTGGCCTCCGGCGCGATGCCGGTCTTTTATTTATTTTATTTTTTTAAGAAGGAGGGCTGTGTGGCCCCCTTCTTTTTCTAATTTACTGGCCCTGGGGACCCCATCCCCCAGGGCATGCACCCTAATTTTTTTTGTTAAAAAATAAATTTGGCCCTCTCAAGGCCTTAATCGGCCCTGGGTCATAACCTTTTTTTAAAAAAAATCTTTAGGAGGGGGCTGCATTGCCCCCCTCCTCAGGCCACTTATGGCCCCGGGGACCCCATCCCCCGGGGCCGGCCTTTGTTTTTTATTATTTAAAAAAATATATATTTATAGAAACACCTAGGAAATGCTGGACAAACCGTATGTACCTATCACCATGACGATTTGCGTGATATTCATTAAAAGGTGACTATGCATAGAAAGAATCCACATGGAATGTATTTACACCGCTAGTGAAGCTCTGACGTGTCTGACACCCTACCGTGCCTAATCTCGGCACCCCCGCCGGTGGGTACTCTCCAAGTAGACACCCTTGTCGTTTATTTATACAAACATGGGTAGCTATTGACGGGCACATTTAATATACACGCACACCAAGCTATTCAAAGGGGAATCGACAAAAATTCGACCAAACTATGCAAGAAATCCCCCTCATGGTTAATACAACACACATCCACCGCCGGATGTGTAATACTTTTTATTTTACTCTCTGGAAAGGAGACGAACCTCACTTGAGAGTCACAGCGTGCTCCTGGCTGAGCCCAATGCTATGTTACACCCACCAGTGCCCGCCGAGTGCCTCACACCTCTGTGTTGTATTCCACCAGCTAGTGCGTATGCTATGACACTCTCTAGCCCATGTGCACTGTAACACCACCCCGTGAATGTGTCATGCCACACTTGCCTTCGCACGGGTTATATTGCCCCATCTAACGTGCCTTCCTCGATGCCTATGTTATAACGCACAGCGCTATGCCATACATATTACAATCTGGGTTCCATATCTTTGTCACAGTGCATATGCAACGTTACACTCCCCAGCACATATTTTATATTACAACTTTAGAGACTAGTTAGGTTACACAACACTGCCCTGTGCATATTACACTCCAAGGCGCATATCGCATAGCACGCGCTAGTGCCTGTGCTATCTCGCGCTCTCCAATGAATCTGTCATTGCACACAATGTATTGCATATTATATTCCACGCCCCGGTTCATCTTATATCACACTTTTTGGTGCATAGTTTATACCATACACTATATCTAGTTTTCATTTTCAATCGTTCTCTCAGGACTATGTTCTATATAACACTGCGTCCACCTACCCTTTTCACGGGCATTACATTTTGCGATGGGGGGTGGAGGGACAGGGGGTGTTTCTGCCAAGTGAACCCGGAATCACAGTCACAAACGTCCTCTTCTTCCTGAATAAAAGTGAGATTATGCTGCATACTTGTTCATATTTTAAGTAGTTTGCTCAGACACACATTTTAAAAACAATAAAGTTCCTAATACCCACCTTCTCTGAACAGTTAGCTTGCTGCCCCATCCACCTCCTCCCTATCCTCTGTTTTCTGAATCCATGGACTAGCCTCCTCCCTCCTGCCATGCATGGTCTGATGTGCTGCTGCTGGAGCGGGTTATGCAAAATTTTTGTATACCCATCCCATTTTGCATGTCGTTTTATTAATTAGATTAATTAATTAATCATAATCGTACAAATGGTTTGGAGTGATGTGGAAATAACTAATCAACCTTATTAATGACCGAAATACACGTGGGATTTGCATCTGCATGGCCTAATTAATGACGTGAACTAAATTTCGTAGGCATATTAATGATAGATAATTAGAACATTGCATGATATATGTCGCTTTGGTGATGAAATTGTGATTCGTGCTTTATTTAGTAAGTATAAACCGCATTGAGTGTTGCTTTTGGCTAGATAAATACACACACATATGGGTATTAGCGAGGGAATAACATTTAATTAGTCATTTCTATGTATTAATTACGTTTTTGTGTTTCTTTGCTTAAGTTGACTATTCTGGCCTATCAAATGATGGCTGCTTTTGGTGCCTAACCCAACAGCCGACGCTGAACCAGGCTTGGGTGAAGTGCGCCTGCGCTAAAAGATGAGCAACAATGGCCCTGTCTTGACCCCAGGCAAGCTGTACTTATCAAGGCCACTGGGAAAGGTGCCAGCACTACAGACAAAAGGCTTTATTAAAGAACCGGAACCAGCAAGTATGCTGACAACATGGACTAAACCTTATGGGAACGGAGAGGCTGACCCCTGATCAGCCAATCAGAACAGTTTAAAACTCAATATTGTTACATTTTGCTATTGAAATTATTATAAAACCCATAGAATAGAGAGGTTGGAGGGTCGCTCCTTCAATTTGCTGATGATATGCTGACGAAGAGGACGGTGACACTGCAGGACAGCTGTTAGCCTGAATCTTTGACGGACTGAATTAATGCCCAAAATCCTGATGAACTTAACCTGCTAAATTGATGGGCATAGATTTGCGAGATTGCCAGATTTGACATAGAGGACGACTTTAGACAGAATAGGTAAATATGAATGGCAACTTGATCAAATGAATGATTTAATCTGCAATATTAATCTAAATTTGGATTTGAACATCTACAGAAATGAGTTGGGTTGTTTATTCGTTGAAATGTGTTAATGAAAAGGTTAATTAGAGTATTAGAAATTCACTTAAATCTACAACTAACAGATCCATCCCGGTCATGAGGGGAATACCAAATGTAGAATCTAGGGCCTAATGAATATAAGAAGGGTTTGTAGGTTTGTTGCTCATTAGGGTAAAGTGGTATCTTCTTCCCTCATTATTCAGCACTTGGAAGGATAATCGCCTCTCGTACGGACTGATGGTGAGTGTGTGTTGGTGTTATGGGCCCCACCAGCGAATGTATGGATAGTGTGCGTGTGTGAGATCTTTGGTCCGCAACGGTAGGGAGGGATTTTGCACTCCACGCTGGAGCACTGCCACTGCCCTCCATTTAGCATGATGTACCAGTCCACTCCTCCTGCCCTCCATTGCCCAATTCTATGCCCATCATTGACCTCCTGATTAGCCTCTGTGCTTAGCTTGCTGCCCCTATTCTCCTTCCCCCTGCCCTCCAATGTCTTTGTGCATGCCCCTGCTCCATCCTTTTTGCCCACCATGTTTCATGGACCTGCCACTCCTATCTACTCTGAGTGTTCTGTTGAGCTGCCACTCCCCTCCCACCTGCCTAGCATTGTCAGATGACTGTAACCTGTCCCTGCCACCTCCACCCTGCCTGTCCACATGCCATGCCCCTATCCCCTTCCTCCTGTCCTCCATGGTCCATTTCACTGCCACACCCTTCTGCCCTCCCTGGTCTGTTGTGCTGCAACTGCTCCTCCTGCCTGCCCGCACAGTCTGTTGTAAGGCCCCTTCCCCTGAACTCTCTTGTCTGTGCCCAGGTCCTGACCCTCCCTTCTATCCTCCATGGTCCTTTGTGCATGCCCCTGCACCCTCCTTCTTGCCCATCATAGCCATTGTGCTGCCACTAACCCTCCCGCTTGCCATGCATGGTCTTCTGTGCTGCCATGGCCCCTCCCACCTTCCCTGTGTGGTCAGCTAGCTGCCCCTGACCCCCTCCCACCTTCCCTCCATGGTCTGTGTGTATGCCATCTTAGTCTCATTGTTGCTCTCCATGGTGTGTTTTGTTTCTAGTGCCCAACCTGCCTGACCTCCATGGTCATCTTGCTGCTCCTGCCTTGCCCCCTTGACCCCAGCCCTCTGTTTCCATGTGCAGACCCCTATTCCCTCCCTCCTGGCTTGTCTGTTCCATTGTAATGCCCCTGATCCGTCCCTCCTGCCCTTTATGGTCTGTTATGCTGCAGCTTTCTCTCCTGTCTGCCCATTATGGTCAGCTAGCTACCATTGCCTCTTTCCCCTCTGTTCTCTGTTGTCCATGTGCATGGTCCTGTCCCCTCCCTATTGCTTTCTATGGATTGTTGTGCTGCACTCCTCTCCCACATGCGCTGTGTGGTGTATTGTGCTGCTGCAAACCCTGATGCCTGCCCTGTAGGGTCAGTTTGGTGCACCTCTCCATGTCCCTCCTGTCCTCTGTTTTCCGAGTCCATGTCCCTACCCCAATTCCTCCTGCCTACCATGATCCAATGTACCGTACTTGCGAACATTTTGAACTTGGTGAGAGGGAGATTTTGAAAAAAAACTGGGGTATTGAATTTCCCCTTTGAGTTACATTGAAAAAGAGTAGATTGTAGACAGGAGAGAGATCAAATAAAGCCCATTTAAGCTTAAAAACATTGGACGTTTCCTGGCTGAAACGGGTCTGTTGGCATGTATGGTTGTACTACCACTGCCTCTTCCTTCTGCCCACAATGGTGTATTATATTGCCACAGCCTCTCTTGCCAGTCCTGTATTGTTGGTTTGTTGCCCCTGCCCCCCTTTCCACTGCCCTCCATAGTCTGTTGTGCTGCCACTGCCCTTCCTGCCTGCCCAGTGTGGTCAAATTGTTGCATCTGCACTCTCCTACCTGCCTTCAATTTTCAGAGTCCGTGCCCCTGGCCTCTGGCTCTCAACAGTATCCCAATGAACAACTAGATTGCTAACTTTCTATATTTATTACAAAAGTGTGGAACGCCTGACGTCATCTTGATGTAATCAAAACTGTAATACCTAGAGAATTTCCTTTAGAAATTACATATATGAGAGGGTCTTATTTGCATCAAAATTATGGTTAGTGCTCTAAAAAACTGAAATGAGGACATATTTTCTGAGTTTTCAAATAGCGACAAATAACTTTTACATTATTTGTATTCCTTATGTTTTTTTTTCCAGTTGACCACTTGATTAAATGTTGCACCTAGGGGAGAGGATGTGGTGTTACTTCCAGAGCTGCAGACTTTGCAACTGGGGAACCAGGTTGGAGTTTCTGCTTCAGCTCAACCTTCTGTGATTCTGGTCAAATCCCTTAATCTCCCCATGTCTACAACCAAAATGAATTTGGTCTTGTGTGATGTAACCAATGCTCATGTAAAGCACTCCAATACCTGACAAGTCTGCACTATATAAAACTGCAAATACTAAAAAATAAGTGTTTTGCACACTTATGTCATTGGGCTACATGTGGGCTACATCTGGGTGATATTTGTGCTGCATTTGGGCTCTTTAGTCTCTGGTGGCCATCTTTGGAGATTTATTTGTTATGAAGTTTCCTAATTTCCTCATTTACTGCAGTCTCCTCAGTAGGAAATGCTTTCAGTTTTTTACTTTGATTCCAACAAGAAGGTATTCAGATATGTCACACATTTGCCATAAATTCTGAATGTTAGCACTCTAGTTGCTCATTAGATCACTGTAGTAAAGCTACTGCTCACCACGGAAGTCTGCTGCTGGTATTAAAAGTGCATGTTTCAGTCTTCATATCAGAAGTTTTTAATGAAGTAGAAGAGGATTTGAGAAGTCACTCAAAATATGCCCTAATTTTTCTTTCTTCAGCACTATTCATAATTTCTATGGCAAAATGAACCCCCTCATTGTGTTCCTTTTTAAATTAAATGTTTTAAGTGTTACCAGTTTTTTCCAATCAAGATGGCTTCAGGTGTGCCATACTTTTGTCATAAGCAAGACAGTAAGCGCTCTAGTTGTTCTTAAGAACACTCTGGGACATTCTGTCATTGGGCTATACTTGGGCTACATCTGGGTGATGTTTGGGCTACATTTGGGCTCTTTTGTCTCTGGTGGCCATCTTGGGAGATTTATTTGTTATGAAGTTTCCTAATTTCCTCATTTACTGCAGTCTCCTCAGTGGGAATACTTTCAGTTTTTTATTTTGGTTCAATCAAGGAGGCATTCAGATGTGTCACACATTTGCCATAAATTCTGAATGTTAGCACTCTAGTTGCTCATTAGATCACTGTAGTAAAACTACTGCTCACCAGGGAAGTCTGCTGCTGGTATTCACAGTGCATGTTTCAGACTGCATGTCAGAATTTTTTTATGAAATAGAAGAGGATTTGAGAAGTCAAAATGTGCCCTAATTTTTCTTTCTGCAGAACTAATCATAATTTCTATGGCAACATGAACCCCCTCATGTTGTTCCTTTGTAAATTAAATGTTTTAAGTGTTACCACTTTATTCCAATCAAGATGGCTTCAGGTGTGCCATACTTTTGTCATAAGTAAGACTGTTAGCGCGCTAGTTGTTCGTTAGAACACTCTGGGACATTCTGTCATTGGGCTATACTTGGGCTACATCTGGGTGATATTTGGGCTACATTTGGGCTCTTTTGTCTCTGGTGGCCATCTTGGGAGATTTATTTGTTATGAAGTTTCCTAATTTCCTGCAGTCTCCTCAGTAGGAAATACTTTCAGTTTTTTACTTTGGTTCCATCAAGAAGGCATTCAGATGTGTCACACATTTGCTATAAATTCTGAATGTTAGCACTCTAGTTGCTCATTAGATCACTGTAGTAAAGCTACTGCTCACCAGGGAAGTCTGCTGCTGGTATTCAAAGCGCATGTTTCAGTCTACATGTCAGAATCTTTTTATGAAATAGAAGAGGATTTGAGAAGTCAAAATGTGCCCTAATTTTTCTTTCTACAGCACTAATCATAATTTCTATGGCAAAATGAACCCCCTCATTTTGTTGCTTTGTAAATTAAATGTTTTAAGTGTTACCACTTTATTCCAATCAAGATGGCTTCAGGTGTGCCATACTTTTGTCATAAGTAAGACTGTTAGCGCTCTAGTTGTTCGTTAGAACACTCTGGGACATTCTGTCATTGGGCTATACTTGGGCTACATCTGGGTGATATTTGGGCTACATTTGGGCTCTTTTGTCAATGGTGGCCATTTTGGGAGACTTATTTGTTATGATGTTTCCTAATTTCCTCATTTACTACAGTCTCCTCAGTAGGAAATACTTTCAGTTTTTTACTTTGATTCCATCAAGAAGGCATTCAGATGTGTCACACATTTGCCATAAATTCAGAATGTTAGCACTCTAGTTGCTTATTAGATCACTGTAGTAAAGCTACTGCTCACCAGGGAAGTCTGCTGCTGGTATTGAAAGTGCATGTTTCAGTCTGCATGTCAGAACTTTTAATGAAATAGAAGAGTATTTGAGAAGTCACTCAAAATGTGCCCTAATTTTTCTTTCTGCAGCACTAATCATACTTTCTATGGCAAAATGAACCCCCTCATTTTGTTCCTTTTTAAATTAAACGTTTTAAGAGTTACCACTTTATGCCAATCAAGATGGCTTCAGGTGTGCTATACGTTTGTCATAAGTAGGACTGTTAGCGCTCTAGTTGTTCTTTAGAACACTCTGGGAAGCTGCAGTAGAACACAAAGGAATCAACTGACAGTCTCTCCCCTTGTTGGATGTACATGTTTTACTGAGAATGTCAGACTTCATTCTAACATGACTGAGAAAGATAATGTGAATTTACAGAAAATATGCTCTCAGTTTAGCTTATAGATCACCTTCCAAACCTCTGTGGGAAAAGCATGAGAAAATAGTTTTCTCTCAAACATGATTCATGATATCACAGCATAAGGCTTTTTCACATGGTAAAATCACCTTAAAACACACCACAATTCCTAAAATGAGTATGGTACCATCAACAAATGATTTATAATGTAACTAAAGTCTTAAAACCTTCTATTAACTGCAATGCTTTTTAATGAGGTGCTATCATGTATATTGGTCCCAAGATGGCTGCCAACACTTCTTGGATGAAGTGCTGATAGTCAATCAGATCTCACGATGAGATGTGCGATTAGGCTCCGCCCAGATATATATGTGATTTTACTTTTGATTTTCTCAGGAAGTACTGAACGGATTTATACCATATATGCAAAAGGCACATGCCTGACCTGCGGACTACCTCTTTGCCAAATTTCAAGTAATTCTGTTCAGCCGTTCGGGCTGTACCTTCGAACAAAGTTCCTATGGGAAAATGCATGGGGAAAACGCATTTTGGGACCCCCCTTTTTTCTCAGCCCCCGCTTGACGAATCACCCCGAGACTTTCAGGGTAGGAGCTGAGCGGAGCGCCCCATTAGTTTTGAGAATTTCACGAAGATAAGTCAACCGGCGCCAAAGTTATTCAAAATAGAATTTTCAGATTTCCTATGGGAACTCGGTCCTAACTATAACTATCTACTGACGACCGCCAGTAGATAATATATATATATATATATATATATATATATATATATATATATATATATATATATACATATATATATATATATTCACTGAAAAAAAACATACGTTTCAGGAATGTAATAGTTAGAAATTAGCATGTAAAAAACAATAGAAATTCACTGAAAAAACCATAGGTTTCAGGAACGTTACAGTTAGTTGGACATTTAATTTGTATAAAACCATAGAAATTCCGGCGTTATAGTTAGTTCAGCTAACTATAACTCGCACCTCCGCAATGCACTGCTGATGATGTCACATATTACATCATTCATGACATGGTCAGTGACATCACTGATGACATGTGAAATGAAATCACTGATTACATCACTGATGACATCATTTAGTGACTGCATGTTTCTGTAAAGTTTACATTTGTTTTACATATGCCAAACTGTATTGAAGAATGAGTGGGTTCAGGCACGTTATAATTAGGAATTAGCATTTAAAAACCTGAGAGATTCAGTGAAAAAAACCATAGTTTCAGGTGCGTTATAGTTAGCTGGACCTTTCCCTCGTACAAAACCATTGAAATTATCAATTATAGTTAACTATAACTCGCGCCCCCGCAATGCATTGCTGATAACGTCACATATTACATCACTCATGACATGGTCAGTGACATCACTGATGACATCTCAAATGACATCACTGATGACATCACTGATGACATCATCCAGTGTCTGTGTGTTTCTGTAAAGTTTAAATATGTTTATTATATATAGGGAAAGGCATATTGAAGAATAAGTGGGTGTATAAGTATATGAATGGATGATTTTGTTGGTGCGTGACTGACTCTATAAGTGAGTGATTAAACGTATCTTGCTGAATGCATGGGTTAATGTGTAAACTGTGTGAATGTCTGTATCCGTCTGTCTGCTGGTGTGTAAGCGGGTATATGGGTTTCAAATTGCTACATGATTGTCTGTATGGGATATAGATTGGTTGTCTGAGTATCGGTATGGGTGCCTGAGTGTTTGTGTGGGTGGGGTGTGT
The DNA here is from genome assembly GCF_964204655.1 of Triturus cristatus. NCBI lineage: Eukaryota > Metazoa > Chordata > Amphibia > Caudata > Salamandridae > Triturus > Triturus cristatus. Next base: position 984,839,921 of record NC_140579.1, on the reverse strand, counting down.
GTGATTGCATAGATATGTGAATGGGTGATTCACTGGGTGCATGGTTTCAGCACTAGGTCTGTAATGGGTTGTATGGGTGGGTGAATATCTGTATGGTTGTGTTAGTGTGTGAATATATATTTCATTAGTACATGTGTAATTTACTACATATGTCAACGGCAGTATATATGTATGTTGGAGTACAGAAATGATTATGACTGAGAGTGTATGATAGTGTGAGTGGCTGTATGGATGAGTGTGTGCTTGTATCATTGATTGTATAAGACCATAAGAATGTGCTAGTATTTTTATGAGTAATTGACCTTGTGTGTGTATACCTGTATAGGTGAGTAAATGGCAGTGTGATTAATTACTTGCATGACTGAATATGTGTGTGAGTAACTCTATGGATGAGTAGCAGTGTGGGAGTGTCTATATAGGTGTATGAGTGCATCTGATAGTCCTGTACTGAGTGACCATAAGTATGAGTGACTGTACGGGTGCGTGAGTGGATGGGTGTTTAGACGTAAGACTCTGTGATGGGGTATGTACTTATTGGTGTTGGAGTGTCTATGGTTTTGAGAGTGGCAGTATGCAATTTAGAGTGGGTGTATCAAAGGTTATATTAGGGTGTGACAAGAAGCATCAAATGATCACATGAATGACATCATCAGTGATGTCATCAGTGATGTCATTTGAGATGTCATCAGTGATGTCATCAGTGATGTCACTGACCATGTCATGAGTAATGTAATATGTGATGTCATCAGCAGTGCATTGCGGGGGCGTGAGTTATAGTTAGCTGAACTAACTATAACAGGGGAATTTCTAGGGTTTTGTATGAGGGAAATGTCCAGCTAACTATAACGCCCCTGAAACCTATGTTTTTTTCAGTGAATTTCTAAGGTAATTTAAATGCTAATTCCTAACTATAACGTGCCTGAAACCTATGGTTTTTTCAGTGAATTTCAAAGGTTTTTTAAATGCTAATTCCTACCTATAACTTATCTCTAAAGCTATGATGTTTAATGATTTTCATAGGATTTCTAAATCCCTATTTTCCAGTGTATCAATTCCTTTAATTATGTTTTTTATATTGTTTTTCACCATTTTTTAAAGGTTTTTTTCAATTAATTCTTTTAAAACTTAAAAATTATTATTTGTTTTTAATGTTTTTTTTAATTGATTTTTAAAACAATTTTGTATATTTTTTTAAATATTTAGTAAACTATATTTTTAATACTTTTTTTTTTACAAGTTTTTCCTTGGAGTCGTGCACCCAACGCGTTAGAAGCCGCGCACCCTACGCAAGAGAAATTGTGCACCCAACGCGTTAGGATGCGTGACTCCTAATTTTACCGTAAAAAAAAATAGCCCCTATCACTAATTTTTATTATCCCCGGGGACCCATCCCCCGGGGTTTGTAAAAGAAGTTGGGGACAGTGGGGGGAGCCCCAACGACCTCACGGTCCCAGATGGCTCCCCGCGTCCTTCGGGAGCCGGTATTGGTTTTCCACATGGGGAGCTGCTGACATGCAGCTCCCTGTGTGGAAAAGCAATATTGTTTGGATTTTGAAAGAGAGAGCAGGTTTCCCTCCTCTCTCTTTCAAAATCCTAACGAAGTTTGCTATGGGAGGGCGGGAGACTCCCGCCCTCTCTTAGCAGACAACAGTGTCCTGGGGGTGGGAACCCCAGGACACTGTAGGAGCCGGCCCTAGCGGGTGGCGGTCCCCAGGGCTCTCAAGGGCTCCAGGAGGGGAGCCAGGTAGCCCCCCTCCCTCAAACAATAAAGCCCCAGGGGGTGGTGGTCCCCAGGGCTTGGGGGGCCCCCTGGGCCCCCCATTCATTTTTACATATTTTGCCCCGGGATTTGGCCCCCCGGGCGCTAATTATTAAACTAAGCGCAGAAGCCCGCTCTTCGGGTTTTTGTATTTTTTCGGACAGATCCGCGCACCCTGCGCGCATTTCTCCTTTTTTAAAAAAAAAAGGGGGCCCCAGGGGGTCCTTCTAGGACCCCCTAAGCAACACTAGAGCGTCAGAGTATTTCTACCCTGCACCCTTTACATCTTTCACACACTTATTTCCCTTACTTAATCAGCCTCACTTCTACCGATACACAAAATGGCTGCCAACAGTTCCTGCTTTCGAATGCTGACAGACACTTGACAGCCAATTAGCATTCAGCACTTGATTGGGAGGTTGCGCGCTCAGTTCGCAGAGGGTGCGCTCAGGGTGCGCATAGGGTTCGCAGATCCTCCGAGGCCATAGATATATCTATCTATTTTACTCTAATTTTCTCAGGAACTACTGAACGGATTTACACCATTTATGCAAAAGGCACAAGTCTGAACTGAGGGCTACCTCTTTGCCAAATTTGGTGTAATTCCGTTCAGCAGTTCGGGCTGTAGCTGCGTCAACAGGTCCTATGGGAAATTGCATGGGGAAAACGTGTTTTGGGACCCCCCTTTTTTCTCGGCCCCCGCTGGACGAATCACCACAAAACTTTCAGGAGAGGAGCGGACCGGAGCTGGCCAAAAGTTTGGAAAATTTCGCGAAGATTCGTCAACCAGCGCCAGACTTATTGGGTATAGAATGTTGCGGATTTCCTATGGAAAATAGGTCCTAACTATAACTACCTACTGGCGACCGCCAGTAGGTAACATATATATATATATATATATATATATTCACAGAAAAAACCATAGGTTTCAGGCACGTTATAGTTAGGAATTAGCATTTAAAATACCTCAGAAATTCACTGAAAAAACCATAGGTTTCAGGGGTGTTATAGTTAGCTGGACTTTTCACTTGTACAAAACCATTGAAATTCCCCCGTTATAGTTAGTTCAGCTAACTATAACTCACGCGCCCGCAATGCACTGCTGATGACGTCACATATTACATCACTCATGACATGGTCAGTGACATCACTCATGACATCACTGATGACATCTCAAATGACATCACTGATGACATCACTGATGACATCATCCAGTGAATGTGTGTGTTTCTGAAAATTAAATATGTTTTATATATGTATATCTCAAGGTCGATGGAAGAATAAATGGGTATATAAGTGTCTAAATGGATGATTTGTTTTTGAAAAATTGATTGTGTAACTGACTGATTAAGTGTTTCATAGTGAATACATGGCTTAGTGAGTAATGTTTAAATATGTAAATATCTGTATCAGTCTCTCACTTTGTGTATAAGTGGCTGCATGGGTTGGTGAGTAGCTACATGGGTGTTTATATAGGTTATTAGTTGGTTTTATGAGTATCAGTCTGAGTGTCTGCATGGTTCGGTGGGGGTATTACGTAGTGCATAGGTGCATGAATGAATGACTCACTCTTTGTATGTGTTGAAGACAGCATGTGTGCAGGACTCTATGGGTGGATGAGTGAGTGTATGGGTGTGTTAGTGAGTGAATGACTGTCTCAATAGTGTCTTTATGAGTAACTACATATGTTTTAAACTAGTATATGTGACTATTGGTGTATATAAGCGAGTATATGTGACAGTGAGAGATTGAAAGAGTTCCTATATGAATAAGTATGTGTTTCTATAAGTGATTGTTTAAAAGACTAAGTATGTGTAAGTTTCCGTAGAAGTAAGTGTGGTGGTGTGTGTATAACTGTATATGCAAGTAAATGTATGTTTGATTATTTATTAGCATGAGTGACTATGTGTGTGAGTACCTCTATGGATGAGTGGCATTGTGTAACAGGATGTATAGGTGTATGAGTACATATGATGAGTGAGTACATGTATGAGTGACTGTATAGGACTGTTGGTGAATGAGTGGATGTGTATGTGGATCTTAGAATTACTGTATAGGTTGTTGTAACTGGTATTGGTATGTCCATTGTTTTTAAAATTTTAATTTCTATTTTTGAATGTGTGTATCAAAGGTTATATTAGGGGAAGAGGAGGTCTGCCACTCTATCACAAGGATGATGTCATCAGTGATGTCATCAGTGATGTCATTTGAGATGTCATCAGTGATGTCATGAGTGATGTCACTGACCATGTCATGAGTGATGTAATATGTGACGTCATCAGCAGTGCATTGCGGGCGCGCGAGTTATAGTTAGCTGAACTAACTATAACGGGGGAATTTCAATGGTTTTGTACAAGTGAAAAGTCCAGCTAACTATAACACCCCTGAAACCTATGGTTTTTTCAGTGAATTTCTGAGGTATTTTAAATGCTAATTCCTAACTATAACGTGCCTGAAACCTATGGTTTTTTCTGTGAATTTCAAAGGATTTTTAAATGCTAATTTCTAACTATGCCTACAGAGATAGGACATGTGAAGAAAGAAGAAAAAATGCACAGAAAGAAACAAAAGAAGTGCAGAAAGAAGCAACAGAAGTCCTCAAATACGAAGATTAGTGCAGGAAGAAGGATAACGTGCAGAAAGAACAAAAAGAAGAGCAGAAAGAAGCCTTGTTGCAAAATCATCCTGTACCCTCAACTTTTTCAGACGGATACTGGTGGTAACTGAGTCTGACTAACCAGTCCTAGAGCCAGTGCTATGTTAAAAGACACTTAGAATACAGTGAAAACACCTACATACACTAGGGAACATTATGCGTTGGGGTCCCCCTGTGATTAGCATGACCTCCTCTGTAAGCCCCTAGTGTATAATAGGGCATGGGGATTAAAACTACCTCTTAAAACAGGCCACAGGGCGTTTTTGCACACGTTAACTCAGGCCTCGTCCCCTCCCTTCACCACTGTGTAAACACGCCCTGTGTCCATTTTTAGTTGGGAGATTAAGTTCATTTGAATCCTGAGGGTCCCTAGGGTCCAACTAGCCCACTAGGTACCTCCAGTAAGTGCCACAGAGCTGCGTTGCAGAGAGGTGTAAAAAGTGGCACGGCCTGGACCACCTCTCTGCAATGCAGCTCAGTGGCGCTTACTGGAAGCACTTGGTGGGCTAGTTAGCCCCCAGGGGCCCTCAGTATTGAAGGGAAATTATATCCCCAATTTAAAACGTGCCATAGTGCGTGTTTGCACACGTCACCTCAGGCCCCGTCCCCTCCCTTCACCACTGTGTAAACGCGCCCTGTGGCTGTTCTAAGTTGAGAGATTAAGTCCCCCTGAATCCTAAGGGTCCCTAGGGTCAAACTAGACCACTAGGTACCTCCAGTAAGCGCCACAGAGCTGCGTTGCAGAGAGGTGTAAAAAGGGGCTTGGCCTCAGAACACCTGGCTGCAGCGCAGCTCCCTGGCGCATACTGGAGATGCCTGTTGGGGGCGCGTTTGCAGAGTGCTGCACGGAGGGGGCATGGCCTCCGGCACGATGCCAGTCTTTTATTTATTTTAGTTTTTTAAGAAGGGGGGCTGTTTGGTTCCCCTTCTTATTCTAATTTATTGGCCCTGATGACCCCATCCCCCAGGGCCAGTCTCCTAATTATATTTTTTTGACCCCAATCCCCAGGGCCGGCCACTGTTTTTTATTATTTTAAAAAAATATATATTTATAGACACACCTAGGACATGCTGGACAAACCGTACGTACCTATCACCATGACGATTTGCGTGATATTCATTAAAAGGCGACTATGCATGCAATGAATCCACGTGGAATGTATTTACACCACTAGTGAAGCTCTGACATGTCTGATGCCCTACCGTGCCTAATCCTGGTAGACACCCTTGTCGTTTATTTATACAAACATGGGTAGCTATTGACGGGCACATTTAATACACATGCACACCAAGCCATTCAAAGGGGATTCGACAAAAATTCGACCAAAACTATGCAAGAAACCCCCCTCACGGTTAATAAAACACACATCCACTGCCGGATGTGTAATACTTTTTATTTTACTCTCTGGAAAGGGGACGAACATCACTTGAGAGTCACAGCGTGCTCCTGACAGAGCCCAATGCTGTGTTACACCCACCATTGCCTGCCGAGTGCCACACACCTCTGTGTTGTATTCCACTAGCTAGTGCATATGCTATGACACTCTCTAGCCCATGTGCACTGTAACACCACCCCGTGAATATGTCATGCCACACTTGTCTTCGCACGGGTTATATTGCCCCATCTAACGTGCCTTTCTCGATGCCTATGTTATAACGCACAGTGCTATGCCATACATATTACAATCTGGGATCCATATCTTTGTCACAGTGCATATGCAACGTTACGCTCCCCAGCACATATTTTATATTACAACTTTAGAGACTAGTTAGGTTACACAACACTGCCCTGTGCATATTACACTCCAAGGCGCATATCGCATAGCACGCGCTAGTGCCTGTGCTATCTCGCGCTCTCCCATGAATCTGTCATTGCGCACAATGTATTGCATATTATATTTCACGCCAGGTTCATCTTATATCACACTTTTTGGTGCATAGTTTATACCATACACTATATCTAGTTTTCATTTTCAATCGTGCTCTCAGGACTATGTTCTATATAACACTGTGTTCACCTACCCTTTTCACGGGCATTACATTTTGCGATAGGGGGTGGAGGGTCAGGGGGTGTTTCTGCCAAGTGAGCCCGGAGTCACAGTCACAAACGTCCTCTTCTTCCTGAATAAAAGTGAGATTATGCTGCATACTTGTTCATATTTTAAGTAGTTCGCACAGACACAATGTTTTAAAAACAATAAAGTTCCTAATACCCGCCTTCTCTGAACAGTTAGCTTGCTGCCCCATCCCCTTCCTCCCTATCCTCTGTTGTGTGAATCCATGGACTAGCCTCCTCCCTCCTGCCATGCATGGTCTGATGTGCTGCCACTGCCCTCAATTTAGTATGATGTACCAGTCCACTCCTCCTGCCCTCCATTGCCCAATTCTATGCCCCATCATTGACCTCCTGCTTAAACTCTGTGCTTAGCTTGCTGCCCCTATTCTCCTTCCCCCTGCCCTCCGATGTCTTTGTGCATGCCCCTGCTCCATCCTTTTTGCCCACCATGTCCCATGGACCTGCCACTCCTATCTACTCTGAGTGTTCTGTTGAGCTGCCACTCCCCTCCCACCTGCCTAGCATTGTCAGATGACTGTAACCTGTCCCTGCCACCTCCACCCTGCCTGTCCACATGCCATGCCCCTATCCTCTTCCTCCTGTCCTACATGGTCCATTGTACTGCCACACCCTTCTGCCCTCCCTGGTCTGTTGTGCTGCAACTGCTCCTCCTGCCTGCCCCGTGTGGTCTGTTGTGAGGTCCCTTCCCCTGAACTTTCTTGTCTGTGCACAGGTCCTGACCCTTCCTTCTATCCTCCATCGTCCTTTGTGCATGCCCCTCCACCCTCCTTCTTGCCCATCATAGCCATTGTGCTGCCACTAACCCTTCCACTTGCCATGCATGGTCTTCTGTGCTGCCATGGCCCCTCCCACCTTCCCTGTGTGGTCAGTTAGCTGCCCCTGACCCCCTCCCACCTTCCCTCTATGGTCTGTGTGTATGCCATCACAGTCTCACTGTTGCTCTTCATGGTGTGTCTTGCTTCTAGTGCCCATCCTGCCTGACCTCCATGGCTATCTTGCTGCTCCTGCCCTGCCCCCTTGCCCCCAGCCCTACTCCCTCCATCCTGGCTTGTCTGTTCCATTGTAATGCCCCTGATCCGTCCCTCCTGCCCTTTATGGTCTGTTATACTGCAGCTTTCTCTCCTGTCTGTCCATTATGGTCAGCTAGCTACCATTGCCTCTTGCCCCTCTGTTCTCTGTTGTCCATGTGCATGGTCCTGTCCCCTCCCTCTTGCTTTCTATGGATTGTTGTGCTGCACTCCCGTCCTGCATGCCCTGTATGGTGTATTGTGCTGCTGCAAACCCTGATGCCTGCCCTGCAGGGTCAGTTTGGTGCACCTCTCCATGTCCCTCCTGTCCTCTGTTATCCAAGTCCATGTCCCTATCCCATTTCCTTCCATGATCCAATGTACCATACTTGCGAACATTTTGAACTTGGTAAGAGGGAGATTTTGAAAAAAAACTGGGGTATTGATTTTCCCCTTTGAGTTACATTGAAAAAGAGGATATTGTAGACAGGAGACAGATCAAATAAAGCCCATTTGAGATTAAAAACATTGGACGTTTCCTGGCTGAATCGGGTCTGTTGGCATGTATGGTTGTACTACCATTGCCTCTTCCTTCTGCCCACAATGGTCTATTACATTGCCACAGCCTTGAAGGAGGGTAGATTTTGTATCACAGGGGGCCCCTGGCCCGTTCTGTCCACACCTGAAGTATGAGACCCTTGTCCTTGCCCTGCCAGCTGCATTTGTAGGCCGTATTAAATTGACCAGCGGGTCCTGTGTTGCTATATAATTATCCTGAGACATCCTTACCACTCAGCCAGCATAAAACCCCTGTGTAGGCCCTTCTGTTCAATATGTAGGCCTCTTTGTTAAATTGACCATAGCTCTGCAATTTTAGTGTATAGCAGTCTGAAGGCAGGTCTGCGAGGCCTTCTGATCCAAACTAGTAGCCCCCACCCTACCCGAGTGCTCCGTGCTCGGTATCAAAGTTCAACATCCCCCTGAAGCTGTCGACATACAGTAGGCTGCATCCTGGACTGGTACTTGCTTCCTGGGCAGGTTTCCCGCTTTTAAGGAAGTGGCAACCGCAGAGCGTCAAGTTAGGAGAACTGAGGAGATTTTATACATGAATATATTGAATTCCCGTACAATACCCATTATTTTCTGCTTGCTCTATGGAACTTACGATAAGCGATTGGCCTGAGAGACTGACCTTTTCACCCAGTCCATTGTCAGCATTAAGTGGGTAAATGACGAAATGTCTGGTAAAATCTGCAGACGAAGCTTTTGGGTAGCATACGTAGGTAGATGTAGCGTGCAAAGGAGCCCACAAAATGATATAAAAAGGGAGCACCCACAGATATCGACGGACTACCTCGCCGTCTGTATGTAGGTTAACAGGCAGTGCAGGTTTTTCCCAAGAGCTGGGAGCTCTTGTCTTCCTTTGCTTAAAATGTCTTGCTCTGCTTTGCTTGAAGTATCTTATTCTATTTTACCTATATGAAATGTCATGTTATGTTTAACCATTGTTCTCTTTACTTTTGCATTTAAAAGATTTTGTATTGTAATTGCAGGAATGCTTGCTCTAAGAGTAAACGTGAGTGTTCCTAGGTAACATTTTCCTTGGTGTAACTTGTTTCTCATGATGCATTTATAGATGTGTTTTCTCTCTCTCTCTGTCAGTACATTAATTGAGATACAGAGAATATTATGACAGCTGTATGATTATCTGGATTCTGTATTTTGTACTTTATGTCTCTATTCTGCGGTTTCTTTGAAGTTGCATCTTCTCATTAAACTGCCATTGTATTCTGCCTCCAATTCCATGTCTCATATGTCTGTTTTCTTCATTTTTGGAGCAAGCGTTCCTAGGCACCCCGGCTCAAATTAAGGTGCCCCTTTTGTCCCTGACTCACTCTCCTGCTCAGTTCTGTGGTGGCTCCCGGGGATCTGGGGACCGCCCCTAGCTTCCTTGACCCGTAATAGATCTTCCCTCCAACAGCCTCTCTTGCAAGTCCTGTATTGTTGGTTTGTTGCCCCTGCCCCCCTTTCCACTGCCCTCCATAGTCTGTTGTGCTTCCACGGCCCTTCCTGCCTGCTCAGTGTGGTTAAATTGTTGCCTTTGCACCCTCCTACCTGCCTTCAATTTTCAGAGTCCGTGCCCCTGGCCTCTGCCTCTCAACAGTATCCTAATGAACAACTAGATTGCTAACATTCTATATTTATTACAAAAGTGTGGAACGCCTGACATCATCTTGATGTAATCAAAACTGTAATACCTAGAGCATTTCCTTTAGAAATTACATATATGAGAGGGTCTTATTGGCATCAAAATTATGGTTAGTGCTCTAAAAGACTAAAATAAGGACATATTTTCTGAGTTTTCAAATAGCGACAAAGCACTTTTAAATTATTTGTTATCTTTATGTTTTTTTATCCAGTTGACCACTTGATTAAATGTTGCACTTAGGGGAGAGGATGTGGTGTTACTTCCAGAACTGCAGACTTTGCAACTGGGGAACCAGGTTGAAGTTTCTGCTTCAGCTCGACATTCTGTGATTCTGGTCAAATCACTTAGTCTCCCCATGTCTACAACCAAAATGAATTTGTTCTTGTGTGATGTAACCAATGCTCATGTAAAGCACTCCAATACCTGACAAGTCTGCACTATATAACACTGCAAAAACACAAAATAATAAGTGTTTTGCACACTTCTGTCATTGGGCTATATTTGGGCTACATCTGGGTGATTTTGGGCTACATTTGGGCTCTTTTGTCTCCGGTGGCCATCTTGGGAGATTTATTTGTTATGAAGTTTCCTAATTTCCTCATGTACTGCAGTCTCCTCAGTAGGAAATGCTTTCAGTTTTTTACTTTGATTCCATCATGAAGGTATTCAGATATGTCACACATTTGCCATAAATTCTGAATGTTAGCACTCTAGTTGCTCATTAGATCACTGTAGTAAAACTACTGCACCATGGAAGTCTGCTCCTGGTATTAAAAGTGCATGTTTCAGTCTGCATGTCAGAATTTTTTAATGAAATAGAAGAGGATTTGAGAAGTCACTCAAAATGTGCCCTCATTTTCTTTCTTCAGCATTAATCATAATTTCTATGGCAAAATGAACCTCCTCATTGTGTTCCTTTTTAAATTAAATGTTTTAAGTGTTACCAGTTTATTCCAATCAAGATGGCTTCAGGTGTGCCTTACTTTTGTCATAATGAAGACAGTAAGCGCTCTAGTTGTTTTTAAGAACATTCTGGGACATTCTGTCATTGGGCTATACTTGGGCTACATCTGGGTGATATTTGGGCTACATTTGGGCTCTTTTGTCTCTGGTGGCCATCTTGGGAGACTTATTTGTTATGAAGTTTCCTAATTTCCTCATTTACTGCAGTCTCCTCAGTAGGAAATACTTTCAGTTTTTTACTTTGATTCCATCAAGAAGGCATTCAGATGTGTCACACATTTGCCATAAATTCAGAATGTTAGCACTCTTTTTGCTCATTAGATCACTGTAGTAAAGCTACTGCTCACCAGGGAAAACTGCTGCTGGTATTGAAAGTGCATGTTTCAGTCTGCATGTCAGAATTTTTTAATGAAATAGAAGAGGATTTGAGAAGTCACTCAAAATGTGCCCTAATTTTTCTTTCTGCAGCACTAATCATACTTTTTATGGAAAAATGAACCCCCTCATTTTGTTCCTTTTTAAATTAAATGTTTTAAGAGTTACCACTTTAATCCAAGCAAGATGGCTTAAGGTGTGCCATACGTTTATCATAAGTAGGACTGTTAGCGCTCTAGTAGTTCTTTGGAACACTCTGGGAAGCTGCAGTAGAACACAAAGGAATCAACTGACAGTCTCTGCCCTTGTTGGATGTACATGTTTTACTGAGAATGTCAGACTCCATTCTCACATGACTGAGAAAGATAATGTGAATTTACAGAAAATAAGCTCTCAGTTTAGCCTATAGATCACCTTCCAAACCTCTGTGGTAAAAGCATGAGAAAATATTTTTCTCTCAATCATGATATCCCAGCAGAAGGCTTTTTCACATGGTGAAATCACCTTAGAACATACCACAATTCCTAAAATGAGTATGGTACCATCAACAAATGATTTATAATGTAACTAAAGTCTTAAAACCTTCTATTAACTGCAATGCTTTTTAATGAGGTGCTATCATGTATATTGGTCCCAAGATGGCTGCCAACACTTCTTGGATGAAGTGCTGACAGCCAATCAGATCTCAGGATGAGATGTGTGGTTAGGCTCCGCCCACATATATATATGCTTTTAAATGCTATTTTCTCAGGAAATACTGAACAGATTTACACCAGACCTGCAAAAGGCACTTCCTTGACCTTATGGCTACCTCTCTGCCAAATTTCAAGTAATTCTGTTCAGCCGTTCGGGCTGTAGCTGTGTCTAAAGGTCCTATGGAAAAATGCATGGGGAAAACGCGTTTTGGGACCCCCCTTTTTTCTCGGCCCCTGCTTGACGAATCTCCCCGAGACTTTCAGGGTAGGAGCGGAGCGTAGCGCCCCACCTATTTTAAAAATTTCGCGAGGATTCGTCGACCGGCGCCAAAGTTATTCCAAATAGAATGTTGCGGATTTCCTATGGAAACAGGGTCCTAACTATATCTACCTACTGGCGACCGCCAGTAGGTAATATATATATATTACCTACTGGCGGTCGCCAGTAGGTAGTTATAGTTAGGACCACGTTTCCATAGGAAAACCTCAACATTCTATTTTGAATAACTTTGGCGCCGGTCGACGAATCCTCGCGAATTACTCAAAATAGGTGGGGCGCTACGCTCCGCTCCTACCCTGAAAGTCTCGGGGGGATCCGTCAAGCGGGGGCTGAGATAAAAGGGGGGTCCCAAAACGCGTTTTTCCCATGCATTTTTCCATAGGACCTTTAGAACGACCTACAGCCCGAACGGCTGAACAGAATTACTAGAAATTTGGCAGAGAGGTAGTCCGTAGGTCAAGGAAGTGCCTTTTGTAGGTTTGGTGTAAATCAGTTCAGTAGATTTTGAGAAAATAGCCTTTAAATCAATATATATATCTGAGCCAGCTTACGGTACGCTTACCGTACGCTTACGGTAAGCGTACGGTGGCGTGCGCGAGCGCGATTCTGATTGGCTCTTAGATCTTAGTAAACATTCGAATCGGCCGAAACCAGGAAGCGGCGGCCGCCATTTTGTGTATTTCACTCTGAAAAAAAAGAGTGAAAACAAGGAAAGGGGGCAATGAGGAGAGTTACAGACCCCCTAACAATTGTAAGGGGGTCAAAGAAGGACAGAAAAGTACAAAAAAAACATTTATTGATTTTAAAAAAAATCACGGGGTACGCGTACGGTAAGCTCACGGTAAGCGTACGGTAAAAAAAAAAAAAATAAATAAATGAAAATCAGATTTAAGAGTTTAGAAATTAGGGAGCTCTAAAAAGAGCTGTTGTGTTTATGGAGTCATTTTTTTAGTGGTACCTACAAGTAAGTACCGATGCAGAGTCTAAGGTTCAAGAGGAAGACTCTGTTCCCTTCATCATTGAAGTGCACACCATCTCCTCTATAAATGTCTTGCATGTCGTAACGCAAGTTGTTGTGGTAAATGGCACCCATACCATAGTCACGGAGGAAAGCAGAAACAGATTTGTTGACGTGCTTTCTTGCTTTGTCAATCTGTGGACAGAAATGATTGGACCAGTTCCATTTTTGCCTTTGGCATATGTTGGAAAACACAAAGGCAGTTTTAGGGAAAAGTGTAAACAGTTGTGCAAAGGTGTCCTTCATAAGCATTTCCAGACCTACCCCAGTCAAAGTGCCTAGGTCATTGCCACCACAGTGCACTATTATGAGGTCAGGGTGTTGGATTTGCATGAAGGATTTCACCAATGGCATCAATTGGTGCCACTTTAACCCTCTCTGACCAATCCATTTAATGTCTACATTTGGCAAAGCAAGGTCTCTCACCATATCTGTTTTCTCTGCAAACTTTTCACTCCAGAAGACATAGCTGTGCCCTACAATCCACACTGTGAACATCTTCAAAGGAGAACTGGATGCACTCAGGAGGTGTCTTTCAGTAGAATGGCAATATGAAAAGAAAGACAGTTTGGAAATGGAGGCATACATATTTTTTACAAAACAAAAAGAACTGATTGGCTGTTTCATACCATTCTAGAAAAAAAACTAGGCTGTATGTGAAAATTAATAGAAGCATGTTTTGTATTGGTACAAAAAAATGTGTAACCAAAGAACAGTACTATGGATTTGCAGTTAGGTTTGAAAAGTCAAGCACTCTTGCTCTGTGGAATTGAAACATTGTGTGTCGAACTTCTGACCTAACTGCACACAGCAGTGTTCCATGAGCTGTTGCTATGGTAGCAGGCAGAAGTCAAGTTGGGGGAAGGGTACTAGGCAGAAGTCAAGTTGGGGGCAGGGTACTTTTGGAAAAGGGTTGGTTTTCAACCAATAGAAATGTGTCATTACATTTGAAAAAAAGGGGGAAGCACTGAGATTTGAAACTTACATGTATATGTGTGGAAAAATAGAGGGAAAGTTTGCCATTATCTGGTTCTGCTGAGAGGAGAGAGGTGTACAGAACAGAGATCCTGGCTCTGATAATCTGCTGTTTGAGTGACACATTTCTTTCACAACTAACTAATTCTAAAGGTGAGTTTACAGTTTGAGAGGGGATGTATGTGGTAACTTAAGAAATGAATAATAGAAATGGGAATTGTTTTTGTTGTAGTTACACATGGTGGATTCATAATGTGTCAGTCTGTAAAAGAGATTTTCACTTGGCCCGAAAAAAAAAGAGCAGTAAGTGTGCTTTCAAATTGGCAAAGAAATTTCGTTTTGGCACTAATGTGAAAACATGACTGTGTGTGCATAGAAGAATTATAGGCAGAAATGTATTGCGTCTTGCTCTGGTGATTTCACAGTTGCAGTAGATGGAAAAGAGGAGCGAATTTTTGGGGGAAGAAGCAGAGGTTTAGCACACACCCATGTGCTTGCCATGTATAGTCATGCACAGTAATTAGAAGCGAGTGGGGTTTTCAGGTTTAAGTCTGTAATGCAAATACATTCAGCATCACTAAGGCTGGTTGCCCCTGCTGGAGTGTAGGCAGTCACAGAGAATACACACGGTGGTGGTCTGAAAAAAAAACTGCTTGGACATGTGCATTTAAATAAATTTAAAAAAAAGGTTTCAGAATGTGTCAGTCTGTAAAAGTGATTTCAAATTGAAAAAAGAGATATACACTTGCCCCCGAAAAAAAAAGAGCAGTAAGTGTGCTTTCAAATTGGCAAAGAAATTTCGTTTTGGCACTAATGTGAAAACATGACTCTGTGTGCATAGAAGAATTATAGGCAGAAATGTATTGCGTCTTGCTCTGGGGATTTCACAGTTGCAGTAGATGGAAAAGAGGAGCGAATTTTTGGGGGATGAAGCAGAGGTTTAGCACACACCCATGTGCTTGCCATGTATAGTCATGCACAGTAATTAGAAGCGAGTGGGGTTTTCAGGTTTAAGTCTGTAATGCAAAAACATTCAGCATCACTAAGGCTGGTTGCCCCTGCTGGAGTGTAGGCAGTCACAGAGAATACACACGGTGGTGGTCTGAAAAAAAAACAGCTTGGACATGTGCATTTAAATAAATTTTAAAAAAAAGGTTTCAGAATGTGTCAGTCTGTAAAAGTGATTTCAAAGTGTAAAAAGAGATTTTCACTTGGCCCGAAAAAAAAAGAGCAGTAAGTGTGCTTTCAAATTGGCAAAGAAATTTCGTTTTGGCACTAATGTGAAAACATGACTGTGTGTGCATAGAAGAATTATAGGCAGAAATGTATTGCGTCTTGCTCTGGTGATTTCACAGTTGCAGTAGATGGAAAAGAGGAGCGAATTTTTGGGGGAAGAAGCAGAGGTTTAGCACACACCCATGTGCTTGCCATGTATAGTCATGCACAGTAATTAGAAGCGAGTGGGGTTTTCAGGTTTAAGTCTGTAATGCAAAAACATTCAGCATCACTAAGGCTGGTTGCCCCTGCTGGAGTGTAGGCAGTCACAGAGAATACACACGGTGGTGGTCTGAAAAAAAAACAGCTTGGACATGTGCATTTAAATAAATTTAAAAAAAAAGGTTTCAGAATGTGTCAGTCTGTAAAAGTGATTTCAAAGTGTAAAAAGAGATTTTCACTTGGCCCGAAAAAAAAAGAGCAGTAAGTGTGCTTTCAAATTGGCAAAGAAATTTCGTTTTGGCACTAATGTGAAAACATGACTCTGTGTGCATAGAAGAATTATAGGCAGAAATGTATTGCGTCTTGCTCTGGTGATTTCACAGTTGCAGTAGATGGAAAAGAGGAGCGAATTTTTGGGGGAAGAAGCAGAGGTTTAGCACACACCCATGTGCTTGCCATGTATAGTCATGCACAGTAATTAGAAGCGAGTGGGGTTTTCAGGTTTAAGTCTGTAATGCAAAAACATTCAGCATCACTAAGGCTGGTTGCCCCTGCTGGAGTGTAGGCAGTCACAGAGAATACACACGGTGGTGGTCTGAAAAAAAAACAGCTTGGACATGTGCATTTAAATAAATTTAAAAAAAAAGGTTTCAGAATGTGTCAGTCTGTAAAAGTGATTTCAAAGTGTAAAAAGAGATTTTCACTTGGCCCCGAAAAAAAAAGAGCAGTAAGTGTGCTTTCAAATTGGCAAAGAAATTTCGTTTTGGCACTAATGTGAAAACATGACTCTGTGTGCATAGAAGAATTATAGGCAGAAATGTATTGCGTCTTGCTCTGGTGATTTCACAGTTGCAGTAGATGGAAAAGAGGAGCGAATTTTTGGGGGAAGAAGCAGAGGTTTAGCACACACCCATGTGCTTGCCATGTATAGTCATGCACAGTAATTAGAAGCGAGTGGGGTTTTCAGGTTTAAGTCTGTAATGCAAATACATTCAGCATCACTAAGGCTGGTTGCCCCTGCTGGAGTGTAGGCAGTCACAGAGAATACACACGGTGGTGGTCTGAAAAAAAAACAGCTTGGACATGTGCATTTAAATAAATTTAAAAAAAAAGGTTTCAGAATGTGTCAGTCTGTAAAAGTGATTTCAAAGTGTAAAAAGAGATTTTCACTTGGCCCGAAAAAAAAAGAGCAGTAAGTGTGCTTTCAAATTGGCAAAGAAATTTCGTTTTGGCACTAATGTGAAAACATGACTCTGTGTGCATAGAAGAATTATAGGCAGAAATGTATTGCGTCTTGCTCTGGTGATTTCACAGTTGCAGTAGATGGAAAAGAGGAGCGAATTTTTGGGGGAAGAAGCAGAGGTTTAGCACACACCCATGTGCTTGCCATGTATAGTCATGCACAGTAATTAGAAGCGAGTGGGGTTTTCAGGTTTAAGTCTGTAATGCAAATACATTCAGCATCACTAAGGCTGGTTGCCCCTGCTGGAGTGTAGGCAGTCACAGAGAATACACACGGTGGTGGTCTGAAAAAAAAACAGCTTGGACATGTGCATTTAAATAAATTTTAAAAAAAAGGTTTCAGAATGTGTCAGTCTGTAAAAGTGATTTCAAAGTGTAAAAAGAGATTTTCACTTGGCCCGAAAAAAAAAGAGCAGTAAGTGTGCTTTCAAATTGGCAAAGAAATTTCGTTTTGGCACTAATGTGAAAACATGACTCTGTGTGCATAGAAGAATTATAGGCAGAAATGTATTGCGTCTTGCTCTGGTGATTTCACAGTTGCAGTAGATGGAAAAGAGGAGCGAATTTTTGAGGGAAGAAGCAGAGGTTTAGCACACACCCATGTGCTTGCCATGTATAGTCATGCACAGTAATTAGAAGCGAGTGGGGTTTTCAGGTTTAAGTCTGTAATGCAAAAACATTCAGCATCACTAAGGCTGGTTGCCCCTGCTGGAGTGTAGGCAGTCACAGAGAATACACACGGTGGTGGTCTGAAAAAAAAACAGCTTGGACATGTGCATTTAAATAAATTTAAAAAAAAAGGTTTCAGAATGTGTCAGTCTGTAAAAGTGATTTCAAAGTGTAAAAAGAGATTTTCACTTGGCCCGAAAAAAAAAGAGCAGTAAGTGTGCTTTCAAATTGGCAAAGAAATTTCGTTTTGGCACTAATGTGAAAACATGACTCTGTGTGCATAGAAGAATTATAGGCAGAAATGTATTGCGTCTTGCTCTGGTGATTTCACAGTTGCAGTAGATGGAAAAGAGGAGCGAATTTTTGGGGGAAGAAGCAGAGGTTTAGCACACACCCATGTGCTTGCCATGTATAGTCATGCACAGTAATTAGAAGCGAGTGGGGTTTTCAGGTTTAAGTCTGTAATGCAAATACATTCAGCATCACTAAGGCTGGTTGCCCCTGCTGGAGTGTAGGCAGTCACAGAGAATACACACGGTGGTGGTCTGAAAAAAAAACTGCTTGGACATGTGCATTTAAATAAATTTAAAAAAAAGGTTTCAGAATGTGTCAGTCTGTAAAAGTGATTTCAAATTGAAAAAAGAGATATACACTTGCCCCCGAAAAAAAAAGAGCAGTAAGTGTGCTTTCAAATTGGCAAAGAAATTTCGTTTTGGCACTAATGTGAAAACATGACTCTGTGTGCATAGAAGAATTATAGGCAGAAATGTATTGCGTCTTGCTCTGGTGATTTCACAGTTGCAGTAGATGGAAAAGAGGAGCGAATTTTTGGGGGAAGAAGCAGAGGTTTAGCACACACCCATGTGCTTGCCATGTATAGTCATGCACAGTAATTAGAAGCGAGTGGGGTTTTCAGGTTTAAGTCTGTAATGCAAATACATTCAGCATCACTAAGGCTGGTTGCCCCTGCTGGAGTGTAGGCAGTCACAGAGAATACACACGGTGGTGGTCTGAAAAAAAAACAGCTTGGTTTCATAATGTGACAGTTTGTTATACAGATTTTCACTTGCCCAAAAAAAAAGAGGAGTTTGTGTGCATTCAAATTGGCAAAGAAATTTCGTTTTGTGACTATTGTGAAAAGAAATGTAGTAATATATTTAAATACAATAAAGAATTTTTTTTTTAGTTTTTTTGCAGGTATTGCTGAAGAACAGTGAACAAAATTTAAGATGCCTACAACATCTCGAGTTCAAAAAACGCTAAAAAAAAAACTATATTTGAGGACAACTGGAGGACCAAAGTTAGTAGAAGATGCTGATGTTGGGAAAAAGAAAAAATCTTCTGGTAAGCAAAAAAGACAATTCCTAAACAAAATATTGAAAACAAACAAAAATGTACAAAATGTCTGTTCTCGGAAAAATGTAACAAAACCTACAGAACAGCAAAAAATTGAGGATTTAGTTAATGCAAATATACCTTCTGCAATTGAAAAGTTTAACATAAACAGAAAAACAGCATTTAAAGAGATACGTAGAAAAATGTTTCAGAGAAGAGTTATGTCCAATTTGATAAAGGATATAAAGAAATATAAGCAAAAGGCTAAATATTATAAGAGAAAAAAAGAAATTGAAGCCATTGCAGCAAAGGCATTAGAATTAAAAAGGAAACTATTCATATTAATTTTGAATAGGATGCGTACATTAGATAAAATGGTTAATGTACTGAAATCACAAAGCAAAAGCAAAAGAGTAGTGAACAGAACAAATTTTTGTAAAGTGTTTTTAGGAAAGTGGATGCATAGCTCAAGTAGTGAACCTTTTTTTAATGAAGAGAGCTATTTTCAAAGTAATAGTTTGCTGCATGCAGTTGACACCAGAGGTCGTTCATACGAAGTAAAAAATGGTTGCATAATGGAGAAGGAGATAATGGTTCCAAGAGATGAGGTACAAGTGATGGCAGATGAGGCAATGGGGAGACGTCCTAAAGCCCCAGTGTACACTTGGAATTGTAGTAGTATTTGCACTGTGCGTCAGGAATCTATTGACAGATTTCGAGAGTTTCTAAGAGAATATAGTAAAAAAAGTGTAAAACAAAAGATTAAGGTGCTTCAAAGTCTGGATCCATGCAGAGTGAGAGAGAATACTGGTTTGCAGGGTCATTCTCTTGCTTGTCTATCTAGAAAAGTGTGCAATAGTGTTTTCCATCATTTTAGGATGCTGGCTGTTCATCATACTGAAATGAGAAAGTTTGTGAGACGGTTGTATTTTGCCAAAAGTCCAGCAATAAAGTTAAATGAATTGAATAGGGCTCTGTTCCGAGGAACGGTATCAGATGTAGAGAAGGTTGTTGATGAAATTCAGTTTTGTTACTTTGGTCCTGAACAAAACAGTGCAGAGAAGGACACAGTAAATGAGGCAGAAGTGGAAGAGAATGTAGAACCTTGTGTAAGTAAGACATTTAATGATCACATAACAAAATTTGCAATAGTCTCTAATGAAAGACCAAATGTTACTTGTATTTGTTGCCGCAGAACTCATTATAGAAAACAAACTAGGAATGTTGATCTCTACAGAAAGAGTGAAAATGAAGATAATTATAAGTGGATGGATTTTGCAACATATATATTTCTTGAAAATTGTTTTGAATTGGGTGAAGATCAGCGTATTTGTAAATACTGCTACAACAAGTTAGAGGAAAATAGAATGCCGACCAGAGCTGTACATAATAATTTAGAATTGGATGCTATTCCTGCTGAACTTTCTGAATTAAATACATATGAGTCTATACTCATTCAATGTGTTCATCCGTTCCAGACCATAGTACGTATGGAGCCCAAAACTGGTAAATTACCTCCTTCAGATTTACTGAGAGGTTTAAAAGGTAGAGTGGTGTATTTGCCCTTGGATTTGAAAAAAAATATGGAAACTATTGATGCGGATACTTTGGAAACTGAACCATTAATTATTCTGGTTAATGGTGTACCTACAAAGAATAAGAAGATTTGGCAGGAGCTGGTAGATGTGCGGAAAGTACAAAGAGCAAATTTGTATTTGAAAAAAAATAACAAATGGTATGAATCAATTTATATAGTAGAAGAAGAAGAAGAAGAAGATTTACAAGGAGATACAGAAACACCAAGTGGACAAATTGAAAAAGTGGACAAGTCAAAGGAAGAAGAAATTTATGAACATTTTAGCATACATCCTCTCCATTCGAAAGAAGTTATGGGAGACAATATTGATCTCTTTCAGATGAAGAAAGCAAAAGGAAATCCCGTGAGTGTATGGGAGGAGAGCTTGGAAGCTCGATGTTTTCCTCAGCTGTTTCCTAAAGGAAAAGGAGGACGATACGATGAACGTCCGGAACAGATTCCAGCTTCTGAGTATCGGACTACAAGACTATATGCTGAAGATCCCAGATTTCGACAAAGTATCCCTTATTTGTTCCATCTTTTATTTGAAAGCGACTTGTCTGCACTGTCTTATGCAGTAAATCACATTTTAAAAAGTGGAGTACATTTACAAAATGTGTCTGCTAAGGATTTTATGGAGAAAGTGCAGCACCGAGATGATCATTTGGAAACACAACTGATCAATCTGATGGCTTGTCAGCGTGGGACAAATGAATATTGGTACCGACGCCATGGTGAACTAAAATGCATGTTACGCAATTTAGGAACACCAACATGGTTCCTTACCCTAAGCTGCGCCGAGTACGCTTGGGATGATTTACTGGATTTTCTACGAGAGGCCAATTCAAACATTGAAAACATCGAATACAAGACAGCAGGAGAACTGTGCTCATTGGATCCGGTTAATGTTTGCAGATATTTCAATCATAGATTTGAGGCTATGATGTCCTTCATCTGCAATAAAAAAAATCCACCCCTTGGAGAAGTAGTGGATTTCTTTTGGAGAAAAGAGTACCAGGCAAGAGGTGCTCCTCATATTCATATGCTGCTGTGGATCAAGGATGCCCCAAAGTTTGGAACAGATACTGATGAAGCAGTGTTATCTTACATTGAAGAATATGCAACATGTGCTATACCTAAAAGCACAGAAGAGTACAAGTTAAAGGAGCAAGTTCTACGTTTCCAAAGTCATCGGTGTGGAAAATACTGTCGACGGAAATACAAGAGCAAAGAAAAATACTACACTAAATGTCGATTTGGATTTCCTAGACCTGTTCTTTCAAATGGAAGAGTAAACAGTTTTATGTCAGCTGTGAGACATACTATCACAAGAAAATCACCTAAGAATACCTACAACCTTAAAAGAAAAGAAGAATCAAAAAATATAAATGACTACAACCCAGTCATTTTATCCATGTGGAACGCTAACATGGATATACAGTATGTTGCTGACAATTCCATTGCTGTTGCTCGATATGTAACGTCTTACATTACGAAATCAGAAAAAACAGAATTGAAGGAAATGTGGGAAGAGATTTCTCACGAGAAGACTGTCAGTAAGAAGCTGTACAGTTTCAGTTTGAAGATGTTATCGCATCGAGAAATTGGATCCTACGAATGTTCAGATAGATTATCTTCTGCAAGTCTCTACTCGAAGTCAAGAAGAATAATTTGGGCAAGTTTAGGCCTTGCAGCAATGAGAAATCGGGTACTGAAATCTGTTGGAGAAATTGAATATTTGGCACAGTTCGAACCTGAAAGTACAGATATATTGAAAACAAACATGTTGGACACATATTATCCCAAGAGAAGTCATCATCTGGAGAACATGTGTCTCTATGAAGTGCTGCAGAACTACATTTATTCACGGAAAGCTGCAGAAGACATCAATAATGGAAAATATAAAGTCGTTGGTGAAGAAGGATGTTTGGTGAAGCAAACCAAAGGAAGTTTGATAAATCACCGGAAGCTGAGTTGCGACACTACCGACAAGAAAGAATTTTACTACTTGGCTCTTTTACAGTTGTTTAAACCATGGCGTTCAGAGGATGAACTACTGGGAGAATTCCAGAGCTATGAAGATTCTTTTAATGCTTGCAAAGACAGCATACAATGCAGTACATTCTCAACTTATCTGCAAATGTTAAATGAAGAAATTGAACAGGAAACTACAATTGCAGCAGAAATTGCTAGAGACAGTTCTCAGGACAGCCAAAGTTCAGGAACATACAGTCAAGATCCCCTAGGACAACCAATCGTTGAAAATGAAGCATCAATAGCCATGAATGAAGTGGAAACGGCTATGAATCAAGCTCAAGAAGAATTTATAGACTTAGAAAATTTGGAAAGACAACTGAATCAAGAGCAGCAACAAATTTATGAAGAGATCAAAAACAAAATTGATCACGGATTTCTACATGAAAAAAAAGAGTGCTCATGCACATCATTTCATCCAATCAGGATGTATGTAAGCGGACAAGCTGGCACTGGAAAAAGTTTCCTAATTAAAGTCATCAGAAGCTACCTAAAGCAAAAAACAGATTCTACTTTGTCTTGTGTGGTTACTGCTCCAACTGGGTTAGCAGCATATAACATAAAAGGAATCACCTTACATCGTTTGCTAATGTTACCAGTGGAGCATGAGAACAAAATACAATTCAACAAGCTAACTGGAGAAGCATGCTTGGAAGTTTCAAGAGTATTGAAGAAGATGCAAGTTCTCATTATTGATGAGGTGAGCATGGTATCAAACTTAATGCTTGCCTTTGTGCATTTAAGAATGCAGCAAATTTTGAAGACAGACTATGACGTGTTATTTGGTGGAAAACACGTCATAGTTTTTGGGGATCTTTTGCAACTTACTCCGGTTAAAGGACAACCAGTGTTTAATACTGTGACACATGAAGACACGAAGAAGTCATTGGGAAGCATCGGTAATACAAATATTTGGTCCTTCTTTGAGTACAAGGAACTTACAACTAATATGAGGCAAGCAAACGATGAAGAATATGGAAGTATTCTGAAAGATATCAGGATTGGACTACTCACAGAAGCTGGCAAAAAAGCATTACAGACTCGGCTGCTACATAATTTATTTCCACAGGAAGAAATAGTTGCAGAGAAGATATACAAGAACATTGCAGAAAACAAAAGTGTCATCTGCTTAATGCCAACTCTACGTGAATGCTCAATATTCAATGAGGAGCTTTTGAAATTGGAAAAGGAAGAGATCAGGAAATTGGAAGCAGTGGACAAAATTGAGGATGGAAGAATTACTGTCACAGTAACAGGCAAACTGAAAAATAAATTGGACTCACTAGAGAAGAACATCTCCAAAACAGCAGGATTAGAAAAAAATCTATATGTTTGCATGAACTGTAGAGTGTTTTTAAGGAGAAATTTGGATGTTGAAAAAGGCTTAGTAAATGGAGCGATGGGAAGAGTTGTGGGTTTTATTAATTATCAGAAAAAAGATGGAATTGAATGGTTAAAAATAAAATTTGATCAGATAGAGGAAGTTAAAGACATTTGTCGTTGTTCAGTTCGTTTCATGCTTGTGAAAGACTTATATGTACGTAGGAAGCAGTTTCCGTTTTCTCTAGCATATGCTGTAACTATTCACAAGTCTCAAGGATTGACTGTAGATTGTGCATTTGTGAACATTGGATCTAGTGTGTTCAAAGAAGGTATGGCATATGTTGCTTTGTCACGAGTCAAAACATTATCAGGTTTATTCATGATAGACTTCGATGACTCAAAAGTTAGTGCTGATACAAACTGTGTAAAGGAGTATAATAGATTAAGAAGAAGCTATGCTCCTCATTTAGGTCAGTATCCTGTGTTGGAGAAACGTGTAGTTTCTCGTAAAAGGAGAAATGAGAATATCTGTAATGAAGATGTAGAGAAGAGGAAAAAAAAGAGGAGTGATGTAATTGCAAGCAAAAAGAATAAGGAAAATGAAGAACAGGTTGTAGGATGTCATTTTGAAAATAGCTCTGGTGTCAACTGCTACGCAAATGTAGTGCTGAATGTTGCTTTTTATCTGGAAAGTTTGCAAGAGCAGATAATAATAAATCAGGGAAAAAGATTCTGTTCAGAGCTCAGTCTCCTTTTTCAAAAGCTGAGTAAAGATAAAACTCAAATAGAAAGTGCTACTGATATTAGAAAACTTTTAGATGTATGTTCAGGACGAACACAGTTTTCTCAAAATGAACAGCAAGATGCTCACGAATTTTTGATGTATTTTCTTCAGGTAGTGGAAGAAGAAGGAGTTCCCATTGACATTTTTTTTGGTCTCTCTTATAAATGGGAACATAGTTGTGATAATTGTTATAATATAAGTGGTTCTATTGTTGATAATGAAAGGTTTATTTATTTGACATTGCCAGAGAGTAAAACAGTCACTTTTGCAAACTTAGTTAAAGATGCTAATCATAGCATGAAATGTGGTGAGTGTAATTCTGACATGTTATCAACATTAATTTTAAGGGAATACGGACAGTATGTAATTTTAATGATGCAACGATGTAGAGCTGATGGATCAAAATTGGATACTTTAATAAAGAAGTTTACAGGACAGCAATTATCAATTTCAGGAAAAACTTTTGTAACTGTTGCAATAATTTTCCATGATGGACCTACTGTTACTTCTGGACATTACACAGTTTATCTAAAATGTGAAAAAGGATGGACACTGTGTAATGATTCCCAATTGATTTTCAAACAACGTTTGCCTTTTGATTTAGCAAATTCCTATCTAATCTTCCTGAAACCTAAATTTTAGAGAGACTTGGCAAGATCTGGACAAAATAATTTTACCATTTTACAGGATTACCATTGCAATTTTGTAGAAAAAAGATTTTTAAAATTATCATTTGGCCTAAAGGAAAGATAACCAATTGTAATGTGGACTTTTTAAATTTTTAATGCAATTTTGAAAAACCAATAATTTAGAGATTATCGGTAACTTCTGCACATTTTAAATTTTGGAATGTTATTGGACTGCCACTGGAAATTTTTTCAAAAATGATTTCAAAAATTACTATTTGGCCATGTGGAAAAGTAAGCAATTCTATTGTGGACTAAATAAATTATTCGAAAAATTTTCGTGAACCAAAATGTTACAGAGAATCGGTGAGATCTGGACAGATTAAACTTTAGAATTTTAATGGTTTTCCCTTGGAAATTTATTCCAGGGAAAGAATAAAAAATACTATTTGGCCTAAAGGAAATAAAATCAGATGTATTTTGGAGTTATTTGAGATATATTATTGTGAATGTACTTCTGAAACAAAAATATCAGACGGTATTTTAAAGAAAAAAGTATTGTTTTTAGATGACATTTTTTAAGAATAATATGCATTTCTGTAATGATAAGTTTAAGTGAGAAGAGATTCTGGGCTTTTTTAATACAATCTTTGAGATTGTTATTTTTTTTTGCCCGCTGTAAAATGATGAATGCAATTGCTTTCACAATTTATAGTGAAATGCAATATATTCTGAAAACAGCAAAAATAAGGCAAAAATATTTTTTGGAAAAAAATGTAAATATGTGTACTGTATTATAAAATGTTTTAAAAATATTAATACTTTTTTCTTTTTTTTCAGATCGATATAGAAAATTTTCGTAAACTACAACCATTTTAAAAACTATTTTTTAAAAAAACAAATGAATAAATATTTTTTTCAGTGAGTATGGTAAGTCAATAGTAATAATTGTAGTCTTTCAAGGACCTTGTAATGTGAAAAATGATTTTTAGTGTTTTTTTTAAAAAATAAAAAAAAAGGTACGCTTACCGTACGCGTACGGTAAAAAAAAAAAAAAAAAGTTTTTAAAAAAAAAGAAAAAAAAAGATGAAAGATAAGGTTGGCTCTTAAAAGAACCGTTGTGTTCATGCAGGGACAGAGGAAAGAAAGATTGGGAATATTAGACGGTACGACAAGTGTGCTGATCTATTTTACTGTTCACCAGGGAAACACTGGTCTCCCTATAAGTAATTAGATCGTGACAAGTGGCGCACCGTACTTCAACCCTCGCAAACCGAGGGTTAATTTCCAGAGGGCCAGCAAAAGGAGATTCTCCCCCCACAGATGAAGGGCTCACCTGACCTGCAGAAGAAGGAGTCTGCCCTGCAGATGATGGTCCAGGCTGAGCTGCTGTGGATGTACTGGCTCGTCTTTCTGAAGAGTTACCTCCAAAAAGATGACCATGTGTCCTTCTGTGTACTTCTTTGAGGTGCCTCATCATGGTGTGATTCCCAAAGGAATACTTCCTGTCAGGATTACCTCTAGAAAGTACACGCTTACACAGAATGCAAGTAACTAAGGGTGCATTCACCTTTTGCTGGCCTTCTGGAAAAGTAAAAAAATCCCAAACATAAGAAGGCTTTACTTTCCTCGCTCTCTGCCTCAAGACAGTGCTGCTGGTGCTAGCCTCACTCTCAGAAGGGCTCTGCTGTTCTGCCATCGTATCCCAAAGACAAACCAGCTCCTTCTCCTAAGGGATCACAAGCAGAAATGAGGGGAATGGGTGTGGTGTAGGAGAGTTCTAGAACTGAAAGTAGTTTCAACCAATCAAAAGTTGTGTTTCAAGATCACATGACCTACCGTACGCTTACGGTACGCTTACGGTACGCTTACGGCAAAAAGTACGCGTGCGCGTAAAAAAGACACGCGCTTGCGCGCATGCGCATAACAGTCATTTCCCGGCACTTCCGCGTAACGTGCGCGTGTTGCGTAAGCGCGCACGCGTCCCACGCGCAGTACGCGCGCTACGCAAAGTACGTAACTATACGCAAGCAGCGTAGATAGATTACGGACGTTGTGTAAACCGTACGCTTACCGTGAGCTTACGGTACGCGTACTATAAAAAAAAAAAAAAAAAAAAAAAAAAAAAATCTGGAAATAAATTTTACATGTTTATTTTAAAAAATATATATAAAAAAAATATTTAAGGATTTTAAAAATTAAAGCATAGTCTTTATAAAAGATAAGAAAATTAAAATAAAAATATGTTTGAAAAAAATGAAGAATATAAAAAAAAAAAAGCATTTAAAAAACCTTGCAAATTCACTGAAAAAACCATGGGTTTCACACACGTTATAGTTAGGAATTAGCATTTAAAAAACCTTGCAAATTCACTGAAAAAACCATGGGTTTCACACACGTTATAGTTAGGAATTAGCATTTAAAAAACCTTAGAAATTCACTGAAAAAACCATAGGTTTCACACACGTTATAGTTAGGAATTAGCATTTAAAAAACCTTAGAAATTTAGTGAAAAAACCATAGGTTTCACACATGTTATAGTTAGCTGGACATTTTACTCGTAAAAAACCAATGAAATTGCCCCGTTATAGTTAGTTCAGCTAACTATAACTCGCGCGCCCGCAATGCACTGCTGATGACGTCACATATTACATCACTCATGACATGGTCAGTGACATCACTCATGACATCACTGATGACATCTCAAATGACATCACTGATGACCTCACTGATGACATCATCCTTGTGATAGAGTGGCAGACCTCCTCTCACCTTAATATAAGCTTTGATACACACATTCAAAAATAGAGACTAAAAATTTCAAAACAATGGACATACCAATACCAGTTACAACAACCTCTTCAGTAATTCTAAGATCCACATACACATCCACTCATTCACCAACAGTCCTATACAGTCACTCATACATGTACTCACTCATCATATGTACTCATACATCTATACATCCTGTTACACAATGCCACTCATCCATAGAGTTACTCACACACATAGTCACTCATGCTAATAAAGAATCAAACATACATTTACTTGCATATACAGTTATACACACACCACCACACTTACTTCTACGGAAACTTACACATACTTAGTCTTTTAAACAATCACTTATAGAAACACATACTTATTCATACAGGAACTCTTTCAATCTCTCACTCTCACATATACTCACATATATACACCAATAGTCACATATACTAGTTTAAAACATATGTAGTCACTCATAAAGACACTATTGAGACAGTCATTCACTCACTAACACACCCATACACACACTCATCCACCCATGCAGTCCTGCACACATGCTCTGTTCAACACATACAAACAGTGAGTCACTCATTCATGCACCGATGCACTACGTAATACCCCCCACCGAACCATGCAGACACTCAGACTGATACTCAAAAAAACAACTAATAACCTATATAGACACCCATGTAGCTACTCACCAACCCATGCAGCCACTTATACACAAAGTGAGAGACTGATACAGATATTTACATATTTAAACATTACTCACTAAGCCATGTATTCACTATGATACACTTAATCAGTCAGTTACACAATCAATTTTTCAAAAACAAATCATCCATTTAGACAGTAATATACCCATTTATTCTTCCATCAACCTTGAGATATACATATATAAAACATATTTAATTTTCAGAAAAACACACATTCACTGGATGATGTCATCAGTGAGGTCATCAGTGATGTCATTTGAGATGTCATCAGTGATGTCATGAGTGATGTCACTGACCATGTCATGAGTGATGTAATATGTGACGTCATCAGCAGTGCATTGCGGGCGCGCGAGTTATAGTTAGCTGAACTAACTATAACGGGGCAATTTCATTGGTTTTTTACGAGTAAAATGTCCAGCTAACTATAACATGTGTGAAACCTATGGTTTTTTCACTAAATTTCTAAGGTTTTTTAAATGCTAATTCCTAACTATAACGTGTGTGAAACCTATGGTTTTTTCAGTGAATATATATATATATATATATATATATTCACTGAAAAAAAACATAGGTTTCAGGCATGTTATAGTTAGAAGTTAGCATTTAAAAAACAATAGAAATTCACTGAAAAAACCATAGGTTTCAGGAACGTTATAGTTAGTTGGACATTTAATTTGTATAAAACCATAGAAATTCCGGCGTTATAGTTAGTTCAGCTAACTATAACTCGCGCCTCCGCAATGCACTGCTGATGATGTCACATATTACATCATTCATGACATGGTCAGTGACATCACTGATGACATGTCAAATGAAATCACCGATTACATCACTGATGACATCATTCAGTGACTGCGTGTTTCTGTAAAGTTTACATTTGTTTTATATATGCCAAACTGTATTGAAGAACGAGTGGGTGTATAAGTGTCTGTATGGAGGATTTAGTAGGTATGTGACTGACTGTATAAGTGAGTGATTAAATGTGTCTTACTGAATGCATGGGTTAGTTAATAAACTGAGTGAAAGTCTGTATCAGTCTGACTGTTGTTGTGTAAGCTGCTGCATGGGTTGGTGAGTAGTTGCATGTGTGTCTATATGGCTTATTGATTGCTTGCCTGAGTATTTGTATTGCTGTCTGAGTGTGTGTGTGGGTGGGTGGGAGGTGTGTGACTCTGTGAATAGATGTGTGAGTGGTTGATTCACTAGGTGTATTGGTTCAAGAGTGCATGTGGAAACAGATGTATGGGTGGGTGAGTGTGTGTATGGGTGTGTTGGTGAGTGAATGGATGTCTCAGTGGTACATGTGCAAGTAACTACATATGTAAAAGGCAATATATGTGAGTGATGGTGTATATAAATAACTATATGTGAGAGTCAGTAATTGTGAGAGTGGCTGCATGGATGAGTGTGTATTTGTATCAGTGTGTCTATAAGAGAGTAATTATGAGTTAGTATATGTATGAATAAGTGAGGTGGTGTCTGCATAACTGTATAGGTGAGTAAATGGAAGTATGATTGATTCTTTGCATGACTGACTAGGAGTTTGCATGACTCTGGATATGTGGCAGTGTGTGAGTGTCTGTATAGGTGTATGAGTACACATGATAGTGTTATATTGATGAGTGACTGCATGTATGAGTAACTGTATGGGTGAATGAGTGGATGTGTGTGTAGACCTAGGATCAGTCAGTGCGTATTTAGTAACTGGTATTGATGTGTCGAAAATGGTAGTCTGTATTTTAGAGTGGGTGTATCAAAGGTTATATTCAGGTGTGAGGAGGTGCATCAGATTTTCACATGGATAATGTCATCAGTGATGTCATTTGACATGTCATCAGAGATGTCATCAGTGATGTCACTGACCATGTCATGAATGACGTCATCAGCAGTGCATTGCGGGGGCGTGAGTTATAGTTAGCTGAACTTACTATAACACCAGAATTTCTATGGTTTTATTCAAGTGAAATGTCCAACTAACTATAACGTTCCTGAAACCAATGTTTTTTTCAGTGAATTTCTATGGTTTTTAAATTCTTATTTCTGACTATAACGTTCCTGAAACCTATGGTTTTTTCAGTGAATTTCTATGGTTTTTTAAATGCTAATATTAACTATAATGTGCCTGAAACCTATGTTTTTTTCAGTGAATTTCAAAGCTTTTGTAAATGAAAATGTGTAAGTCTAATGTACCTCAATCCTATGGTTTTTGTATTTTCTATATAAATGTATATATATATATATATATATATTTTTAAATATAAATAATTTTTAGTTTGGAAAACTATAGTCAATATTTTTTTTTGTTGATATTATACAGAAGTCGCGCACCCTTCGCGCGCATTCTGGTAGCCATTTTGAAAAGTCGCACTAGGGTCGCGACTTTGGCGTAATTTATAAAGTATGAAATATCTTTAAATTAATTATAAATAAAAGTTTGCCTTTAGGTGTCTGTCTACATTTATTAATAAAAGTATTTTTAAAGAATTATTTTCAATATAATTTCGATGAAAAATTATTCGATTATTATTGGATTCGGAGGTTAGGAGGGATGGCAATTTTGATTGATCTGTTTTGCAAGATTTTTTGGTCTAGTCAGGTGGACACCCTCCTTCGTGTGAGGTATGGCTTGGGGATTCTATTCAAAAGGTGAGGAATCCACAGGCAGAAGTATCCATCAGAAGAACAAGTTACTTACCTTCGGTAACGCTTTTTCTGGTGGATACAGTATCTGCCTGTGGATTCCTCACTGTCCAACCCTCCTTCCCGTTGTCCTCCTGCTTCTACCAAAAAGATGCCATTACTGCTTGGCATGAATGTTTTTAATATGTCATAATCATGCGTATGTTTTAATAGTGAGAAATGTTTGATCTTGTTGCAGGGATTCTGCTGATACACAGAACTATGCGAAGAACCCCAGGACCTCAGTGAATTGTGGTGTACCAGAAACTCACCTCAGAACCCAGAACCCAGTATCCGGCTAGCATAAGTGTCCCATTCGTTATCCGAGATTTAGCTCGGCGGTCCCAATGAAAAGACAACCCAGAACACGCGACTCAGTACATACTCAGGAATGGTGGGAATCGGAAATACCTGTTCGTATATTATTCTCACATCAGTCCACAACAATAATCAACAGAGACACGTTGTACATAAAAGGGGTTTATTTTTATAGACCACGTGTCCTAAGATGCAGTACTTTGGCTAATACAAGCAGACAAATGATTAATATCAAAACCAGCAACATAGTTACAATACCATAGAATATAAAAGGGGTGATCATATTATAATGACAGTGGATACTACCACCTTCCCTTTACTAAGAAGCTAATATTATTATTATGCTAATAGAAGGTCTCTTAGGCTTGAACAGGGGACCCCATACCTCAAAGATCAGCTTAGTGAAATCACATCACAGGAGCATCCGGAGTCTTCTCGCAGGAAGGCTCGTCTTCGGTCTGAATAATAAACATGATGTCTGTGATATTAAAAGCACCAACTTTCAGGTATGTGCAGCTGCGCGTGTGTTATGGCTAAATAGTGGGTCGATCAACCTAGAGTGGAAAACATGCATTGTGTAACAACTCAGACTGTTTGTCACATCGTGTGCAGACCAAGGTCGCTGCGCAGAGCTTGGGATGGTAACAACAGATTGCTCTTGTGTGAAGCAAGTCTCGAGTCAGCAGTTTGTTTTAAGAAATAACATGTAAACGCAGTGTCGTGTGCAAAAGCAAAAAGATGGCTTTCTAACATCTAACGTGGTTATGCTAACTTAACAATGCCTGTACGTATTCAGAGAGAACTCACTACACGCCCCCTTGATCGAAGCACTATTTAGTAGGCAAGAAAAGAGAGAACGCAGAGTTCAATTTCGACAGAGCAGAACAAGGCGTAATCAATCCAAAGGTTCAGAATGAGTTAAAGTCTGAAACGAAAAAATTGAAAAGGAAAAGGGGAAAACAGTGGTGTCCGAAAAAAATATATAATTAATTAAAAAAAAACTCAAAACAACCATCAGGGAGAAAGCAAAAAAGAAAAAGGTAAATGTCACGGCAGGGTGCTGTCCAGGAGCGTCAGGCGCCAAGGACGACAGTGCAGTCAATCCATGAATGTATAGGCAGCATATGTGGCAACCGCCTCCAACAAAAAATCATTTGCAGGGCCAGCGAAAGTCTCAGCCATCCAATCCATCAACGAAAAGGAGCACACGTGTTCTTCAATCAGCGGAGCTTCCAGCACGATCAGAGGGCACCCGGAATGTTCCTCCAAATAGCTCATAGCCAAGAAGTTGTAGGCAGCTGTAGAGATGTCCCAATTACCCAGGATCCCATGTGCTGCTCCACAAGCCATTATCCGGACACCAGAACAGGTCAACTCGTGAGACACTAAGGGCCTCATTAGTCGATCGAAATCCGGCACCGGAGACACCAGGCTGGTCAAGCACAAATCCAAAGGCCATTCAAAGGGGCAATCCAGGCAGTGAAGCACAGGCTGCACGCAGGTGAAGTAGCAATACCGGAAGGATAATCCATATGCCAGGCTTAATGTCGCCAATGGCAGAGTTCCATAAAAGTCAAGCATCCTATCCCGAAGAAGATGCAGGCGGGACAGGTGCACGTGTGGCACAGAAGGAGCAGCCATTCCGTAGTATGAAAAGGAAAAGCAGCACACCCGCCACTAGTGCCAGAAGCAGCGGAACACCTCCAAAGATGCTCGAGAAAAGTGAATGAAAAAATCCCGGAACCACACCAAAAATAGTTTGGAAAGAGGTCACGAGACCCGAGCCCACAAGTTTAAAAAAATGAGCCAGGCCGGTCGTGAACGAGGCATTGAAAATAGTTTGGATCAAAGAGCCGAAATGTAGGGGGAGGTCAGTATTCAGAAGCGCCTGTACCTCAGTGCGCGTATTAGCCACGTGAAGGTCGAATGTTTCACGAGATGAAGTCAAAGACACCTCTTTTTGGGACAATAGGGCTCTTATTCTGCTCAACTTGTTGAACTCTGCTTTCAAGGTTGGAATCGAAGGCCAGATGGAAGCATCCAGCCACCCATGCGGGGGTGGAAAGAGAACATTATTGCAGCAGACCACTTTCTGCGAGACAGTTACTATATACGGGATTCCCACTAACATCCCACAGCAAGCTTCACTATTCAAAATCAAATAACTACCGTTAGCAAGCAGTGTGAAAGAAGGCGTAATCACAGGCACTGGGACACCTCGTAGGATGCAGGCTAAGTTCGGTGCTTGTACATTGCATGCGCCGTGTAATTGAATGTGCCTACATACCAAGGAATGGTCTGGTGACGTGGTACATTCCTCGCCTTTCAAATAAACCTCAGTCCCGTCCCTAGTACATCGATACGTAAAGGGGAGGGACCAAACCTCATGTATGAAAGCGGTGCCCAGCGGTTCATATCTACCCAAAGCATAATGTTTCATACAAGACGTAAACTTAAAAAGCGCAAAAGGGAGAGTTAT
Organism: Triturus cristatus; assembly: GCF_964204655.1. Lineage (NCBI taxonomy): Eukaryota > Metazoa > Chordata > Amphibia > Caudata > Salamandridae > Triturus > Triturus cristatus. The sequence goes on along the minus strand of NC_140579.1, from coordinate 984,805,923 downwards.
CAATCCGTGGACTAACCACGTAGCTGAATTGATCTCCGCTACAGAAAAAGGCAATGGTTCTAATTTTTCAATATGTAACAATGAATATGTAGCATCCTTCATGGACATAAACCGCTGCTTGTCAGTAAGGTTAAAGGGAAGGAATAACGATGTAGTGTTAAGATAGTCCCAAGGGACTCTCCCCGCCTTCAACGTCTGCAATGTCCATGCAAACTGCATAACAGAACGCAACTGGTTTTGACCATGATATAACACAGACATATCATCATGCACAATATCAACAACAGAAGAAACAATATTATCTAATGTATAAATCCTAGAAGAGAGAGTGCTAATGCTATTATCTATAACGGCTAAAACCTTTTCCATGTTGGCTTGGTCAATAGCCCTCAATCTGGAAGCCGCCTCAATCTGCGACAACTTCCAGACTTCGTTGTAAATAGCATACGCCCACCTTTTGGTTCTGCCACCCACAGGACCCTTAACAAAATCATTCAAATCTATTTTGTCATGTAATTGTGATAAATGAACTTTGACAGACGCCAAAGTGGAATGTCGCAGCCAAGATTGACATAACTTGCCCACAGAGTATGTAGTTACAGTATGTGACGATTCAAACCGAGGGTCTACGCGTTCCTGAGTATACCCCGGTTTCAGTCCCAGAAAACGTCGTTGACAGATATCTGAACTGCTTTGCCAAATTAACCAACCCTCACTATTAACTTTCGAAATATTGAAAGATGTATTTGAAACTAAGGAGCGCAAAGCAGCAAGGGACAGATCTGTGTGGTTATCCCAATCGGGATAAGCGCCCAGATCCGGCACAGAAGGTGACTTTAATTGTTTAGAAGTAGCCAATCCAAAACAGGTGGTCTGGAAGATGGATGAATTTAAAAATAAAATATGATTTGGTATAAGACAGGCACGATGTAAAGCCTCTGTACCCTGTACCTGCCACGGCTTGGAACCCCAAACCGACTTTAGATCAATAGTAGCCTTCCATACATCATAACCTTTGATTGACAACTCGTCCATAAAGGACTTGGAATAAAGTAGTTTTGTGTGTGTCAGCCTAACCTTTGCGGCAGACTCAGGCAGCACCTTAAAGTAAAACGCTGCCGGGTCGGAAACACTGAAATCAGTAAAATAAGAATACTTGTTAACTAGTGTTTGTGAACTTCCGAACTCGGGAGTAGGACAGTGTTCCCATTGGGTAAAATTTACAAAATTCCTAAATGTATTTGCTTTATGCAGGAAATGATTGCCATAATGTTGAAAACAATATTGTTCCGCATAATTAGCCGCATTTTCATATAAATCTTCAGCATCAAAAGCGGCATAATATTTCAAATCAGAAAACAGTGATTCAATGGCGTGTACATCCCAATCATCAGAACGTATGTTCTGCCTAACCACATCACCCATAGAAACACGAAATACATTAGGTACATTAATGACCTCTGTAGGCCCATGAATTTGGAATTTAACAGCATCCCATGCGTTTCCATCCAAGACGGGCCAGGCAGTAATATTCACAAAAGTCTGGTCCCTCTTCATGACGTGGGACGAGGAGTAGGGGGCCAAAGTTCCATTGATAAGTCTAATTGTCGATCTCTCACTCAGATAGTGGCCATCCACAAGACGGAAAAAAACTATCACGAATCCAATGGACATAAACAAAAAAATACTGAAAAGCAACAGCCAAATGTATGTCCAAGGGGCAATCAAAAAATGTCTCTTAAACCAGCTGAAAAAAACAGCAATGTTCGATGGGGGGCTTGAGGGCAACGAGTTAGTGTCAAAGGAGAAACGGGACTGTCCAAGCGCCGTAGATTGTAAAACAGGCGAGGGACCACGTGTAGGATAAGCATACTCAGTCTCTTCGGGCAAACCACCAGCCGATGGTATCAACAAGGGATCAGTAACCGATTGCATCTCGATGGCAACATCAGGCAAGGTGTTAGAAGCAAGAGTCAACATTGAATTTCTCTGCACCGTCTGGCATGAAACTGCTGGAGTCATGCTAAGAAGTATCGGCCACTCGCTGAAGTTTGACATTGTCAATAGAGATGTACCTGTTTTCTTTGCGACCAGGAAGTGGAGGTAAAATGACTGTTCTTGTACCCTGCACTCCAAGCACTGGAACTGGTGCACGATAAGAGGGGCCGAACTCCTTCTTGTTCTCCACCTTCTCACGGACCAGATCTCCAACTCGGGGTAGCCAGCCGACTACCGGAACCTGAACTTCAACTTCAGATGTGGAGGGCAAGTGTTCCTTCGATAGAGTGTCTCTGGCTTCTTGTAGAGTCTGTAAAACAGCACAGTGATCATCTACGTCAAAGGGTGCGGTCGACGCCGCCATGTCTAGACCATCAAGGTCTGGTACAAACATTCTGATTCCGAAGAGCATCATGTACGGGGTCCGCCCACCCAGAGACCTTCTAGGGAGATTATTAAGTGCACGTTGGACGTTATACAAATGGGCTAGCCAGTTCCGGCCTGTGCCTAAAACACGGGCTGTCAATGATTGCTTTAAGTCACGGTTCATTCGCTCCACCACACTATTACCCTCAGGTCGGTAGGGGGACGAAAATTTGACTAGGACCCCCAAATTTCTCATAGCCTCCTTGTAAGCCTTAGAGGCGAACGCAGGGCCCTGATCAGAATGGAAGGTACCACACGCAAAAGTTCCCACAAAGACACGCAAATCTCTGATGACAGTCCGCGAGTCAGCACTCCTTTGTGGCCATACCCACAGAAAACGTGTGCACGAATCCACTGCAACCAAGATGTACTTGTACGCAGTATCAGAAGAAAAAGGACCGCAGTGATCCAAATAAACACAACCAAATGGTTTATTGGATATGTACAACTGTATTTGTGATGGGCGCGCAACAGTAGAAGGTTTAATCTGTTGGCAAATGTCACAATCAAGAACATAAGCGCGCGCTTGTTTATATAAACCAAACCACCAGTAACGTTGTTGCAGCAGAGATATTGTGGCTGACACTCCGGCGTGGGCAGACGCCAACCCCTCATGAGCAGCCAGAATCAGTGCGGGTCTGCAGTCCGCGTTGGGAATAATTCTGTCACCAACGTCGTTAATCCTCACTAATGGGACATTATCAGGACTTAAATGGTAAATGTAACGAGAAGGAAAACCCTTCGGGTAATCGCCTCCCTTTTCTGTAGCAGCAATAGCTGCCAAGATGTCATCATCAATCTTACTCTTTGATCTGGTAACTGCTGCCACTAAGTATGTAGCCACTGCTGTTTTTGCTGCCTCGTCAGCCAAGCTGTTGCCGACAGCATGGACACCAAGTCGCTGGTGACCAAGAGTGTGAATAACATTCACGAGAGGGAGACGTTCTTTAAAGTCTGCCACTCGAACCCAAAGCGTTTTATGCTTAATTGTGCCACCTTTTGTGTCTCGATAGTCATTCTGAGACCAGAAGTGTAAATTGTCATTGTAGGACTGGACACAGTAGAAGGAAACACTCACTATAAGAGTAGTGACCCGGGGATCAGCAAACTCCAGTGCAAGCACCAGAGCCCGAAGCTCCGCCAATTGCGCGGTACAATCACCCAATGACTGCGTATGCACTGCATCAGATTGGAATTCACCATTTACGAATGTACCTACGACAATTGCGCAAGCCGCTGAATAAGCGTGCTTTGATCCAATTGCGGGCTGCGCAGACCCGTCAGTGTATATGACACAATGGTATTCTTCGAGCGGGCGCAAAGACAGAGGAGCCGGATGAACGAATTCATACTGCAAGAACTCTTGAGTCTGTAATGAGGCATCAAAGATGTAGGTGACGTCTGGCGACGTCAGTGTTGTGGCCCATTGTATCCACCGAGGATGCAAAGCTTTAGAATTTGGTACACTTGCCTTTGTCACCGCTTCTAAGGCAGGATAGGGTGTTACAACCAGAATCTGTTTCCCATGTGACAGTGCGCGTTCCTTAAGGATCGCCATCTGTACAGCAGTCAGAACTTTTTCGACCGCGGAAAAACGTAATTCAGCAGAGGTGTACAAGTGGGATTTGTACGCAATGGGGACTGTATCGCCCTCATTAAACGTCAAATACGTGAAACCCACGGCGCCTGGCACTATTCTTATCACCAGGTTAGTGCGGTTATCACGTGTCAGCAAATATTGTGAAGCAAGAAGGTCAGCCTGTAAAGACTGTAAAATTTTAGAATGTTCCAGCTGCCAGCTAGACTTCGAAAATGTGGGTTGTACCAAGGCGTAAAGCGGCTTGATACGCTGGGCATAATCAGGAATGTACGTACGGCCGAAATTCAGAAAGCCCAGCAGAGATTGTAATTTCTTTAGTGTCGTTGGCGCACTCAAGCATGCGCACTTCTCCAGAAAGTGGGGAGCTAACCCCTTTCCTTCATTATTGAGCTCGTAGCCCAAAAACAACACTGTATATTCCGCGATGTGAGACTTCGCAAAATTGAATTTGTAGCCATAGTCAGCAAAACTCACTACAATATTGTCGACTCGAGACAGATGCGGCAACAGCTCGTCATCCGTGAGGTAGATATCGTCAACATAGGAGTATGCCTCGGGGTCTATTCTTTCTAAGAGAGAAACCGCGCGAGCCGAAAAGACGCCAGGGCTATTTTTGTAGCCCATGGCTAATCTCGTAAACTGTTTTTGTTTACCGCCCGAAGTAAACGCTGTCCACTGGCTACTCAGTGTGGACAGGTTATGGCTAAAAAAGCCATTGGAAATGTCAAGTGTCGTTTTAAACCGTTTACTCACGAGACTGTCGACCAAAGCCGAGCTATGTGTATTTTGTACCGCGCAGGTCCAGCAATGGGAGTTTAGGTGCCGGTAATCCAAAACTAAACGGTACGAGCCGTCAGGCTTCGTTACAGTGAATAAAGGGTTATTCATAGGGGACACACAAGTTTCAATTACACCCTGATATTCCAATTGTTCAAGGATCGCCGCGACGTGAGGTCTAGCTTCACGACGCATGGGATATTGGGGCTGAGGCTGGGGCATAGACCGCAGTGGAATCTCATGGCAGGGGGACAACCGGTCCCAACCCACTTGAGTACGATATACCGCTGGCGCAAGCGCCAGCGCCCATTCACCAGCGTACATTTCAGCTTGGTCCTTAGGCACAGTGTGCGCAAAGGACGGGAGGATTTTCTCCTCCCCTCTAGGAGCTTCCAAAATGAAGGCTGGGGGCCAATCTGCCTCCGCTAGGAGGATATCATAGGTGGTGGTCAGATTATCCCAAAAAATCCCTTTTATAGTACGTTGTATGTCACCCTCTATTAATAAGACTATTTCATAAAGTCTATCAGGGGGAGCCACTCTGGTGTCAGCTGTTTCAACAGTAACCAATACATCAGTTGCTGTCGCCGCCAGAAATGGACGCAGAGCTTGACGGACTATGGTAATTTCTGCCGCGCTGTCCAATAGCGTCAGCGCCCATGTCCGGTTCTGAAGCTGTGTCCGCACTATCTGAGGCATATTTTGCCGTCAGAGCCGCCACTTTCTTCTTCTGAAACGGGGGTCTTTGTCGAGCAAACTCGTCCTGCTTGCCTTTACCCTCAGTCTGTCGGGGTTGGTCACGCTGTTGTGGAGCACCCCGACCTTTGCCACCGCCTCCGCCACCAGACTGTGTAGCCGATGTTTCCTGTGAAGAACGAGGAGAGCGCGGTTCAGAAACCTGAAATCTATCAGGAGACTTAATAGTAGCACGATCTCGCAGATCATAAGTGCGTTCACTACTTGACTGTACGGGAGAGGCAGGCCGAGAGCCCTGTTTCTGCTGCTGCTTTCCCTGTTGCTTAGTCCGCCAAGGTTGTTTTGGAAAAATTGGCCGACCATCCTTACCAGAAGTTTCTGCCTTACCCTGCTGCTTAGAATCGGGATTTTTGATCACAGGCTTAACTCCTAAAGAGCTACGCCCCAAATCACGATATGCTTCTGAAATTATTTTAGCAAATTCCTGCGGCTTGTCCTCTTCAGCAACTTTCTTCAGTTCATTACGAACCTGAAAGTGCAACGCATCACCCTTAAGGTTTCCCATTATCATGGTAGCCACCAGGCCAAAATCTCCGAGGAGCCGCATCCCCAATTCTATCGCAGACTCCGCTCCATGGTCCTCTTGAACCTGTTTAATTATGGAGGGCAGCTGTAACATAGACGGAGTGCCAAAGCACTGCGCGTACGTCGCAGCAAAAATCTTACCCCAGGATACACAATCATCTACATGGGGAACTAAGTCTTTAGGCAAACTAATGGTGAGGATCCTGTGTTTTTCCACAGGAGTTGTATGCGGATAAACCGCCTCTATTTGGTCAAATTTTTCAGCAAGCCAAAAAGGATAATCATCCCTTGTGAGGGGGCGCTTGCCCATTACAGAATTGACCATAACAGGACTAATGACCACCGCGTGACGATCACTAGGTTGTCCCGCACTAACAGGCGCCCCCGCCTGTACAGTGCGCGACACATACTGCACCAACGCCCTATATACTGATATAAGGGCAGTGTGTAGTACACGCAATTCAGCCACCGTCACCGTGAGGTAACGGGGATGAGGCGTAAATCCGGCTAGTACCGGCCAAGTGGCCCCCGCAATTGATAAAGGGCCCATTCTCGGTGGTATAACCACATGGGGGAGGGCGCCATTAAACCAAATCTGATGTTGCCAAGCAGATATTGGTATCTCCTGTGTCCTATACGGCGCATAGTTAGCAGGCACGGCAGTAGCAGTGTAAGAATGAAAGGTATCGTCATCCCCACTGACTGCCGGAATCGTCACCCAGGAATAGAACAACTCAAACGGGTGAGCCGCATCGGCTCCCACTACAAAGATGACGTCCATGCCCGTGTCCGGCACCCCATACTGCGTCAAATGACGTTTCAGAGCTGCACGGCTGTGCGCCGCAATGTCTACTGCCATAAGGACAAGCTACACTTCAAGTATTTAGTAGCACAAGGGTTCAATAACCTTTTTAATGATCAAGCTTGAAGGAACCTATATCAATAGAACTAGGTAGGTTTAAATCCGTCAGACTTGTTATCCGGAAACAAGAATGAGGGTGTTGTGGACTAAAATGTAAGCACTACTAAGGCGTTTCAACTCATAGACCAAACGTTAGGTGCGCCATGTTGCAGGGATTCTGCTGATACACAGAACTATGCGAAGAACCCCAGGACCTCAGTGAATTGTGGTGTACCAGAAACTCACCTCAGAACCCAGAACCCAGTATCCGGCTAGCATAAGTGTCCCATTCGTTATCCGAGATTTAGCTCGGCGGTCCCAATGAAAAGACAACCCAGAACACGCGACTCAGTACATACTCAGGAATGGTGGGAATCGGAAATACCTGTTCGTATATTATTCTCACATCAGTCCACAACAATAATCAACAGAGACACGTTGTAAATAAAAGGGGTTTATTTTTATAGACCACGTGTCCTAAGATGCAGTACTTTGGCTAATACAAGCAGACAAATGATTAATATCAAAACCAGCAACATAGTTACAATACCATAGAATATAAAAGGGGTGATCATATTATAATGACAGTGGATACTACCACCTTCCCTTTACTAAGAAGCTAATATTATTATTATGCTAATAGAAGGTCTCTTAGGCTTGAACAGGGGACCCCATACCTCAAAGATCAGCTTAGTGAAATCACATCACAGGAGCATCCGGAGTCTTCTCGCAGGAAGGCTCGTCTTCGGTCTGAATAATAAACATGATGTCTGTGATATTAAAAGCACCAACTTTCAGGTATGTGCAGCTGCGCGTGTGTTATGGCTAAATAGTGGGTCGATCAACCTAGAGTGGAAAACATGCATTGTGTAACAACTCAGACTGTTTGTCACATCGTGTGCAGACCAAGGTCGCTGCGCAGAGCTTGGGATGGTAACAACAGATTGCTCTTGTGTGAAGCAAGTCTCGAGTCAGCAGTTTGTTTTAAGAAATAACATGTAAACGCAGTGTCGTGTGCAAAAGCAAAAAGATGGCTTTCTAACATCTAACGTGGTTATGCTAACTTAACAATGCCTGTACGTATTCAGAGAGAACTCACTACAATCTGTTGCTATTTCTTTATGCCTTTATTGGTTATGCATTTGTATATATATATATATATATATATATATATATATATATATATATATATATATATATATATTATTAGTATACTATGTATACATGTGCAAATGTCTCGGTCCGCCTGTTTGCTTAGATGGCAGGGAAAAAATGGGTGGAATTGATGTCAGCACGCTGACGAGGTCCTCTTATGGCTCTGATGACGTCATACGGTGTCACGAGCGGAGCAGTGCTATTATGATGTACTCGTCGACGTGGGAGAGCTAGGAAAGAATTTCCGTGGAATGCTGGTGCAGGGGATATTCACCTAAGTGTTCACGCTAGTCTTTTGGGAGCAACTGTTTATGTTGCCACTCCAGAAACTGAAACCAGTGATCAGAGGGCAGAGGCCCTGCTGATGGCACACGAGGTGGGGTGCCGAGTCGTATGCACCGGCGGGGCAGCAAAGTGACAAGCATCACACCCCACAAAAAAGGTAACGAGGGCAATGAATAACACAGGATCTTCTCTTTGTATCTGGCAAGAACAACGAGATTAAAATGCCCTAGTTCCAAAATGTAGAATTAGTGCTACAACGGTCTTTAGAGGACCTGCAATGCCGCTTCTGCATCCCGTACCCTGGAGGCGGCACATGGGTCTCGTGGTACGGTCATACTGCGGTTGGACACACACTCGGTTAACTCTCATGGCCCTGCTCCACACTTCAGGGAGGACGCTTTCCATTAGCTGTGTTTTCTGATGACGTGTCGCACCGGCCCTGTCCAACAACAGAACTCCTTTAGATCCAAACAGACTCTTCCACTCTCTCACCGGAAGTGAAACCAGGCCACACGGACACTTTCACAATACAACAGCCGGGAATGCACTTTACGGTTAAAAAAACACATTCCTTCCTCCTAATTTATCAAATAAAACACTCACTGAAGAACAGGGGCCAGATTCCAATCGGTAAACAGCCGTTACGATGACTTTTTTACTTTGCAATACGATTACATCGCATGCATTACCATGCATGCATTGTACATCGCGAAGTCATTGCTATGCATTGTTTTAGAACGCATGGTCATTTACCACGCATAACTTTATAACTAATTTCATTGTAAAGGTATGTATGGTAAATGACCATGCATTATAAAAAACATGCAGACGATCCACATCGTTGTAAGGAAACAGAGGCTGTTCCGTTTCCTCACAACGACGTCCACTGGCCCTCAGAGACGACTTAAAGCAGGAACCATGAGGAAAGAGGAACCACGAGGAGTGAGAGGCAAGGGGATTGGGCATGGGGTGGGGGTTTATTTTCTAGGGTTTAGGGTAGTGCAGTGGTGTTTGGGTAGTGTAGGGGGTCGTGCTGGGGGTAGTGTTTTAGGGCTTAGGGTAGTGCAGTGGTGTTTGGGTAGTGTAGAGGGTCGTGCTGGGTTAGTGGTTTAGGGTAGTGCAGTGGTGTAGAGGGTCATGCTGGGGGTAGTGTTTTAGGGTAGTGCAGGGGTTTATGGGTGGTGTTGGGGGATGTGCTGGGGTAGTGGTTTAGGGTTTAGGGTAGTGCAGTGGTGTTTGGGTAGTGTAGGGGTCATGCTGGGGGTAGTGTTTTAGGTTTTAGGGCAGTGCAGTGGAGTTTGTGTAGTATAGGGGGTCGTGCTAGGGGTAGTGTTTTAGGGTAGTGCAGTGGTGTTTGGGTAGTATATAGGTTCATGCTGGAGTAGATTTAGGGTTTAGGGTAGTGCAGTGGTGTTTGGGTGGAGTAGGTGTAGTGCTGGGGTAGTGTTTTAGGGTTTAGGGTAGTGCAGTGGTGTTTGTGGAGTGTAGGGAGTCATGCTGGGGGTAGATTTAGGGTTTAGGGTAGTGCAGTGGTATTTGTGTAGTGTAGGGGATCGTGCTGGGGTAGTGTTTTAGGGTTTAAGGCAGTGCAGTGGTTTTTGTGTAGTGATGGGGGTCGTGCCTGGAGTAGTGTTTTAGGGTTTAGGGTAGTGCAGTGGTGTTTGGGTAGTATAGGTGGTTGTGCTGGGGGTAGATTTAGGGTTTTGGGTAGTGCAGTGGTGTTTGGGTAGTGTAGAGGTAGTGTTGGGGTAGTGTTTTAGGGTTTTGGGTAGTGCAGTGTTGTTTGTGTAGTTTAGGGGGATGTGCTGGGGGTAGTGTTTTAGGGTTTAGGATAGTGCAGTGGTGCTTGTGTAGTGTAGGAGTCGTGCTGGGGGCAGTGTTTTAGGGTTTAGGGTAGTGCAGTGGTGTTTGGGTATTGTAGGGGTTTATGCTGGGGTAGTGTTTTAGGGTTAAGGGTAGTGCAGTGGTGTTTGGGTAGTGTAGGGGGTCATGCAGGGGGTAGATTTAGGTTTTAGGGTACTGCAGTGGTGTTTGTATTGTGAGGGTGTCATGCTGGGGGTAGTGTTTTAGGGTTTATGGTAGTGCAGTGGTGTTTGTATAGTGTAGGGGGTCATGCTGGGGGTAGTGTTTTAGTGTCTAAGGTAGTACAGTGGTGTTTGGTTAGTGTAGGGGGTCATGCTGGAGGTAGTGTTTCAGGGTTTAGGGTTGTGCAGTGGTATTTATTTGAGTAGTGTAAGGGGTAGTGTTTAAGAGTTTAGGGTAGTGCAGTGGTGTTTGTGTGGTGTAGGGGGACATGCTGTGGGTAGAGTTTAAGGGTTTAGGGTATAGTGTTTAAGGGTTTAGGATAGTGCAGTGGTGTTTGTGAGGTGTAGGGGTTCATGCTGTGGGTAGTGTTTTAGGGTTTAGGGTAGTGCAGTGGTGTTTGTGTAATGTAGGGGGTCATGTTTTAGGGTATAGGGTAGGACAGTGGTTTTTGGGTAGTGTAGGGGGTCATGCTGGGTTTAGTGTTTTAGTGTTTCGGGTAGTGCAGTGGTGTTTGTGTAGTATGGTAGGTCATGCTGGGGGTAGATTTAGGGTTTAGTGTAGTGCAGTGGTGATTGGGTAGTGTAGAGAGTCGTGCTGGGGGTAGTGTTTTAGGGTTTAGGGTAGTGCAGAGGTATTTGTGTAGTGTAGGAAGTCATGCTGGGGTAGTGTTTTAGGGTTTAGGGTAGTGCAGTGGTGTTTGGGTAGTGTTGGGGTTCGTGCTGGAGTAGATTTAGGGTTTAGGGTAATGCAGTGGTGTTTGGGTAGTGTAGGTGTAGTGCTGGGGTAGTATTTTAGGGTTTAGGGTAGTGCAGTGGTGTTTGTGGAGTGTAGGGAGTCATGCTGGGGTAGATTTAGCGTTTAGCGTAGTGCAGTGGTATTTGTGCAGTGTAGGGTGTCGTGCTGGGGTAGTGTTTTAGGGTTTAAGGCAGTGCAGTGGTGTTTGTGTAGTGAAGGGGGTCGTGCTGGGAGTAGTGTTTTGGGGTTTAGGGTAGTGCAGTGGTGTATGGGTAGTATAGGGGGTTGTGCTGGGGGTAGATGTAGGGTTTTGGGTAGTGCAGTGGTGTTTGGGTAGTGTAGAGGTAGTGTTGGGGTAGTGTATTAGGGTTTTGGGTAGTGCAGTATTGTTTGTGTAGTTTAGGGGGATGTGCAGGGGGTAGATTTAGGGTTTTCGAAAGTGCAGAGGTGTTTGGGTAGTGTAGGGAGTCGTGCTGTTGGTAGTGTTTTAAGGTCTAGGGTAGTGCAGCTATGTTTGGGTAGTGTAGGGTGTTGTGCTGGGGGTAGTGTTTTAGGGTTTAGGATAGTGCAGTGGTGCTTGTGTAGTGTAGGAGACGTGCTGGGGGCAGGGTTTTAGGGTTTAGGGTAGTGCAGTGGTGTTTGGGTATTGTAGGGGTTTATGCTGGGTGTAGTGTTTTAGGGTTAAGGGTAGTGCAGTGGTGTTTGGGTAGTGTAGGGGGTCATGCAGGGGGTAGATTTAGGTTTTAGGGTACTGCAGTGGTGTTTGTATTGTGAAGGTGTCATGCTGGGGGTAGTGTTTTAGGGTTTATGGTAGTGCAGTGGAGTTTGTATAGTGTAGGGGGTCATGCTGGGGGTAGTGTTATAGTGTCTAGGGTAGTACAGTGGTGTTTGGTTAGTGTAGGGGTCATGCTGGAGGTAGTGTTTCAGGGTTTAGGGTTGTGCAGTGGTATTTATTTGAGCAGTGTAGGGGGTAGTGTTTAAGGGTTTAGGGTAGTGCAGTAGTGTTTGTGTAGTGTAGGGGGACATGCTGTGGGTAGTGTTTTGGGGTTTAGGGTATAGTGTTTAAGGATTTAGGTAGTGCAGTGGTGTTTGTGAGGTGTAGGGGTTCATGCTTTGGGTAGTGTTTTAGGGTTTAGGGTAGTGCAGTGGTGTTTGTGTAGTGTAGGGGGTCATGTTTTAGGGTATAGGGTAGGGCAGTGGTTTTTGGGTATTGTAGGGGGTCATGCTGGGTTTAGTGTTTTAGTGTTTCGGGTAGTGCAGTGGTGTTTGTGTAGTGTGGGAGGTCATGCTGGGGATATATTTAGGTTTTAGTGTAGTTCAGTGGTGATTGGGTAGTGTAGAGAGTCGTGCTGGGGGTAGTGTTTTAGGGTTTAGGGTAGTGCAGAGGTATTTGTGTAGTGTAGTAAGTCATGCTGGGGTAGTGTTTTAGGGTTTAGGGTAGTGCAGTGGTGTTTGGGTAGTGTTGGGGTTCGTGCTGGGGGTAGTGTTTTAGGGTTTAGGGTAGTGCAGTGGTGTTTGTGTAGTGTACGGGGTCGTGCTGGGGGTAGTGTTTTAGGGTTTAGGGTAGTGCAGTGGTGTTTGTGTAGTGTAGGGGTCGTGTTTTAGGGTTTAGGGTAGTGCAGTGGTGTTTGTGTAGTGTAGGGTGTCATGCTGGGGGTAGTGTTTTAGGGTATAGGGTTGTGCAGTGGTGTTTGGGTAGTGTTGGTTAGGGGTGGGCGGAATTTGTGAAAGTGACTTTCGCAATTTATCGCGAAAATGTTAAAAATCTCCACAAACACGCGGAAATATCGCGAAGATGCGAAAGTTTGCTTCCCGCCCGTTCGCGGTATTTTCTGCCTGGTCGCGGCTCGCCAACTTACCCATGCTGTTGCTCGCGGGCGCGGCCATCTTGTTTTCACTCTTCTCGCGGTGCATGATCGCGAGAAGAAAGACGTGGTCGCGCGACCAATGACATTACTGCGGGTGCGAACTGTCGCGAGACAGCGCAAATGGCTACCAACAATCCAACATCTCGTGGAGAACGCGACCGGATTGGGAAAACTTGTCGGCGAACGCGGGGATTCAGGTAAGGCGATCGCGCGCGCGTTCGAGAATGTATTATTTTACAGCGCGAGCAAGAAACAAATTATCGCTAAGCTGCGGAATGCGGAAATTTTGACTATTTTGCGCTCTCCTCGGAACGCGAAAATGTCAAATTATCGCAATTTCCGTGAGCGGAACGGAAATTTAGCCCAGGCCTAGTGTTGGTGCAGTGTTGGGGTAGTGTTTAAGGGTTTAGTGTAGTGCAGTGTTGTTTGTGTAGTGTAGGGGGTCGTGCTGGGGGTAGTGTTTTAGGGGTTATGGTAGTGCAATGGTGTTTGTGCAGTGTAGGGGGTAGTGTTTTAGGGTTTAGGGTGGTGCAGTCGTGTTTGTGTAGTGTAGGGGGTCACGCTGTGGGTAGTGTTTTAGGGTTTGGGGTAGTGCAGTTGTGTTTGTATAGTGTAGGGAGTCGTGTTTTAGGGTTTAGGGTAGTGCAGTCGTGTGTGGGTAGTGTAGGGGTCGTGCTGGGGGTAGTGTTTTTGAGTTTAGGGTAGTGCAGTTGTGTTTGGGTAGTGAAGGGGTGATGCTGGGGGTAGTGTTTTAGGGTTTAGAGTAGTACAGTGGTATTTGTGTAGTGTATTGGGTTGTGCTGAGGGTAGTGTTTTAGAGGTTAGGGTAGTGCAGTGGTGTTTGTGTAGTGTATGGGGGTCATGCTGGGGGTAGTGTGGTAGGGTTTAGGGTAGTGCAGTGGTGTTTGTGTAGTGTAGGGGTTCATGCTGGTGTAGTGTTTTAGGGTGTAGGGTAGTGCTGTGGTGGTTGGGTAGTGTAGGGGGTCGTGCTGGGGATAGTGTTTTAGGGTTCAGGGTAGTGCAGTTGTGTTTGTGTAGTGTAGGGGGTTGTGCTGGGGTAGATTTAGGGTTTAGGGTAGTGCAGTGCTGATTGGGTAGTGTAGGGAGTCGTGCTTGGGGTAGTGTTTTAGGGTTTACGGCAGTGCAGAGGTGTCTGTGTCATGTAGGGGGTCATGCTGGGGGTTAGTGTTTTAGGGTTTAGGGTAGTGCAGTGGTGTCTGGGGAGTGTAGGGGGTAGTGGTGGGGTAGTGTTTTAGGGTTTAGGGTAGTGCAGTTGTGTTTCTGTAGTGTAGGGGGTTGTGTTGTAGGGTTTAGGGTAGTGCAGTAGTGTTTGTGTAGTGTATGGGGTCGTGCTGGGGGTAGCGTTTTAGGGTTTAGGGCAGTGCACTGGTGTTTTTGTAGTGTAGGGAGTAGTGTTTTAGGGTTTAGGGTAGTGTAGAGGTGTTTGGGTAGTGTAGGGGGTCATGCTGGGGGTTGTATTATTGGGTTTAGGGTAGTGCAGTTGTGTTTGGGTAGTGAAGGGGGTCGTGCTGGGGGTTGTGTTTTAGCATTTAGGATAGTACAGTGGTGATTGTGTAGTGTAAGGGTCGCGCTTGGGGTAGGGGGTAGTGCTGGGGCAGTGTTTTAGGGTTTAGGGTAGTGCAGTTGTGTTTCTGTAGTGTAGGGGGTTGTGTTGTAGGGTTTAGGTTAGTGCAGTAGTGTTTGTGTAGTGTAGGGGGTCGTGCTGGGGGTAGTGTTTTAGGGTTTAGGGCAGTGCACTGGTGTTTTTGTAGTGTAGGGAGTAGAGTTTTAGAGTTTAGGGTATATAAAGTGGTGTTTGTGTAGTGTAGGAGATCATGCGGGGGTAGTGTTTTAGGGTTAAGGGTAGTGCAGTTGTGTTTGTGTAGTGTAGGGAGTCGTGTTTTGGGTTTAGGGTAGTGTAGAGGGGTTTGGGTAGTGTAGGGGGACATGCTGGGGGTAGTGTTTTTGGGTTTAGGGTAGTGCAGTTGTGTTTGGGTAGTGAAGGGGGTCGTGCTGGGGGTAGTGTTTTAGCATTTAGGGTAGTACAGTGGTGATTGTGTAGTGTAGGGGTCGCGCTTGGGGTAGTGTTTTAGGGTTTAGGTTAGTGCAGTGGTTTTTGTGTAGTGCAGGCGGTCATGCTTGGGGTAGATTTAGGTTTTAGAGTAGTACAGTGGTGTTTGTGTAGTGTATGGGAGTCATGTTGGGGGTAGAGTTTTAGGGTTTAGGGTAGTGCAGTCGTGTTTGTGTGGTGTAGGGTTTTGTGTTTTAGGGTTTAGGGTAGTGCAGTGGTATTTGGGTAGTATAGGAAGTCGTGCTGTGGGTAGTGTTCTAGGGTTTAGGGTAGTGCAGATGTGTTTGGGTAGTGTAGGGGGTCGTCCTGGGGGTAGTGTTTTAGGGTTTTGGGTAGTGCAGTGGTGTTTGTGTAGTGTAGGGGTTCCTGCTGGGGTAGTGTTTTAGGGTGTAAGGTAGTGCAGTGGTGTTTGGGTAGTGTAGGGGGTCATGCTGGGGGTACTGTTTTAGTGTTTAGGGTAGTTCAGTGGTGATTGTGTAGTATAGGGTGTATTCCTGGGGGTAGTGTTTTAGGGTTTAGGGTAGTGCAGTGGTGTTTGAGTTCAGCAGGGGGTCGTGCTGGGGATAGTGTTTTCGGGTTTAGGGCAGTGCAGTGCAATGGTGTTTGTGTAGTGTAGGGGGTAGTGCTGAGGATAGTGTTTTAGGGTTCAGGGTAAAGCAGTGTTGTTTAGGTAGTGTATGGCGTAGTGCTGGGGGTAGTGTTTTAGGGTTTAGGGTAGTGCAGTGGTGCTTGTGTAGTGTAAGGGGTCGTGCTGGGGGTATTGTTTTAGGGTTTAGTAAAGTGCAGTGGTGTTTGGGTAGTGTAGGGGGTCGTGTTGTGGGTAGTGTTTTAGGGTTTAGGGGACTGCAGTGGTGCTTGTGTAGTGTAAGGGGTCGTTCTGGGGTAGTGTTTTAGGGTTTAGGGTAGTGTAGTGGTGTTTGTGTAGTGTATGGGGTCGTGTTGGGGGTAGTGTTTTAGGGTTTATGGTCGTGCAGTGGTGTTTGGGTATATTACGGGGAAGTGCTCGGATAGTGTTTTAGTGTTTACGGTAGTGCAGTGGTGTTTGTGTAGTGTAGGGGGTAGTGTTTTAGGGTTTCGGGTAGAGCAGTCGTTTTTGTGTAGTGCAGGGGGTCGTACTGGGGGTAGTGTTTTAGGGTTTAGGGTAGTGCATTGGTGTTTGGGTATTGTAGGCGGTACTGCTGGGGTAGTGTTTTAGGGTTTAGCGTACTGCTGTGCTTTTTGTGTAGTATAGGTGGTCATGCTGGTGGTAGTGTTTTAGGGTTTAGGGTAGTGCAGTGGTGTTTGGGTAGTGTAGGGGGGACTGCTTGGGGTAGTGTTTTAGGGTTTAGGATAGTGCAGTGGTGTTTGTTTAGTGTAGTGGGTAGTGCTAGGGATAGTGTTTTAATGTTTAGGGTAAAGCAGTGTTGTTTAGGTAGTGTAGGGCGAAGTGCTGGGGGTAGTGTTTTAGGGTTGAGGGAAGTACAGTAGTGTTTGTATAGTGTAGGGGGTTGTGCTGGGGGTAGATTTAGGGTTTAGGGTAGTGCAGTTATGTTTGTGTAGTGTATGGTGTTGTGATGGGTGTAGTGTTTTAGGGTTTAGTGTAGTGCAGTGGTGCTTGTGTAGTGTAAGGGGTCGTTCTGGAGGTAGTGTTTTAGGGTTTAGGGTAGTGCAGTGCTGATTGGGTAGTGTAGGGGTTCTTGCTGGGTGTAGTGTTTTAGGGTTTAGTGTAGTGCAGTGGTGCTTGTGTAGTGTAAGGGGTCGTTCTGGAGGTAGTGTTTTAGGGTTTAGGGTAGTGCAGTGCTGATTGGGTAGTGTAGGGGGTCATGCTTGGGGTAGTGTTTTAGGGTTTACGGCAGTGCAGTGGTGTCTGTGTCATGTAGGGGGTCATGCTGGGGGTAGGTTTTTAGGGTTTAGGGTAGTGCAGTGGTGTTTGGAGAGTATAGGGGGTAGTGCTGGGGCAGTGTTTTAGGGTTTAGGGTGGTGCAGTTGTGTTTCTGTAGTGTAGGGGGTTGTGTTGTAGGGTTTAGGGTGGTGCAGTAGTGTTTGTGTAGTGTAGGGGGTCGTGCTGGGGGTAGTGTTTTACGGTTTAGGGCAGTGCACTGGTGTTTTTGTAGTGTAGGGAGTAGAGTTTTAGAGTTTAGGGTATATAAAGTGGTGTTTGTGTAGTGTAGGCGATCATGCTGGGGGTAGTGTTTTAGGGTTAAGGGTAGTGCAGTCGTGTTTGTGTAGTGTAGAGAGTCGTGTTTTGGGTTTAGGGTAGTGTAGAGGGGTTTGGGTAGTGTAGGGGGACATGCTGGGGGTAGTGTTTTTGGGTTTAGGGTAGTGCAGTTGTGTTTGGGTAGTGAAGGGGGTCGTACTGGGGGTAGTGTTTTAGCATTTAGGGTAGTACAGTGGTGATTGTGTAGTGTAGGGGTCGCGCTTGGGGTAGTGTTTTAGGGTTTAGGTTAGTGCAGTGGTTTTTGTGTAGTGCAGGCGGTCATGCTGGGGGTAGATTTAAGTTTTAGGGTAGTACAGGGGTCATGTTGGGGGTAGTGTTTTAGGGATTAGGGTAGTGCAGTCATGTTTGTGTAGTGTAGGGTTTTGTGTTTTAGGGTTTAGGGTAGTGCAGATGTGTTTGGGTAGTGTAGGGGGTCGTCCTGGGGGTAGTGGTTTAGCGTTTTGGGTAGTGCAGTGGTGTTTGTGTAGTGTACGGGTTCCTGCTGGGGTAGTGTTTTAGGGTGTAAGGTAGTGCAGTGGTGTTTGGGTAGTGTAGGGGGTCATGCTGGGGATACTGTTTTAGGGTTTAGGGTAGTTCAGTGGTGATTGTGTAGTATAGGGTGTATTGCTGGGGGTAGTGTTTTAGGGTTTAGGGTAGTGCAGTGGTGTTTGAGTTCTGTAGGGGGTCGTGCTGGGGATAGTGTTTTCGGGTTTAGGGCAGTGCAGTGCAATGGTGTTTGGGTAGTGTAGGGGGTCATGCTAGGGGTTGTGTTTTAGGGTTTAGGGCAGTGCAGCGGTGTTTGAATACTGTAGGGGGTCGTGCTGGAGTAGTGTTTCCGGGTTTAGGGCAGTGCAGTGCAATGGTGTTTGGGTAGTGTAGGGCATCATGCTCCGGGTAGTGTTTCAGAGTATAATGTAGTTTAGTGGTGTTTGGGTTTTATAGGGGTTTGTGAGGGGGTAGATTTAGGGTTTAGGGTAGTGCAGTGGTGTTCGGGTAGTGTAGGGGGTCATGCTGGGGGTAGTGGTTTAGGGTTTAGGGTAGTGCAGTGGTGTTTGTGTAGTGTAATGGGTCATGCTGAAGGATGTGTCTTAGGGTTTAGGGAAGCGCAGTGGTGTTCGGGTAGTGTAAGGGGTCGTGCCGGGGATAGTGTTTTAGGGTTTAGGGTAGCACAGTGGTGTTTGTGTAGTGTAGTGGGTCATGCTGGGTGTAGATTTAGGGTTTCAGGTAGTGCAGTGGTGTTTGGGTAGTGTAGGGTGTTGTGCTGGGGATAGATTTAGGGTTTAGGGTAGCGCTGTGGTGTTTGTGTAGTGTAGGGGGTCGTACTGGGGGTAGTGTTTTAGTGTTTCGGGTAGAGCAGTGGGTTTTGGGTAGTGCAGGGGGTCGTGTTTTAGGGTTTAGGGTAGTGAATTGGTGTTTGGGTAGTGTAGGGGGTCATGCTGGGGATAGTGTTTTAGGGTTTAGGTTAGTGCAGTAGGGTAGTGCAGTAGTGTTTGTGTAGTATAGGGGGTCATGCTGGGGGTAGTGTTTTAGGGTTTAGGGTAGTGCAGTTGTGTTTGGGTAGTGTAGGAGATACTGCTGGAGGTAGTATTTTAGGGTTTAGGGTACTGCTGTGGTTTTTGTGTAGTGTAGGGCGTCATGCTGGTGGTAGTGTTTTAGGTTTAGGGTAGCGCAGTGGTGTTTGGATAGTGTAGGAGGTACTACTGGGGGTAGTGTTTTAGGGTAGTGCTGTGGTATTTG
This sequence comes from Triturus cristatus, assembly GCF_964204655.1. Taxonomy (NCBI): domain Eukaryota; kingdom Metazoa; phylum Chordata; class Amphibia; order Caudata; family Salamandridae; genus Triturus; species Triturus cristatus. The sequence goes on along the minus strand of NC_140579.1, from coordinate 984,786,888 downwards.
TGTAGTGTAGGGGGTCATGTTGGGGTGGTGTTTTAGGGTTTAGGGTAGTGCAGTGTTGGTTGGGTATTGTAGGGGGGACTGCTGGGTGTAGTGTTTTAGGGTTTAGGATAGTGCACTGGTGTTTGTGTAGTTTAGGGGGTTTTGTTGTGGGTAGTGTTTAAGGGTTTAGGGGAGTGCAGTGGTGTTTGTGTAGTGTATGGGGTCGTGTTGGGGTAGTGTTTTAGGGTTTAGGGTCGTGCAGTGGTGTTTGGGTATATTAGGGGGAAGTGCTGGGATAGTGTTTTAGGGTTTACGATAGTGCAGTGGTGTTTGTGTAGTTTAGGGGGTTTTGTTGTGGGTAGTGTTTAAGGGTTTAGGGGAGTGCAGTAGTGTTTGTGTAGTGTATGGGGTCGTGTTGGGGTAGTGTTTTAGGGTTTAGGGTCGTGCAGTGGTGTTTGGGTATATTAGGGGGAAGTGCTGGGATAGTGTTTTAGGGTTTACGATAGTGCAGTGGTGTTTGTGTAGTTTAGGGGGTTTTGTTGTGGGTAGTGTTTAAGGGTTTAGGGGAGTGCAGTAGTGTTTGTGTAGTGTATGGGGTCGTGTTGGGGTAGTGTTTTAGGGTTTAGGGTCGTGCAGTGGTGTTTGGGTATATTAGGGGGAAGTGCTGGGATAGTGTTTTAGGGTTTACGATAGTGCAGTGGTGTTTGTGTAGTTTAGGGGGTTTTGTTGTGGGTAGTGTTTAAGGGTTTAGGGGAGTGCAGTAGTGTTTGTGTAGTGTATGGGGTCGTGTTGGGGTAGTGTTTTAGGGTTTAGGGTCGTGCAGTGGTGTTTGGGTATATTAGGGGGAAGTGCTGGGATAGTGTTTTAGGGTTTACGATAGTGCAGTGGTGTTTGTGTAGTGTAGGGGGTAGTGTTTTAGGGTTTAGGGTAGTACAGTGGTGTTTGTGTAGTGTAGGGGGTTGTGCTGGGGGCAGATTTAGGGTTTAGGGTAGAGCACTTATGTTTGTGTAGTGTAGGGTGTTGTGCTGGGTGTAGTGTTTTAGGGTTTAGTGTAGTGCAGTGGTGCTTGTGTAGTGTAAGGGGTCGTTCTGTGGTAGTGTTTTAGGGTTTAGGGTAGTGCAGTGGTGTTTGTGTAGTGTATGGGGTCGTGTTGGGGGTAGTGTTTTAGGGTTTAGGGTCGTGCAGTGGTGTTTGGGTATATTATAGGGAAGTGCTAGGATAGTGTTTTAGGGTTTACTGTAGTGCAGTGGTGTTTGTGTAGTGTAGGGGGTAGTGTTTTAGGGTTTCGGGTAGAGCAGTCGTTTTTGGGTAGTGCAGGGGGTCGTACTGGGGGTAGGGTTTTAGGGTTTATGGTAGTGCATTGATGTTTGGGTAGTGTAGGGGGTCATGCTGGGGGTAGTGTTTTAGATTTTAGGGCAGTGCAGTTGTGTTTGGGTATTGTAGGCGGTACTGCTGGGGGTAGTGTTTTAGGGTTTAGGGTACTGCTGTGGTTTTTGTGTAGTGTAGGTGGTCATGCTGGTGGTAGTGTTTTAGGGTTTAGGGTAGTGCAGTGTTGTTTGGGTAGTGTAGGGGGGACTGCTGGGGGTAGTGTTTTAGAGTTTAGGATAGTGCAGTGGTGGTTGTTTAGTGTAGTGGGTAGTGCTAGGGATAGTGTTTTAGGGTTTAGGGTAAAGCAGTGTTTTTTAGGTAGTGTAGGGTGAAGTGCTGGGGTAGTGTTTTAGGGTTGAGGGAAGTGCACTGGTGTTTGTGTAGTTTAGGGGTATTGTTTTAGGGTTTACGGTAGTGCAGTGGTGTTTGTGTAGTGTAGGGGGTAGTTTTTTAGGGTTTAGGGTAGTACAGTGGTGTTTGTGTAGTGTAGGGGGTTGTGCTGGGAGTAGATTTAGGGTTTAGGGTAGTGCAGTTATGTTTGTGTAGTGTAGGGTGTCGTGATGGGTGTAGTGTTTTAGGGTTTAGTGTAGTGCAGTGGTGCTTCTGTAGTGTAAGGGGTCGTTCTGGGGGAAGTGTTTTAGGGTTTAGGGTAGTGCAGTGCTGATTGGGTAGTGTAGGGGGTCGTGCTTGGGGTAGTGTTTTAGGGTTTACAGCAGTGCAGTGGTGTCTGTGTCATGGAGGGGGTCATGCTGGGGGTAGTGTTTTAGGGTTTAGGGTAGTGCAGTGGTGTTTGGGGAGTGTAGGGGGTAGTGCTGGGGGTATTATTTTAGGGTTTAGGGTAGTGCAGTTGTGTTTCTGTAGTGTAGGGTGTTGTGTTGTAGGGTTTAAGGTAGTGCAGTAGTGTTTGTGTAGTGTAGGGGGTCGTGCTGGGGGTATTATTTTAGGGTTTAGGGTAGTGCAGTTGTGTTTCTGTAGTGTAGGGTGTTGTGTTGTAGGGTTTAGGGTAGTGCACTGGTTTTTTTGTAGTGTACGGAGTAGTGTTTTAGGGTTTAGGGTAGATAAAGTGGTGTTTGTGTAGTGTAGGCGGTCTTGCTGGGGGTAGTGTTTTAGGGTTAAGGGTAGTGCAGTCGTGTTTGTGTAGTGTAGGGAGTCGTGTTTTGGGTTTAGGGTAGTGTAGAGGTGTTTTTGTGTAGTGTAGGGGGTCATGCTGGGGGTAGTGTTTTTGGATTTACGGTAGTGCAGTCGTGTTTGTGTAGTGTAGAGAGTCGTGTTTTGGGTTTAGGGTAGTGTAGAGGGGTTTGGGTAGTGTAGGGGGACATGCTGGGGGTAGTGTTTTTGGGTTTAGGGTAGTGCAGTTGTGATTGGGTAGTGAAGGGGGTCGTGCTGGGGGTAGTGTTTTAGCATTTAGGGTAGTACAGTGGTGATTGTGTAGTGTAGGGGTCACGCTTGGGGTAGTGTTTTAGGGTTTAGGTTAGTGCAGTGGTTTTTGTGTAGTGCAGGCGGTCATGCTGGGGGTAGATTTAAGTTTTAGGGTAGTACAGGGGTCATGTTGGGGGTAGTGTTTTAGGGATTAGGGTAGTGCAGTCATGTTTGTGTAGTGTAGGGTTTTGTGTTTTAGGGTTTAGGGTAGTGCAGTGGTATTTGGGTAGTATAGGAAGTCGTGCTGTGGGTAGTGTTCTAGGGTTTATGGTAGTGCAGATGTGTTTGGGTAGTGTAGGGGGTCGTCCTGGGGGTAGTGGTTTAGCGTTTTGGGTAGTGCAGTGGTGTTTGTGTAGTGTACGGGTTCCTGCTGGGGTAGTGTTTTAGGGTGTAAGGTAGTGCAGTGGTGTTTGGGTAGTGTAGGGGGTCATGCTGGGGATACTGTTTTAGGGTTTAGGGTAGTTCAGTGGTGATTGTGTAGTATAGGGTGTATTGCTGGGGGTAGTGTTTTAGGGTTTAGGGTAGTGCAGTGGTGTTTGAGTTCTGTAGGGGGTCGTGCTGGGGATAGTGTTTCGGGTTTAGGGCAGTGCAGTGCAATGGTGTTTGGGTAGTGTAGGGGGTCATGCTAGGGGTTGTGTTTTAGGGTTTAGGGCAGTGCAGCGGTGTTTGAGTACTGTAGGGGGTCGTGCTGGGGTAGTGTTTCCGGGTTTAGGGCAGTGCAGTGCAATGGTGTTTGGGTAGTGTAGGGCATCATGCTCCGGGTTGTGTTTCAGAGTATAATGTAGTTTAGTGGTGTTTGGGTTTTATAGGGGTTTGTGAGGGGGTAGATTTAGGGTTTAGGGTAGTGCAGTGGTGTTCGGGTAGTGTAGGGGGTCATGCTGGGGGTAGTGGTTTAGGGTAGTGCAGTGGTGTTTGTGTAGTGTAATGGGTCATGCTGAGGGATGTGTCTTAGGGTTTAGGGAAGCGCAGTGGTGTTCGGGTAGTGTAAGGGGTCGTGCCGGGGATAGTGTTTTAGGGTTTAGGGTAGCACAGTGGTGTTTGTGTAGTGTAGTGGGTCATGCTGGGTGTAGATTTAGGGTTTCAGGTAGTGCAGTGGTGTTTGGGTAGTGTAGGGTGTTGTGCTGGGGATAGATTTAGGGTTTAGGGTAGCGCTGTGGTGTTTGTGTAGTGTAGGGGGTCGTACTGGGGGTAGTGTTTTAGTGTTTCGGGTAGAGCAGTGGGTTTTGGGTAGTGCAGGGGGTCGTGTTTTAGGGTTTAGGGTAGTGAATTGGTGTTTGGGTAGTGTAGGGGGTCATGCTGGGGATAGTGTTTTAGGGTTTAGGTTAGTGCAGTAGGGTAGTGCAGTAGTGTTTGTGTAGTATAGGGGGTCATGCTGGGGGTAGTGTTTTAGGGTTTAGGGTAGTGCAGTTGTGTTTGGGTAGTGTAGGAGATACTGCTGGAGGTAGTATTTTAGGGTTTAGGGTACTGCTGTGGTTTTTGTGTAGTGTAGGGCGTCATGCTGGTGGTAGTGTTTTAGGTTTAGGGTAGCGCAGTGGTGTTTGGATAGTGTAGGAGGTACTACTGGGGGTAGTGTTTTAGGGTAGTGCTGTGGTATTTGTGTAGTGTAGGGGGTCATGTTGGGGTGGTGTTTTAGGGTTTAGGGTAGTGCAGTGTTGGTTGGGTATTGTAGGGGGGACTGCTGGGGGTAGTGTTTTAGGGTTTAGGATAGTGCACTGGTGTTTGTGTAGTTTAGGGGGTTTTGTTGTGGGTAGTGTTTAAGGGTTTAGGGGAGTGCAGTGGTGTTTGTGTAGTGTATGGGGTCGTGTTGGGGTAGTGTTTTAGGGTTTAGGGTCGTGCAGTGGTGTTTGGGTATATTAGGGGGAAGTGCTGGGATAGTGTTTTAGGGTTTACGATAGTGCAGTGGTGTTTGTGTAGTTTAGGGGGTTTTGTTGTGGGTAGTGTTTAAGGGTTTAGGGGAGTGCAGTAGTGTTTGTGTAGTGTATGGGGTCGTGTTGGGGTAGTGTTTTAGGGTTTAGGGTCGTGCAGTGGTGTTTGGGTATATTAGGGGGAAGTGCTGGGATAGTGTTTTAGGGTTTACGATAGTGCAGTGGTGTTTGTGTAGTGTAGGGGGTAGTGTTTTAGGGTTTAGGGTAGTACAGTGGTGTTTGTGTAGTGTAGGGGGTTGTGCTGGGGGCAGATTTAGGGTTTAGGGTAGAGCACTTATGTTTGTGTAGTGTAGGGTGTTGTGCTGGGTGTAGTGTTTTAGGGTTTAGTGTAGTGCAGTGGTGCTTGTGTAGTGTAAGGGGTCGTTCTGTGGTAGTGTTTTAGGGTTTAGGGTAGTGCAGTGGTGTTTGTGTAGTGTATGGGGTCGTGTTGGGGGTAGTGTTTTAGGGTTTAGGGTCGTGCAGTGGTGTTTGGGTATATTATAGGGAAGTGCTAGGATAGTGTTTTAGGGTTTACTGTAGTGCAGTGGTGTTTGTGTAGTGTAGGGGGTAGTGTTTTAGGGTTTCGGGTAGAGCAGTCGTTTTTGGGTAGTGCAGGGGGTCGTACTGGGGGTAGGGTTTTAGGGTTTATGGTAGTGCATTGATGTTTGGGTAGTGTAGGGGGTCATGCTGGGGGTAGTGTTTTAGATTTTAGGGCAGTGCAGTTGTGTTTGGGTATTGTAGGCGGTACTGCTGGGGGTAGTGTTTTAGGGTTTAGGGTACTGCTGTGGTTTTTGTGTAGTGTAGGTGGTCATGCTGGTGGTAGTGTTTTAGGGTTTAGGGTAGTGCAGTGTTGTTTGGGTAGTGTAGGGGGGACTGCTGGGGGTAGTGTTTTAGAGTTTAGGATAGTGCAGTGGTGGTTGTTTAGTGTAGTGGGTAGTGCTAGGGATAGTGTTTTAGGGTTTAGGGTAAAGCAGTGTTTTTTAGGTAGTGTAGGGTGAAGTGCTGGGGTAGTGTTTTAGGGTTGAGGGAAGTGCACTGGTGTTTGTGTAGTTTAGGGGTATTGTTTTAGGGTTTACGGTAGTGCAGTGGTGTTTGTGTAGTGTAGGGGGTAGTTTTTTAGGGTTTAGGGTAGTACAGTGGTGTTTGTGTAGTGTAGGGGGTTGTGCTGGGAGTAGATTTAGGGTTTAGGGTAGTGCAGTTATGTTTGTGTAGTGTAGGGTGTCGTGATGGGTGTAGTGTTTTAGGGTTTAGTGTAGTGCAGTGGTGCTTCTGTAGTGTAAGGGGTCGTTCTGGGGGAAGTGTTTTAGGGTTTAGGGTAGTGCAGTGCTGATTGGGTAGTGTAGGGGGTCGTGCTTGGGGTAGTGTTTTAGGGTTTACAGCAGTGCAGTGGTGTCTGTGTCATGGAGGGGGTCATGCTGGGGGTAGTGTTTTAGGGTTTAGGGTAGTGCAGTGGTGTTTGGGGAGTGTAGGGGGTAGTGCTGGGGGTATTATTTTAGGGTTTAGGGTAGTGCAGTTGTGTTTCTGTAGTGTAGGGTGTTGTGTTGTAGGGTTTAAGGTAGTGCAGTAGTGTTTGTGTAGTGTAGGGGGTCGTGCTGGGGGTATTATTTTAGGGTTTAGGGTAGTGCAGTTGTGTTTCTGTAGTGTAGGGTGTTGTGTTGTAGGGTTTAGGGTAGTGCACTGGTTTTTTTGTAGTGTACGGAGTAGTGTTTTAGGGTTTAGGGTAGATAAAGTGGTGTTTGTGTAGTGTAGGCGGTCTTGCTGGGGGTAGTGTTTTAGGGTTAAGGGTAGTGCAGTCGTGTTTGTGTAGTGTAGGGAGTCGTGTTTTGGGTTTAGGGTAGTGTAGAGGTGTTTTTGTGTAGTGTAGGGGGTCATGCTGGGGGTAGTGTTTTTGGATTTACGGTAGTGCAGTCGTGTTTGTGTAGTGTAGAGAGTCGTGTTTTGGGTTTAGGGTAGTGTAGAGGGGTTTGGGTAGTGTAGGGGGACATGCTGGGGGTAGTGTTTTTGGGTTTAGGGTAGTGCAGTTGTGATTGGGTAGTGAAGGGGGTCGTGCTGGGGGTAGTGTTTTAGCATTTAGGGTAGTACAGTGGTGATTGTGTAGTGTAGGGGTCACGCTTGGGGTAGTGTTTTAGGGTTTAGGTTAGTGCAGTGGTTTTTGTGTAGTGCAGGCGGTCATGCTGGGGGTAGATTTAAGTTTTAGGGTAGTACAGGGGTCATGTTGGGGGTAGTGTTTTAGGGATTAGGGTAGTGCAGTCATGTTTGTGTAGTGTAGGGTTTTGTGTTTTAGGGTTTAGGGTAGTGCAGTGGTATTTGGGTAGTATAGGAAGTCGTGCTGTGGGTAGTGTTCTAGGGTTTATGGTAGTGCAGATGTGTTTGGGTAGTGTAGGGGGTCGTCCTGGGGGTAGTGGTTTAGCGTTTTGGGTAGTGCAGTGGTGTTTGTGTAGTGTACGGGTTCCTGCTGGGGTAGTGTTTTAGGGTGTAAGGTAGTGCAGTGGTGTTTGGGTAGTGTAGGGGGTCATGCTGGGGATACTGTTTTAGGGTTTAGGGTAGTTCAGTGGTGATTGTGTAGTATAGGGTGTATTGCTGGGGGTAGTGTTTTAGGGTTTAGGGTAGTGCAGTGGTGTTTGAGTTCTGTAGGGGGTCGTGCTGGGGATAGTGTTTCGGGTTTAGGGCAGTGCAGTGCAATGGTGTTTGGGTAGTGTAGGGGGTCATGCTAGGGGTTGTGTTTTAGGGTTTAGGGCAGTGCAGCGGTGTTTGAGTACTGTAGGGGGTCGTGCTGGGGTAGTGTTTCCGGGTTTAGGGCAGTGCAGTGCAATGGTGTTTGGGTAGTGTAGGGCATCATGCTCCGGGTTGTGTTTCAGAGTATAATGTAGTTTAGTGGTGTTTGGGTTTTATAGGGGTTTGTGAGGGGGTAGATTTAGGGTTTAGGGTAGTGCAGTGGTGTTCGGGTAGTGTAGGGGGTCATGCTGGGGGTAGTGGTTTAGGGTAGTGCAGTGGTGTTTGTGTAGTGTAATGGGTCATGCTGAGGGATGTGTCTTAGGGTTTAGGGAAGCGCAGTGGTGTTCGGGTAGTGTAAGGGGTCGTGCCGGGGATAGTGTTTTAGGGTTTAGGGTAGCACAGTGGTGTTTGTGTAGTGTAGTGGGTCATGCTGGGTGTAGATTTAGGGTTTCAGGTAGTGCAGTGGTGTTTGGGTAGTGTAGGGTGTTGTGCTGGGGATAGATTTAGGGTTTAGGGTAGCGCTGTGGTGTTTGTGTAGTGTAGGGGGTCATACTGGGGGTAGTGTTTTAGTGTTTCGGGTAGAGCAGTGGGTTTTGGGTAGTGCAGGGGTCGTGTTTTAGGGTTTAGGGTAGTGAATTGGTGTTTGGGTAGTGTAGGGGGTCATGCTGGGGATAGTGTTTTAGGGTTTAGGTTAGTGCAGTAGGGTAGTGCAGTAGTGTTTGTGTAGTGTAGGGGGTCATGCTGGGGGTAGTGTTTTAGGGTTTAGGGTAGTGCAGTTGTGTTTGGGAAGTGTAGGAGATACTGCTGGAGGTAGTATTTTAGGGTTTACGGTACTGCTGTGTTTTTGTGTAGTGTAGGGCGTCATGCTGGTGGTAGTGTTTTAGGTTTAGGGTAGTGCAGTGGTGTTTGGATAGTGTAGGAGGTACTGCTGGGGGTAGTGTTTTAGGGTTTAGGGTAGTGCTGTGGTATTTGTGTAGTGTAGGGCGTCATGTTGGGGTGGTGTTTTAGGGTTTAGGGTAGTGCAGTGTTGGTTGGGTATTGTAGGGGGGACTGCTGGGGGTAGTGTTTTAGGGTTTAGGATAGTGCACTGGTGTTTGTGTAGTTTAGGGGGTTTTGTTGTGGGTAGTGTTTAAGGGTTTAGGGGAGTGCAGTGGTGTTTGTGTAGTGTATGGGGTCGTGTTGGGGTAGTGTTTTAGGGTTTAGGGTCGTGCAGTGGTGTTTGGGTATATTAGGGGGAAGTGCTGGGATAGTGTTTTAGGGTTTACGATAGTGCAGTGGTGTTTGTGTAGTGTAGGGGGTAGTGTTTTAGGGTTTAGGGTAGTACAGTGTTGTTTGTGTAGTGTAGGGGGTTGTGCTGGGGGCAGATTTAGGGTTTAGGGTAGAGCACTTATGTTTGTGTAGTGTAGGGTGTTGTGCTGGGTGTAGTGTTTTAGGGTTTAGTGTAGTGCAGTGGTGCTTGTGTAGTGTAAGGGGTCGTTCTGTGGTAGTGTTTTAGGGTTTAGGGTAGTGCAGTGGTGTTTGTGTAGTGTATGGGGTCGTGTTGGGGGTAGTGTTTTAGGGTTTAGGGTCGTGCAGTGGTGTTTGGGTATATTATGGGGAAGTGCTAGGATAGTGTTTTAGGGTTTACTGTAGTGCAGTGGTGTTTGTGTAGTGTAGGGGGTAGTGTTTTAGGGTTTCGGGTAGAGCAGTCGTTTTTGGGTAGTGCAGGGGGTCGTACTGGGGGTAGGGTTTTAGGGTTTATGGTAGTGCATTGATGTTTGGGTAGTGTAGGGGGTCATGCTGGGGGTAGTGTTTTAGATTTTAGGGCAGTGCAGTTGTGTTTGGGTATTGTAGGCGGTACTGCTGGGGGTAGTGTTTTAGGGTTTAGGGTACTGCTGTGGTTTTTGTGTAGTGTAGGTGGTCATGCTGGTGGTAGTGTTTTAGGGTTTAGGGTAGTGCAGTGTTGTTTGGGTAGTGTAGGGGGGACTGCTGGGGGTAGTGTTTTAGAGTTTAGGATAGTGCAGTGGTGGTTGTTTAGTGTAGTGGGTAGTGCTAGGGATAGTGTTTTAGGGTTTAGGGTAAAGCAGAGTTTTTTAGGTAGTGTAGCGTGAAGTGCTGGGGTAGTGTTTTAGGGTTGAGGGAAGTGCACTGGTGTTTGTGTAGTTTAGGGGTATTGTTTTAGGGTTTACGGTAGTGCAGTGGTGTTTTTGTAGTGTAGGGGGTAGTTTTTTAGGGTTTAGGGTAGTACAGTGGTGTTTTTGTAGTGTAGGGGGTTGTGCTGGGGGTAGATTTAGGGTTTAGGGTAGTGCAGTTATGTTTGTGTAGTGTAGGGTGTCGTGATGGGTGTAGTGTTTTAGGGTTTAGGGTAGTGCAGTGCTGATTGGGTAGTGCAGGGGGTCGTGCTTGGGGTAGTGTTTTAGGGTTTACAGCAGTGCAGTGGTGTCTGTGTCATGTAGGGGGTCATGCTGGGGGTAGTGTTTTAGGGTTTAGGGTAGTGCAGTGGTGTTTGGGGAGTGTAGGGGGTAGTGCTGGGGTAGTGTTTTAGGGTTTAGGGTTGTGCAGTTGTGTTTCTGTAGTGTAGGGGGTTGTGTTGTAGGGTTTAGGGTAGTGCAGTAGTGTTTGTGTAGTGTAGGGGGTCGTGCTGGGGGTATTATTTTAGGGTTTAGGGTAGTGCAGTTGTGTTTCTGTAGTGTAGGGTGTTGTGTTGTAGGGTTTAGGGTAGTGCACTGGTGTTTTTGTAGTGTAGGGAGTAGTGTTTTAGGGTTTAGGGTAGATAAAGTGGTGTTTGTGTAGTGTAGGCGGTCATGCTGGGGGTAGTGTTTTAGGGTTAAGGGTAGTGCAGTCGTGTTTGTGTAGTGTAGGGAGTCGTGTTTTGGGTTTAGGGTAGTGTAGAGGTGTTTTTGTGTAGTGTAGGGGGTCATGCTGGGGGTAGTGTTTTTGGGTTTACGGTAGTGCAGTTGTGTTTGGGTAGTGAAGGGGGTCATGCTGGGGGTACTGTTTAAGCATTTAGGGTAGTACAGTGGTGATTGTGTAGTGTAGGGGTCGCGCTTGGGGTAGTGTATTTAGGTTTAGGTTAGTGCAGTGGTTTTTGTGTAGTGCAGGCGGTCATGCTGGGGGTAGATTTAGGTTTTAGGGTAGTACAGTTGTGTTTGTGTAGTGTAGGGGGTCATGCTGGGGGTAGTGTTTTAGGGTTTAGGGTAGTGCAGTCGTGTTTGTATAGTCTAGGGTTTTGTGTTTTAGGGTTTAGGGTAGTGCAGTGGTATTTGGGTAGTATAGGAGGTCGTGCTGTGGGTAGTGTTCTAGGGTTTAGGGTAGTGCAGATGTGTTTGGGTAGTGTAGGGGTTCCTGCTGGGGTAGTGTTTTAGGGTGTAAGGTAGTGCAGTGGTGTTTGGGTAGTATAGGAAGTCGTGCTGTGGGTAGTGTTCTAGGGTTTTGGGTAGTGCAGTGGTGTTTGTGTAGTGTAGGGGTTCCTGCTGGGGTAGTGTTTTAAGGTGTAAGGTAGAGCAGTAGTGTTTGGGTAGTGTTGGGGGTCATGCTGGGGGTACGTTTTTAGGGTTTAGAGTAGTTCAATGGTGATTGTGTAGTACAGGGGGTATTGCTGGGGGTAGTGTTTTAGGGTTTAGGGTAGTGCAGTGGTGTTTGAGTTCTGTAGGGGGTCATGCTGGGGGTAGTGTTTTAGGGTTTAGGGCAGTACAGTGGTGTTTGAGTACTGTAGGGGGTCGTGCGGGGGTAGTGTTTTCGGGTTTAGGGCAGTGCAGTTCAATGGTGTTTGGGTAGTGTAGGTCATCATGCTCCGGGTAGTGTTTCAGAGTTTAATGTAGTGTAGTGGTGTTTGGGTAGTATAGGGGTTTGTGAGGGTGTAGATTTAGGGTTTTGGGTAGTGCAGTGGTGTTCGGGTAGTGTAGGGGGTCATGCTGGGGGTAGTGGTTTAGGGTTTAGGGTATTGCAGTGGTTTTTGTGTAGTGTAATGGGTTATGCTGAGGGATGTGTCTTAGGGTTTAGGGAAGCGCAGTGGTGTTTGGGTAGTGTAAGGGGTCGTGCCGGGGACAGTGTTTTAGGGTTTAGGGTAGCACAGTGGTGTTTGTGTAGTGTAGTGGGTCATGCTGGGTGTAGATTTAGGGTTTCAGGTAGTGCAGTGGTGTTTGGGTAGTGTAGGGTGTCGTGCTGGGGATAGATTTAGGTTTTAGGGTAGCGCGGGGATGTTTGTGTAGTGTAGGGGGTCGTACTGGGGGTAGTGTTTTAGGGTTTCGGGTAGAGCAGTGGTTTTTGGGTAGTACAGGGGGTCGTGTTTTAGGGTTTAGAGTAGTGAATTGGTGTTTGGGTAGTGTAGGGGTTCATGCTGGGGATAGTGTTTTAGGGGTTAGGTTAGTGCAGTAGTGTTTGTGTAGTGTAGGGGGTCATGCTGGGGGTAGTGTTTTAGGGTTTAGGGTAGTGCAGTTGTGTTTGGGTAGTGTGGCAGGTACTGCTGGGGGTAGTGTTTTAGGGTTTAGGGTACTGCTGTGGTTTTTGTGTAGTCTAGGTGGTCATGCTGGTGGTAGTGTTTTAGGTTTAGGGTAGTGCAGTGGTGTTTGGGTAGTGTAGGGGGGACTGCTGGGGGTAGTGTTTTAGGGTTTAGGATAGTGCAGTGGTGTTTTTTTAGTGTAGGGGTGTGAGAAGTTGGCCTGACATATGCTGGTCACTAGTTATAGTGGCCACCTTGCACCAGTCCAATTCGACTCTTATGGTAGATAGGTTTAAAGACAACCTTTTAAAGAAAGCTATCCTAGTGGTAGCTGTGGAGAGCAGCCTTCAGGCTAAGTCTCTGAGGAATGTAAAGCAGCTTGTTTTACCTTATAATCTCTTGAATTACCAAATAAAAAGGACACCACACAGGTATATATATCAAATATATATGTATTTATTTCTAGATACACTCTACTAATCTCTTTATGAGATTAGAACCCAGATACACATTCAAATGTCAACAGTTCTCAATAAATGAAGCACAAATATGGCTGGAGCCCTAGGGGCATACCAGACCATATACTAAGAAAATGGTTTAACAAAGTCGACTTGCAAAATGACAAAGCCTAGGGCCTTGGGAATCGCTGGGGCTTCACTACTGCAGTGTTAGCAGGTATGTAACAAGCCCACGGGAGATGCGTGCAGTGTCTAAACACAGCCACGGATTTCCTATAGGTTACAATGGAGCAAGTCGCGGTTTGTATTTTAAAGTTTTAGGGCACTTCGAAGAAGTCAACAAGCAAGCCACTTTCAGGGTAAGTATTTCGAGGGCCAACAAACACTTGGGCACCGGAGTGCACGAGTTACCTCACCCAGGGAAGCCGGGTGCATAGGTGTCTTTTGGTGTCGAGTCGCGATGCTGTTTCCAATGGAGACCAATGAAGACTTGCTGCTTGAGACGACTGAAGAGGTGTCCACTGGAATCTGAAGGTGGATTGAAGGTGAAGAGGACCTGAAAATTCAGGGGACAGTGTTCAAAGTCACTTGCCAGTGACCGGTGGCCAGCAGGATGGATGACCACAGATGTCGCTTCGTTTCAGGTCGTCGATGGTGATTTGTCTCTTCGCTCACGAGGTCCAGGAGGGATCGACGATGACCAGCAGCTGGATTCGGAGTGTCCCACAATGTCTGCAGCTGATGGCTGTGTCAGCAACCGGATTGGAGCCAACAAGCCTTGGCAACTGCAAGTCTTGTGTGGACTGAAGATAGTCGATGGTGCAGACCAGCAAGGTCTGATGGACTTACCCAGCGAGGGTAAGTGAGGGCAGGCCCGGAGCAACCAGGAGAGCCCTTGAAGTTGGTTAGAAAGTCTTCGGGGAGTCACTAGCCAATGGGCAAGTAACCACAATGACGCCTTCACAGGAAAAGTTTCACAGGAGCCCACGGTCACTCGGGACGGGGTAGGCCGCTGATTTTTGGAACAAGGCTTGCTAGGGACTTGGACTACAAATGGTCTGAAGCACAAGTTCGTAGAATGTTATTTATGGTTTGCACTTGAAATCAGTGCACGGTTCACAGGTATTGCTGTTCCTCGTCACTCGTGGGGTCCAGATACCAGAGCTTCACTGGGGACTCAAAATGGCCATCGAGAGGTCAGGAAATCCACTTCAGGGGATGCAGGGACTTCGGACTCCGGCGGGAGCGGTGAAGTTTACAACCGTTGATTGAAGTTATAGGTGCCTGCCAAGCAGGGGAGTCACTCCTTGACTCCAAGGCAGATTCTTCAGTCTTCCAGAGATAGTGGAACGTCGAAGGGCCAAGATTCTTCTTTGTAGAGCAGCGTCCAGGGTAATCTGAATTGCATTGGCAATGTTTGCTATCTTATAGTGAAGATAGGGGAGGGACTAGCTCTATGACCACTCCTCTAGGAGGGTCATGGTAGTGGTTGGTTACACCCACTTCCCTTTGTCCAGTTTCGCACCAGAGCAGGGGCAGGTAGCCCCTGAACCGGTTTGAGCTGGCATATGCACAGAGGAGCCTACTGCTCCCCCAGTGCAGGACTTCAAAGCACTCTAAGAGTGCACCCACCCAGCTCCATTACACTAAATCCTGTCCGGGAGGTGGTGACACCTCCCTCTGACAGGATACCTTTTGTTGGGCTTCCTCCACTGCAAATTTCGGTCAGCAGCAGGAGGGCAGCCCAGTGTTTGTGCTGGTGGCATCCATTTTGTGATGCCAGGGCTCTAGGAGATTTCTACCGTTTAGTACAGTGGATACATGTCATCCCCTCTAGAAGGGTGGGATCATACTCCCACACCAGTTACTGGTGTGGGGGTATGATTCCAAGTTGTTTGACACCAAACACGACATGTTTTGATGCAGTCAATTCAATTCAATTCAGCTTTATTCGGTACAAATTAATGACCATAAAAGCATACACAGTCACAAAATCAAAATCAAAATATACAATATACGAACAACTTATAGCAGGCATAATAATAATACATTAAAAAAAATACTATAATTAATTAAACATGATCACGTTTACACAATTAAAAAAGCATTTATACAGCTAAAAACACATATTTTTCCTGGAGTTGATGCATTTGTTTAAAAAAGTGGCAGTATAAAAACAAACATCCGCAAATTGTAAATTAAAAATCAATTTCATTGCGTGCTCAACCGTACGTGTTCCATATTTAACAAACATGGGTTTAAGTAAGACAATACAAAAATTAGAGTACAGCTTACAGAATAGCATAAAGTGCATTGTGCTCTGCTTGGAAATCCCATCACATCTACAAGGCCCTGATGGGTGTTTCTTCATTATCGGATGGGCCACCAGGTAGTGCACTATTCCGAATCTAAGTCTAGTTAGCACAAATTTGTGCGTCGGCCTAGTGACTAGGGTTAAGTAGACAGGGAATCCATCCATAGACAAATATCTGTTATAAAACATAACGGTGGACAAAGTGCCAGCGATAAAAGTTCTCTTTCGCTCTGCATAAGCTAGAAAGACCCTTTTTAACTCTACTTTAGGAATTAATAGAACAGCATTCGGATCAGTTACAATATTCAGGTTGAAAATATCTGAAAAGCACACAATAATGTATTTAATCCAGGGTATTGCTGTAACTTTATCTAATCGCAAACAATCCTGGATAATAGACCTAGTAAAAGCCTTCTCATCATTCATCCAAATAGACCGCCAAGTCATCAAAGGTCTAAGTGACAAAAGGTCTAATAAATAATTCACAGATAATTCCTGATGACTCAGAGCGTTAGAGGCCGAAGTGGGTAAACATAAAAGTTTTTTAAGGAAAGAATTATCTTCCAGCTGCAAATTATGTGCGCAGCAATAACCCCAGATTCCTGCCCCATACAATGCAATTGTTACGCATCTGGCCTGATAAATTTTTATCATGTCCCTGGTCCTACGGTCCCCAATTTTCTGAGCAAATCTAAAAATTCCATGGGCATTTCTAGCCATTTTATTGCGTATGTTATTAAATTTGTGAGTCCACTTTTTTTCGCTAGAAAAAGTTATGCCTAAATAACAAAATTTGTCCACTTGCTGTACTTTTGTGTTGTCTATAAAAAACCCTTTCATTGTCTTTTTTAATTTCTTTGGACCACAGATCATGGTGTAGGTTTTGCCTTTGTTAATAACAAATTTTCTGTTGTCAATAAAGGAAGCAAAACTATTCATCAGTCGTTGCAACCCTACGGGAGTTCTGGACAACAACACCGCATCATCGGCGTATAGTAACACCGGTACTGATACACCATTGATCATGGGAGCATCTGCACTAACTTCCTTTAAAATAGCATCAATTCCCTTAATAAATAAAATAAATAAAAGAGGAGCTAAAACACAACCCTGCCTAATACCTCGTTTAACGCTAAAGTTCGGGGTACATTCTCCCTTCCTACCAAAACGTACACACGTTTTTAATCTCTCGTACATTCTGGCAAGAAAATAAATTATGCCCTCTGGCGCTCCCAATTTCAACAAGGTTGACCACAAGATTGAGTGGTCAACCATGTCGAAAGCGCTGCTCAAATCAGCGAAGCACAACTATATAAGGCTAGGTTTTGCATCACTATACTTCCCGATCAATAATTCTAAATTGATACATTAATCGAGCGTACCCCTGCCTTTCCTAAAACCGTATTGGCTATTTGCCAAAATACCGTCCTGTTCTGCCCACTCTTCCAATCTTACCAGCATTATCCTGCTCATAACTTTTACGGAAGAGTCCAGTAATGAAACAGGTCGATAGTTTTTAGCATCAGACCTTGATCCTTTTTTATATATTGGTACGATAATGGACTCCTCCCAAGTCGGAGGTGGTTCTATACAAACCGCAGCATTAAAAACAACAGTCAACAGGGGACCCCATACTTCCGGCGCTTCCTTGTATACTTCACTTGGAACCCCATCCGGGCCTTGCAGTCATTCCAAAGTTAGCATTTACCGCGAGGTTATAATGCACTTAAGAGTATAAGGTTTAACCACATCCACAAACAACAGCAGAGAATAGACTCTGCCAGCTGCAGAGGGGTCCTGCTCATGCAGAAGCACCCCTTCACATAGTAAACCAAGCACCCTGCCCTCAGGATTGATAGGGCCTGCAATAGGGGTGGCTGATAGGTTTATATGTGTGTGTATGGTGAGATATAGGAACCTATACCTCAGTGAGGAGTGCTAACACTACCACACACAGGCTGCAGTAGCAGGCCTGTGGTGTCAGATTGAGAATGCTTCCCAGGGGTGGCATAATACATGCTGCAGCCCCTGGTAGGCCTGTGAAGTACCAATGCCCTAGGTACCTAAGGTACCATATACTAGGGGTTCATAAGGTACCACAGTATCCGATCACTAGTGCATCTAATATGCACACCAAGTTGTTTAGAGAGATCAGTGAGACTGGGGCCATGATTAGCAGGGACCCAGCCAGACTATAGCCAGAAATCAGTGTATACATCAGAAAAAAGTGGGGGCAACATAAGTGCAGATCCTACTCTCCTACAAGGGGGTAGTGCTGGGGATAGTGTTTTAGGGTTTAGGGTAAAGCAGTGTTGTTTAGGTAGTGTAGGGCGTAGTGCTGGGGGTAGTGTTTTAGGGTTGAGGGAAGTGCACTGGTGTTTGTGTAGTTTAGGGGGTATTGTTTTAGGGTTTAGGGTAGTGCAGTGGTGCTTGTGTAGTGTAAGGGGTCGTTCTGGGGTAGTGTTTTAGGGTTTAGGGTAGTGCAGAGGTGTTTGTGTAGTGTATGGGGTCGTGTTGGGGTAGTGTTTTAGGGTTTACGTAGTGCAGTGGTGTTTGTGTAGTATAGGGGGTAGTGTTTTAGGGTTTCGGGTAGAGCAGTCATTTTTGGGTAGTGCAGGGGGTCGCACTGGGGGTAGTGTTTTAGGGTTTAGGGTAGTGCATTGGTGTTTGGGTAGTGTAGGGGGTACTGCTGGGGATAGTGTTTTAGGGTTTAGGGTACTGCTGTGGTTTTTGTGTAGTGTAGGTGGTCATGCTGGTGGTAGTGTTTTAGGGTTTAAGGTAGTGCTGTAGGGTAGTGCAGTGGTGTTTGTGTAGTGTAGGGGGTCATGCTGGGGGTAGTGTTTTAGGGTTTAGGGTAGTGCAGTTGTGTTTGGGTATTGTAGGAGGTACTGCTGGGGGTAGTGTTTTAGGGTTTAGGGTACTGCTGTGGTTTTTGTGTAGTGTAGGTGGTCATGCTGGTGGTAGTGTTTTAGGGTTTAGGGTAGTGCAATGGTGTTTGGGTACTGTAGGGGGACTGCTGGGGATAGTGTTTTAGGGTTTAGGATAGTGCAGTGGTGTTTGTTTAGTGTAGTGGGTAGTGCTGGGGATAGTGTTTTAGGGTTTAGGGTAAAGCAGTGTTGTTTAGGTAGTGTAGGGCGAAGTGCTGGGGGTAGTGTTTTAGGGTTGAGGGAAGTGGACTGGTGTTTGTGTAGTTTAGGGGGTATTGTTTTAGGGTTTACGGTAGTGCAGTGGTGTTTGTGTAGTGTAGGGGATAGTGTTTTAGGGTTTAGGGTAGTACAGTGGTGTTTGTGTAGTGTAGGGGGTTGTGCTGGGGGTAGATTTAGGGTTTATGGTAGTGCAGTTATGTTTGTGTAGTGTAGGGTGTCATGCTGGGTGTAGTGTTTTAGGGTTTAGTGTAGTTCAGTGGTGCTTGTGTAGTGTAAGGGGTCGTTCTGGGGGTAGTGTTTTAGGGTTTAGGGAAGTGCAGTGGTGTTTGGGTAGTGTAGGGGGTCGTGTTGTGGGTAGTGTTTTAGGGTTTAGGGGAGTGAAGTGGTTTTTGTGTAGTGTAGGGGATAGTGTTTTAGGGTTTCAGGTAGAGCAGTGGTTTTTGGGTAGTGCAGGGGGTCGTACTGGGGGTAGTGTTTTAGGGTTTAGGGTAGTGCATTGGTGTTTGGGTAGTGTAGGGGGTCATGCTGGGGATAGTGTTTTAGGGTTTTGGTTAGTGCAGTAGGGTAGTGCAGTGGTGTTTGTGCAGTGTAGGGGGTCATGCTGGGGGTAGTGTTTTAGGGTTTAGGGAAGTGCAGTTGTGTTTGGGTATTGAAGGAGGTACTGCTGAGGGTAGTATTTAGGGTTTAGGGTACTGCTGTGGTTTTTGTGTAGTGTAGGTGGTCATGCTGGTGGTAGTGTTTTAGGGTTTAGGGTAGTGCAGTGGTGTTTGGGTAGTGTAGGGGGGACTGCTGGTGGTAGTGTTTTAGGGTTTAGGATAGTGCAGTGGTGTTTGTTTAGTGTAGGGGTAGTGCTGGGGATAGTGTTATAGGGTTTAGGGTAAAGCAGTGTTGTTTATATAGTGTAGGGCGTAGTGCTGGGGGTAGTGTTTTAGGGTTGAGGGAAGTGCACTGGTGTTTGTGTAGTTTAGGGGGTATTGCTTAAGGGTTTAGGGTAGTGCAGTGGTGCTTGTGTAGTGTAAGGGGTCATTCTCGGGGTAGTGTTTTAGGGTTTAGGGAAGTGCAGTGGTGTTTGGGTAGTGTAGGGGGTCGTGTTGTGGGTAGTGTCTTAGGGTTTAGGGTAGTGCAGTGGTTTTTGTGTCGTGTAGGGAGTCGTGCTGGTGGTAGTGTTTTAGGGTTTAGGGTAGTGCAGTGGTGTTTGTGTAGTGTATGGGGTCGTGTTGGGTGTAGTGTTTTAGGGTTTAGGGTCATGCAGTGGTGTTTGGGTATATTAGGTGGAAGTGCTGGGATAGTGTTTTAGGGTTTACGGTAGTGCAGTGGTGTTTGTGTAGTGTAGGGGGTAGTGTTTTAGGGTTTAGGGTAGTACACTGGTGTTTGTGTAGTGTAGGGGGCTGTGCAGTGGGTAGATTTAGGGTTTAGGGTAGTGTAGTTATGTTTGTGTAGTGTAGGGTGTCGTGCTGGGTGTAGTGTTTTAGGGTTTAGTGTAGTGCAGTTGTGCTTGAGTAGTGCAGTGGTGTTTGTGAAGTGTAAGGGTAGTGTTTTAGGGTTTAGCGTAGTGCAGTAGTGTTTATGTAGTGTAGGGGGTCATGCTGGGGGTAGGATGGTAGGGTTTAGGGTAGTGCAGTGGTGTTCGTGTAGTGTAGGGGGACGTGCAGGGGATAGTGTTTTAGGGTTTACGGCAGTGCAGTGGTGTCTGTGTCATGTAGTGGGTCATGCTGGGGGTAGTGTTTTAGGGTTTAGGGTAGTGCAGTGGTGTTTGGGTAGTGTAGGGGGTCTTGCTGGGGGTAGTGTTTTAGGGTTTAGGGTAGTGCAGTGTTGTTTGTGTAGAGTAGGGGGTAGTGTTTTAGGGTTTTGGGTAGTACAGTGGTGTTTGTGTAGTGTACGGGGTCGTGCTGGGGGTGGTGTTTTAGGGTTTAGGGTAGTGCAGTTGTGTTTATGTAGTGTAGGGGTTGTGTTTTAGGGTTTAGGGTAGTGCAGTGGTGTTTGGGTAGTGTAGGGTGTCATGCTGGGCGTAGTGTTTTAGGGTTTAGGGTAGTGAAGTGGTGTTTGGGTAGTGTTGGGGTAGTGTTTTAGGGTTTAGTGTAGTGCAGTGTTTGTGTAGTGTAGGGGGTCGTGCTGGGGGTAGTGTTTTAGGGTTTAGGGAAGTGCAATAGTGTTTGTGCATTGTAGGGGGGTAGTGTTTTAGGGTTTAGGGTGGTGCAATGGTGTTTGTGTAGTGTAGGGGGTCATGTTGTGGGTACTGTTTTAGGTTTTAGGGTAGTGCAGTCGTTTTTGTATAGTGTTGGGAGTCATGTTTTAGGGTTTGGGTAGTGTAGGGGTCGTGCTGGGATAGTTTTTTTGGGTTTAGAGTAGTGTAGTTGTGTTTGGGTAGTGAAGGGGTTATGCTGGGGGTAGTGTTTTAGGGTTTAGAGAAGTACAGTGATATTTGTGTAGTGTAGGGGGTTGTGCTGGGGGTTGAGTTTTAGAGCTTAGGGTAGTGCAGTGGTGTTTGTGTAGTTTAGGAGGTATTGTTTTAGGGTTTAGGGTAGTGCAGTGGTGTTTGTGTACTGTACGGGGTCGTTCTCGCGCTAGTGTTTTAGGGTTTGGGGAAGTGCAGTGGTGTTTGGGTAGTGTAGGGGGTCGTGTTGTGGGTAGTGTTTTAGGGTTTAGGGGAGTGCAGTGGCTTTTGTGTAGTGTAGGGAGTCGTGCTGGTGGTAGTGTTTTAGGGTTTAGGGTAGTGCAGTGGTGTTTGTGTAGTGTATGGGGTCGTGTTGGGGGTAGTGTTTTAGGGTTTAGGGTAGTACAGTGGTGTTTGTGTAGTGTAGGGGGTTGTGCAGGGGGTAGATTTAGCATTTAGGATAGTGCAGTTATGTTTGTGTAGTGTAGGGTGTAGTGCTGGGTGTAGTATTTAGGGTTTAGTGTAGTGCAGTGGTGCTTCAGTAGTGCAGTGGTGTTTGTGTAGTGTAGGGGTATTGTTTTAGGGTTTAGCGTAGTGCAGTAGTGTTTGTGTAGTGTAGGGGGTCATGCTGGGGGTAGTATGGGAGGGTTTAGGGTAGTGCAGTGGTGTTTGTGTAGTGTAGGGGGTTGTGCAGGGTGTAGTGTTTTAGGGTTTACGGCAGTGCAGTGGTGACTGTGTCATGTAGGGGGTCATGCTGGGGATAGTGTTTTAGGGTTTAGGGTAGTGCAGTGGTGTTTGGGTAGTGTAGGGGGTAGTGCTGGGGTAGTGTTTTAGGGTTTAGGGTAGTGCAGTGGTGCTTGGGTAGTGTAGGGTTTCATGCTGGGGGTAGTGTTTTAGGGCTTAGGGTAGTGCAGTGGTGTTTGGGTAGTGTAGGGGGTAGTGTAGGGGTCGTGTTTTAGGGTTTAGGGTAGTTCAGTGGTGTTTGGGTAGTGTAGGGTGTCATGCTGGGCATAGTGTTTTAGGGTTTAGGGTAGCGCAGTGGTGTTTGGGTAGTGTTGGGGTAGTGTTTTAGGGTTTAGTGTAGTGCAGTGTTGTTTGTGTAGTGTAGGGGGTCATGCTGGGGGTAGTGTGTTAGGGTTTAGGGAAGTGCAATAGTGTTTGTGCAATGTAGGGGGTAGTGTTTTAGGGTTTAGGATGGTGCAATGGTGTTTGTGTAGTGTAGGGGGTCATGTTGTGGGTACTGTTTTAGGGTTTAGGGTAGTGCAGTCGTGTTTGTATAGTGTCGGTAGTCGTGTTTTAGGGTTTAGGGTATTGCAGTGGTGTTTGGGTAGTGTAGGGGTTGTGCTGGGGTAGTGTTTTTGGGTTTAGAGTAGTGTAGTTGTGTTTGTGTAGTGTAGGGGGTCATGCTGGGGGTAGTATGGTGGGGTTTAGGGTAGTGCAGTGGTGTTTGTGTAGTAGGGGGTCATGAAGGGGGTAGTTTTTTAGGGTTTACGACAGTGCAGTGGTGTCTGTGTCATGTAGGGGGTCATGCTGGGGGTAGTGTTTTAGGGTTTAGGGTAGTGCAGTGGTGTTTGGGTAGTGTAGGGTGTAGTGCTGGTGTAGTGTTTTAGGGTAGTGCAGTGGTGTTTGGGTAGTGTATGTTGTCATGCTGGGGGTAGTGTTTTAGGGTTTAGTGTTGTGCAGTGGTGTTTGGGTAGTTTTGGGGCAGTGTTGGGGTAGTGTTTTAGGGTTTAGTGTAGTGCAGTGTTGTTTGTGTGGTGTAGGGGGTCGTGCTGGGGGTAGAGTTTTAGGGTTTAGGGTAGTGCAATGGTGTTTGTGCAGTGTAGGGGGTTGTGTTTTAGGGTTTAGGGTGGTGCAGTGGTGTTTGTGTAGTATAGGGGGTCATGCTGTGTGTAGTGTTTTAGGGTTTAGGGTAGTGCACTGGTGTTTTTGTAGTATAGGGAGTAGTGTTTTAGGGTTTAGGGTAGATAAAGTGGTGTTTGTGTAGTGTAGGCGGTCGTGCTGGGGGTAGTGTTTTAGGAATAAGGGTAGTGCAGTCGTGTTTGTGTAGTGTAGGGAGTCGTAATTTAGGTTTAGGGTAGTGTAGTCGTGTTTGGGTAGTGTAGTGGGTCATGCTGGGTGTAGTGTTTTAGGGTTTAGTTTAGTGCAGTGGTGATTGTGTAGTGCAGGCGGTCATGCTGGGGGTAGATTTAGGTTTTGGGGTAGTACAGTGGTGTTTGTGTAATGTAGGGGGTCATTCTGGGGGTAGTGTTTTAGGGTTTAGGGTAGTGCAGTCGCGTTTGTGTATTGTAGGGTTTTGTGTTTTAGGGTTTAGGGCAGTGCAGTGGTATTTGGGTAGTATAGGAAGTCGTGCTGGGGTAGTGTTCTAGGATTTAGAGTAGTGCAGATGTGGTTGTGTAGTGTAGGGTTTCCTGCTGGAGTAGTGTTTTAGGGTTTTGGGTAGTGGTGTTTGTGTAGTGTAGGGGTTTCTGCTGGGGTAGTGTTTTACGGTGTAGGGTAGTGCAGTGGTGTTTGGGTAGTGTAGGGGGTCATGCTGGGGGTACTGTTTTAGGGTTTAGGGTAGTTCAGCGGTGATTGTGTAGTATAAGGGGTTTTGCTGAGGGTAGAGTTTTAGGGTTTAAGGTAGTGCAGTGGTGTTTGATTCCTGTAGGGGGTCATGCTGGGGGTAGTGTTTTCGGGTGTAGGGCAGTGCAGTGCACTGGTGTTTGGGTAGTGTAGGGGGTCATGCTGGGGGTGGTGTTTTAGGGTTTAGGGCAGTGCAGTGGTGTTTGAGTACTATAGGGGGTCGTGCTGGGGGTTGTGTTTTAGGGTTTAGGGTAGTACAGTGGTATTTGTGTAGTGCAGGGGGTTGTGCTGGGGGTAGAGTTTTAGAGTTTAGGGTAGTGCAGTGGTGTCTGTGTAGTTTAGGGGGTATTGTTTTAGGGTTTAGGATAGTGCAGTGGTGCTTGTGTAGTGTAGGGGGTCGTTCTCAGGGTAGTGTTTTAGGGTTTGGGGAAGTGCAGTGGTGTTTGGGTAGTGTAGGGGGTCGTGTTGTGGATAGTGTTTTACGGTTTAGGGGAGTGCAGTGGTTTTTGTGTAGTGTAGGGAGTCGTGCTGGTGGTAGTGTTTTAGAGTTTAGGGTGGTGCAGTGGTGTTTGTGTAGTGTATGGGGTCGTGTTGGGGGTAGTGTTTTAGGGTTTAGGGTAGTACAGTGGTGTTTGTATAGTGTAGGGGGTTGTGCAGGGGTAGATTTAGGGTTTAGGGTTGTGCAGTTCTGTTTGTGTAGTGTAGGGTGTTGTGCTGGATGTAGTGTTTTAGGGTTTAGTGTAGTACAGTGGTGCTTGAGTAGTGCAGTGGTGTTTGTGTAGTGTAGGGGTGTGTTTTAGGGTTTAGCGTAGTGCAGTAGCATTTGTGTAGTGTAGGGGGTCATGCTGGGGGTAGTATGGTAGGGTTTAGGGTAGTGCAGTGGTGTTTGTGTAGTGTAGGGGGTTGTGCAGGGGGTAGTGTTTTAGGGTTTACGGCAGTGCAGTGGTGTCTGTGTCATGTAGGTGGTCATGCTGGGGGTAGTCTTTTAGGGCTTAGGGTAGTGAAGTGGTGTTTGGGTAGTGTAGGGGGTAGTGCTGGGGTAGTGTTTTAGGGTTTAGGGAAGTGCAGTGGTGTTTGGGTAGTGTAGGGGGTCGTGTTGTGGGTAGTGTTTTAGGGTTTAGCGGAGTGCAGTGGTTTTTGTGTAGTGTAGGGAGTCGTGCTGGTGGTAGTGTTTTAGGGTTTAGGGTAGTGCAGTGGTGTTTGTGTAGTGTATGGGGTCGTATTGGGGGTAGTGTTTTAGGGTTTAATGTCGTGCAGTGGTGTTTGGGTATATTAGGGGGAAGTGCTGGGGGTTTAAGGTAGTACAGTGGTGTTTGTGTAGTGCAGGGGGTTGTGCTGGGGGCAGATTTAGGGTTTAGGGTAGAGCAGTTATGTTTGTGTAGTGTAGGGTGTCGTGCTGGGTGTAGTGATTTAGGATTTAGTGTAGTGCAGTGGTGCTTGTGTAGTGTAAGGTGTTGTTCTGGGGTAGTGTTTTAGGGTTTAGGGTAGTGCAGAGGTGTTTGTGTAGTGTATGGGGTCGTGTTGGGGGTAGTGTTTTAGGGTTTACGGTAGTGCAGTGGTGTTTGTGTAGTATAGGGGGTAGTGTTTTAGGGTTTCGGGTAGAGCAGTCATTTTTGGGTAGTGCAGGGGGTCGCACTGGGGGTAGTGTTTTAGGGTTTAGGGTAGTGCATTGGTGTTTGGGTAATGTGGGGGTACTGCTGGGGGTAGTGTTTTAGGGTTTAGGGTACTGCTGTGGTTTTTGTGTAGTGTAGGTGGTCATGCTGGTGGTAGTGTTTTAGGGTTTAAGATAGTGCTGTAGGGTAGTGCAGTGGTGTTTGTGTAGTGTAGGGGGTCATGCTGGGGGTAGTGTTTTAGGGTTTAGGGTAGTGCAGTTGTGTTTGGGTATTGTAGGAGGTACTGCTGGGGGTAGTGTTTTAGGGTTTAGGGTACTGCTGTGGTTTTTGTGTAGTGTAGGTGGTAATGCTGGTGGTAGTGTTTTAGGGTTTAGGGTAGTGCAATGGTGTTTGGGTAGTGTAGGGGGACTGCTGGGGATAGTGTTTTAGGGTTTAGGATAGTGCAGTGGTGTTTGTTTAGTGTAGTGGGTAGTGCTGGGGATAGTGTTTTAGGGTTTAGGGTAAAGCAGTGTTGTTTAGGTAGTGTAGGGCGAAGTGCTGGGGGTAGTGTTTTAGGGTTGAGGGAAGTGGACTGGTGTTTGTGTAGTTTAGGGGGTATTGTTATAGGGTTTACGGTAGTGCAGTGGTGTTTGTGTAGTGTAGGGGATAGTATTTTAGGGTTTAGGGTAGTACAGTGGTGTTTGTGTAGTGTAGGGGGTTGTGCTGGGGGTAGATTTAGGGTTTAGGGTAGTGCAGTTATGTTTGTGTAGTGTAGGGTGTCGTGCTGGGTGTAGTGTTTTAGGGTTTAGTGTAGTTCAGTGGGGCTTGTGTAGTGTAAGGGGTCGTTCTGGGGGTAGTGTTTTGGGTTTAGGGAAGTGCAGTAGTGTTTGGGTAGTGTAGGGGGTCGTGTTGTGGGTAGTGTTTTAGGGTTTAGGGGAGTGAAGTGGTTTTTGTGTAGTGTAGGGGATAGTGTTTTAGGGTTTCAGGTAGAGCAGTGGTTTTTGGGTAGTGCAGGGGGTCGTACTGGGGGTAGTGTTTTAGGGTTTAGGGTAGTGCATTGGTGTTTGGGTAGTGTAGGGGGTCATGCTGGGGATAGTGTTTTAGGGTTTTGGTTAGTGCAGTAGGGTAGTGCAGTGGTGTTTGTGCAGTGTAGGGGGTCATGCTGGGGGTAGTGTTTTAGGGTTTAGGGAAGTGCAGTTGTGTTTGGGTATTGAAGGAGGTACTGCTGAGGGTAGTATTTAGGGTTTAGGGTACTGCTGTGGTTTTTGTGTAGTGTAGGTGGTCATGCTGGTAGTAGTGTTTTAGGGTTTAGGGTAGTGCAGTGGGGTTTGGGTGGTGTAGGGGGGACTGCTGGTGGAAGTGTTTTAGGGTTTAGGATAGTGCAGTGGTGTTTGTTTAGTGTAGGGGTAGTGCTGGGGATAGTGTTATAGGGTTTAGGGTAAAGCAGTGTTGTTTATATAGTGTAGGGCGTAGTGCTGGGGGTAGTGTTTTAGGGTTGAGGGAAGTGCACTGGTGTTTGTGTAGTTTAGGGGGTATTGCTTTAGGGTTTAGGGTAGTGCAGTGGTGCTTGTGTAGTGTAAGGGGTCGTTCTCGGTGTAGTGTTTTAGGGTTTAGGGAAGTGCAGTGGTGTTTGGGAAGTGTAGGGGGTCGTGTTGTGGGTAGTGTTTTAGGGTTTAGGGGAGTGCAGTGGTTTTTGTGTCGTGTAGGGAGTCGTGCTGGTGGTAGTGTTTTAGGGTTTAGGGTAGTGCAGTGGTGTTCGTGTAGTGTATGGGGTCATGTTGGGTGTAGTGTTTTAGGGTTTAGGGTCATGCAGTGGTGTTTGGGTATATTAGGTGGAAGTGCTGGGATAGTGTTTTAGGGTTTACGGTAGTGCAGTGGTGTTTGTGTAGTGTAGGGGGTAGTGTTTTAGGGTTTAGGGTAGTACACTGGTGTTTGTGTAGTGTAGGGGGTTGTGCAGTGGGTAGATTTAGGGTTTAGGGTAGTGTAGTTATGTTTGTGTAGTGTAGGGTGTCGTGCTGGGTGTAGTGTTTTAGGGTTTATTGTAGTGCAGTGGTGCTTGAGTAGTGCAGTGGTGTTTGTGTAGTGTAAGGGTAGTGTTTTAGGGTTTAGCATAGTGCAGTAGTGTTTATGTAGTGTAGGGGGTCATGCTGGGGGTAGTATGGTAGGGTTTAGGGTAGTGCAGTGGTGTTCGTGTAGTGTAGGGGGACATGCAGGGGATAGTGTTTTAGGGTTTACGGCAGTGCAGTGGTGTCTGTGTCATGTAGTGGGTCATGCTGGGGGTAGTGTTTTAGGGTTTAGGGTAGTGCAGTGGTGTTTGGGTAGTGTAGGGGCTCTTGCTGGGGGTAGTGTTTTAGGGTTTAGGGTAGTGCAGTGTTGTTTGTGTAGAGTAGGGGGTAGTGTTCTAGGGTTTAGGGTAGCACAGTGGTGTTTGTGTAGTGTACGGGGTCGTGCTGGGGGTGGTGTTTTAGGGTTTAGTGTACTGCAGTTGTGTTTATGTAGTGTAGGGGTCGTGTTTTAGGGTTTAGGGTAGTGCAGTGGTGTTTGGGTAGTGTAGGGGGTCGTGCTGGGGGTAGTGTTTTAGGGTTTAGGGAAGTGCAATAGTGTTTGTGCATTGTAGGGGGGTAGTGTTTTAGGGTTTAGGGTGGTGCAATGGTGTTTGTGTAGTGTAGGGGGTCATGTTGTGGGTACTGTTTTAGGGTTTAGGGTAGTGCAGTCGTGTTTGTATAGTGTCGGGAGTCATGTTTTAGGGTTTGGGTAGTGTAGGGGTCGTGCTGGGATAGTTTTTTGGGGTTTAGAGTAGTGTAGTTGTGTTTGGGTAGTGAAGGGGTTATGCTGGGGGTAGTGTTTTAGGGTTTAGAGAAGTACAGTGATATTTGTGTAGTTTAGGGGGTTGTGCTGGGGGTAGAGTTTTAGAGCTTAGGGTAGTGCAGTGGTGTTTGTGTAGTTTAGGAGGTATTGTTTTAGGGTTTTGGGTAGTGCAGTGGTGTTTGTGTACTGTTTGGGGTCGTTCTCGGGGTAGTGTTTTAGGGTTTGGGGAAGTGCAGTGGTGTTTGGGTAGTGTAGGGGGTCGTGTTGTGCGTAGTGTTTTAGGGTTTAGGGGAGTGCAGTGGCTTTTGTGTAGTGTAGGGAGTCGTGCTGGTGGAAGTGTTTTAGGGTTTAGGGTAGTGCAGTGGTGTTTGTGTAGTGTATGGGGTCGTGTTGGGGTAGTGTTTTAGGGTTTAGGGTAGTGCAGTGGTGTTTGTGTAGTGTAGGGGGTTGTGCAGGGGGTAGATTTAGCATTTAGGATAGTGCAGTTATGTTTGTGTAGTGTAGGGTGTAGTGCTGGGTGTAGTATTTTAGGGTTTAGTGTAGTGCAGTGGTGCTTGAGTAGTGCAGTGGTGTTTGTGTAGTATAGGAGGTATTGTTTTAGGGTTTAGGGTAGTGCAGTGGTGTTTGTGTACTGTACGGGGTCGTTCTCGGGGTAGTGTTTTAGGGTTTGGGGAAGTGCAGTGGTGTTTGGGTAGTGTAGGGGGTCGTGTTGTGGGTAGTGTTTTAGGGTTTAGGGGAGTGCAGTGGCTTTTGTGTAGTGTAGGGAGTCGTGCTGGTGGTAGTGTTTTAGGGTTTAGGGTAGTGCAGTGGTGTTTGTGTAGTGTATGGGGTCGTGTTGGGGTAGTGTTTTAGGGTTTAGGGTAGTGCAGTGGTGTTTGTGTAGTGTAGGGGGTTGTGCAGGGGGTAGATTTAGCATTTAGGATAGTGCAGTTATGTTTGTGTAGTGTAGGGTGTAGTGCTGGGTGTAGTATTTTAGGGTTTAGTGTAGTGCAGTGGTGCTTGAGTAGTGCAGTGGTGTTTGTGTAGTATAGGAGGTATTGTTTTAGGGTTTAGGGTAGTGCAGTGGTGTTTGTGTACTGTACGGGGTCGTTCTCGGGGTAGTGTTTTAGGGTTTGGGGAAGTGCAGTGGTGTTTGGGTAGTGTAGGGGGTTGTGTTGTGGGTAGTGTTTTAGGGTTTAGGGGAGTGCAGTGGCTTTTGTGTAGTGTAGGGAGTCGTGCTGGTGGTAGTGTTTTAGGGTTTAGGGTAGTGCAGTGGTGTTTGTGTAGTGTATGGGGTCGTGTTGGGGTAGTGTTTTAGAGTTTAGGGTAGGACAGTGGTGTTTGTGTAGTGTAGGGGGTTGTGCAGGGGGTAGATTTAGCATTTAGGATAGTGCAGTTATGTTTGTGTAGTGTAGGGTGTAGTGCTGGGTGTAGTATTTAGGGTTTAGTGTAGTGCAGTGGTGCTTTAGTAGTTCAGTGGTGTTTGTGTAGTGTAGGGGTATTGTTTTAGGGTTTAGCGTAGTGCAGCAGTGTTTGTGTAGTGTAGGGGGTCATGCTGGGGGTAGTATGGGAGGGTTTAGGGTAGTGCAGTGGTGTTTGTATAGTGTAGGGGGTTGTGCAGGGTGTAGTGTTTTAGGGTTTACGGCAGTGCAGTGGTGACTGTGTCATGTAGGGGGTCATGCTGGGGATAGTGTTTTAGGGTTTAGGGTGGTGCAGTGGTGTTTGGGTAGTGTAGGGGGTAGTGCTGGGGTAGTGTTTTAGGGTTTAGGGTAGTGCAGTGGTGCTTGGGTAGTGTAGGGTGTCATGCTGGGGGTAGTGTTTTAGGGCTTAGGGTAGTGCAGTGGTGTTTGGGTAGTGTAGGGGGTAGTGTAGGGGTCGTGTTTTAGGGTTTAGGGTAGTGCAGTGGTGTTTGGGTAGTGTAGGGTGTCATGCTGGGCATAGTGTTTTAGGGTTTAGGGTAGCGCAGTGGTGTTTGGGTAGTGTTGGGGTAGTGTTTTAGGGTTTAGGGTAGAGCAGTGGTGTTTGTGTAGTGTATGGGGTCGTGTTGGGGGTAGTGTTTTAGGGTTTAGGGTAGTACAGTGGTGTTTGTGTAGTATAGGGGGTTGTGCAGGGGGTAGATTTAGCATTTAGGATAGTGCAGTTATGTTTGTGTAGTGTAGGGTGTAGTGCTGGGTGCAGTATTTTAGGGTTTAGTGTAGTGCAGTGGTGCTTGAGTAGTGCAGTGGTGTTTGTGTAGTATAGGAGGTATTGTTTTAGGGTTTAGGGTAGTGCAGTGGTGTTTGTGTACTGTACGGGGTCGTTCTCGGGGTAGTGTTTTAGGGTTTGGGGAAGTGCAGTGGTGTTTGGGTAGTGTAGGGGGTCGTGTTGTGGGTAGTGTTTTAGGGTTTAGGGGAGTGCAGTGGCTTTTGTGTAGTGTAGGGAGTCGTGCTGGTGGTAGTGTTTTAGGGTTTAGGGTAGTGCAGTGGTGTTTGTGTAGTGTATGGGGTCGTGTTGGGGTAGTGTTTTAGAGTTTAGGGTAGGACAGTGGTGTTTGTGTAGTGTAGGGGGTTGTGCAGGGGGTAGATTTAGCATTTAGGATAGTGCAGTTATGTTTGTGTAGTGTAGGGTGTAGTGCTGGGTGTAGTATTTAGGGTTTAGTGTAGTGCAGTGGTGCTTTAGTAGTGCAGTGGTGTTTGTGTAGTGTAGGGGTATTGTTTTAGGGTTTAGCGTAGTGCAGCAGTGTTTGTGTAGTGTAGGGGGTCATGCTGGGGGTAGTATGGGAGGGTTTAGGGTAGTGCAGTGGTGTTTGTGTAGTGTAGGGGGTTGTTCAGGGTGTAGTGTTTTAGGGTTTACGGCAGTGCAGTGGTGACTGTGTCATGTAGGGGGTCATGCTGGGGATAGTGTTTTAGGGTTTAGGGTGGTGCAGTGGTGTTTGGGTAGTGTAGGGGGTAGTGCTGGGGTAGTGTTTTAGGGTTTAGGGTAGTGCAGTGGTGCTTGGGTAGTGTAGGGTGTCATGCTGGGGGTCGTGTTTTAGGGTTTAGGGTAGTGCAGTGGTGTTTGGGTAGTGTAGGGTGTCATGCTGGGCATAGTGTTTTAGGGTTTAGGGTAGCGCATTGGTGTTTGGGTAGTGTTGGGGTAGTGTTTTAGGGTTTAGTGTAGTGCAGTGTTGTTTGTGTAGTGTAGGGGGTCATGCTGGGGGTAGTGTTTTAGGGTTTAGGGAAGTGCAATAGTGTTCGTGCAATGTAGGGGGTAGTGTTTTAGGGTTTAGGATGGTGCAATGGTGTTTGTGTAGTGTAGGGGGTCATGGTGTGGGTACTGTTTTAGGGTTTAGGGTAGTGCAGTCGTGTTTGTATAGTGTCGGGAGTCGTGTTTTAGGGTTTAGGGTATTGCAGTGCTGTTTGGGTAGTGTAGGGGTTTTGCTGGGGTAGTGTTTTTGGGTTTAAAGTAGTGTAGTTGTGTTTGTGTAGTGTAGGGGGTCATGCTGGGGGTAGTATGGTGGGGTTTAGGGTAGTGCAGTGGTGTTTGTGTAGTGTAGGGGGTCGTGAAGGGGGTAGTGTTTTAGGGTTTACGACAGTGCAGTGGTGTCTGTGTCATGTAGGGGGTCATGCTGGGGGTAGTGTTTTAGGGTTTAGGGTAGTGCAGTGGTGTTTGGGTAGTGTGGGGTGTAGTGCTGGTGTAGTGTTTTAGGGTAGTGCAGTGGTGTTTGGGTAGTGTATGGTGTCATGCTGGGGGTAGTGTTTTAGGGTTTAGTGTTGTGCAGTGGTGTTTGGGTAGTTTTGGGGCAGTGTTGGGGTAGTGTTTTAGGGTTTAGTGTAGTGCGGTGTTGTTGGTGTGGTGCAGGGGGTCGTGCTGGGGGTAGAGTTTTAGGGTTTAGGGTAGTGCAATGGTGTTTGTGCAGTGTAGGGGGTTGTGTTTTAGGGTTTAGGGTGGTGCAGTGGTGTTTGTGTAGTATAGGGGGTCATGCTGTGTGTAGTGTTTTAGGGTTTAGGGTAGTGCACTGGTGTTTTTGTAGTATAGGGAGTAGTGTTTTAGGGTTTAGAGTAGATAAAGTGGTGTTTGTGTAGTGTAGGCGGTCGTGCTGGGGGTAGTGTTTTAGGAATAAGGGTAGTGCAGTCGTGTTTGTGTAGTGTAGGGAGTCGTAATTTAGGTTTAGGGTAGTGTAGTCGTGTTTGGGTAGTGTAGTGGGTCATGCTGGGTGTAGTGTTTTAGGGTTTAGTTTAGTGCAGTGGTGTTTGTGTAGTGCAGGCGGTCATGCTGGGGGTAGATTTAGGTTTTAGGGTAGTACAGTGGTGTTTGTGTAATGTAGGGGGTCATGCTGGGGGTAGTGTTTTAGGGTTTAGGGTAGTGCAGTCGCGTTTGTGTATTGTAGGGTTTTGTGTTTTAGGGTTTAGGGCAGTGCAGTGGTATTTGGGTAGTATAGGAAGTCGTGCTGGGGGTAGTGTTCTAGGATTTAGAGTAGTGCAGACGTGGTTGTGTAGTATAGGGTTTCCTGCTGGAGTAGTGTTTTAGGGTTTTGGGTAGTGGTGTTTGTGTAGTGTAGGGGTTTCTGCTGGGGTAGTGTTTTACGGTGTAGGGTAGTGCAGTGGTGTTTGGGTAGTGTAGGGGTTGTGCAGGGTGTAGTGTTTTAGGGTTTACGGCAGTGCAGTGGTGACTGTGTCATGTAGGGGATCATGCTGGGGTAGTGTTTTAGGGTTTAGGGTAGTGCAGTGGTGCTTGGGTAGTGTAGGGTGTCATGCTGGGGGTAGTGTTTTAGGGCTTAGGGTAGTGCAGTGGTGTTTGGGTAGTGTAGGGAGTAGTGTAGGGGTCGTGTTTTAGGGTTTAGGGTAGTGCAGTGGTGTTTGGGTAGTGTAGGGTGTCATGCTGGGCATAGTGTTTTAGGGTTTAGGGTAGCGCAGTGGTGTTTGGGTAGTATTGGGGTAGTGTTTTAGGGTTTAGTGTAGTGCAGTGTTGTTTGTGTAGTGTAGGGGGTCATGCTGGGGGTAGTGTTTTAGGGTTTAGGGAAGTGCAATAGTGTTTGTGCAATGTAGGGGGTAGTGTTTTAGGGTTTAGGATGGTGCAATGGTGTTTGTGTAGTGTAGGGGGTCATGTTGTGGGTACTGTTTTAGGGTTTAGGGTAGTGCAGTCGTGTTTGTATAGTGTCGGGAGTCGTGTTTTAGGGTTTAGGATATTGCAGTGGTGTTTGGGTAGTGTAGGGGTTGTGCTGGGGTAGTGTTTTTGGGTTTAGAGTAGTGTAGTTTTGTTTGTGTAGTGTAGGGGGTCATGCTGGGGGTAGTATGGTGGGGTTTAGGGTAGTGCAGTGGTGTTTGTGTAGTGTAGGGGGTCGTGAAGGGGGTAGTGTTTTAGGGTTTACAACAGTGCAGTGGTGTCTGTGTCATGTAGGGGGTCATGCTGGGGGTAGTGTTTTAGGGTTTAGGGTAGTGCAGTGGTGTTTGGGTAGTGTGGGGTGTAGTGCTGGTGTAGTGTTTTAAGGTAGTGCAGTGGTGTTTGGGTTGTGTATGGTGTCATGCTGGGGGTAGTGTTTTAGGGTTTAGTGTAGTGCAGTGTTGTTTGTGTGGTGTAGGGGGTCGTGCTGGGGGTAGAGTTTTAGGGTTTATGGTAGTGCAATGGTGTTGTGCAGTGTAGGGGGTTGTGTTTTAGGGTTTAGGGTGGTGCAGTGGTGTTTGTGTAGTGTAGGGGGTCATGCTGTGTGTAGTGTTTTAGGGTTTAGGGTAGTGCACTGGTGTTTTTGTAGTATAGGGAGTAGTGTTTTAGGGTTTAGTTTAGATAAAGTGGTGTTTGTGTAGTGTAGGCAGTCGTGCTGGGGGTAGTGTTTTAGGAATAAGGGTAGTGCAGTCGTGTTTGTGTAGTGTAGGGAGTCGTAATTTAGGTTTAGGGTAGTGTAGTCGTGTTTGGGTAGTGTAGTGGGCCATGCTGGGTGTAGTGTTTTAGGGTTTAGTTTAGTGCAGTGGTGTTTGTGTAGTGCAGGCGGTCATGCTGGGGGTAGATTTAGGTTTTAGGGTAGTACAGTGTTGTTTGTGTAATGTAGGGGGTCATGCTGGGGGTAGTGTTTTAGGGTTTAGGGTAGTGCCGTCGTGTTTGTGTATTGTAGGGTTTTGTGTTTTAGGGTTTAGGGCAGTGCAGTGTTATTTGGGTAGTATAGGAAGTCGTGCTGAGGGTAGTGTTCTAGGATTTAGAGTAGTGCAGACGTGGTTGTGTAGTGTAGGGTTTCCTGCTGGAGTAGTGTTTTAGGGTTTTGGGTAGTGGTGTTTGTGTAGTGTAGGGGTTTCTGCTGGGGTAGTGTTTTACGGTGTAGGGTAGTGCAGTGGTGTTTGGGTAGTGTAGGGGGTCATGCTGGGGGTACTGTTTTAGGGTTTAGGGTAGTTCAGCGGTGATTGTGTAGTATAAGGGGTTTTGCTGAGGGTAGTATTTTGGGGTTTAAGGTAGTGCAGTGGTGTTTTATTCCTGTAGGGGGTCATGCTGGGGGTAGTGTTTTCGGGTGTAGGGCAGTGCAGTGCACTGGTGTTTGGGTAGTGTAGGGGGTCATGCTGGGGGTTGTGTTTTAGGGTTTAGGGCAGTGCAGTGGTGTCTGAGTACTATAGGGGGTCGTGCTGGGGGTTGTGTTTTAGGGTTTAGGGTAGTACAGTGGTATTTGTGTAGTGTAGGGGGTTGTGCTGGGGTTAGAGTTTTAGAGTTTAGGGTAGTGCAGTGGTGTCTGTGTAGTTTAGGGGGTATTGTTTTAGGGTTTAGGGTAGTGCAGTGGTGCTTGTGTAGTGTAGGGGGTCGTTCTAAGGGTAGTGTTTTAGGGTTTGGGGAAGTGCAGTGGTGTTTGGGTAGTGTAGGGGGTCGTGTTGTGGATAGTGTTTTAGGGTTTAGGGGAGTGCAGTGGTTTTTGTGTAGTGTAGGGAGTCGTGCTGGTGGTAGTGTTTTAGAGTTTAGGGTGGTGCAGTGGTGTTTGTGTAGTGTATGGGGTCGTGTTGGGGGTAGTGTTTTAGGGTTTAGGGTAGTACAGTGGTGTTTGTATAGTGTAGGGGGATGTGCAGGGGGTAGATTTAGGGTTTAGGTTTGTGCAGTTCTGTTTGTGTAGTGTAGGGTGTTGTGCTGGATGTAGTGTTTTAGATTTTAGTGTAGTACAGTGGTGCTTGAGTAGTGCAGTGGTGTTTGTTTAGTGTAGAGATGTGTTTTAGGGTTTAGCGTAGTGCAGTAGCGTTTGTGTAGTGTAGGGGGTCATGCTGGGGGTAGTATGGTAGGGTTTAGGGTATTGCAGTGGTGTTTGTGTAGTGTAGGGGGTTGTGCAGGGGGTAGTGTTTTAGGGTTTGCGGCAGTGCAGTGGTGTCTGTGTCATGTAGGTGGTCATGCTGGGAGTAGTCTTTTAGGGCTTAGGGTAGTGAAGTGGTGTTTGGGTAGTGTAGGGGGTAGTGCTGGGGTAGTGTTTTAGGGTTTAGGGTAGTGCAGTGGTGTTTGGGTAGTGTAGGGTGTCATGCTGGGGGTAGTGTTTTAGGGTTTAGGGTTGTGCAGTGGTGTTTGGGTAGTGTTGGTACAGTGTTGGGGTAGTGTTTTAGGGTTTAGTGTAGTGCAGTGTTGTTTTTGTAGTGTAGGGGGTCGTGCTGGGGGTAGAGTTTTAGGGTTTAGGGTAGTGCAATGGTGTTTGTGCAGTGTAGGGGGTTGTGTTTTAGGGTTTAGGGTGGTGCAGTGGTGTTTGTATAGTGTAGGGAGTAGTGTTTTAGGGTTTAGGGTAGATAAAGAGGTGTTTGTGTAGTGTAGGCGGTCGTGCTGGGGGTAGTGTTTTAGGAATAAGGGTAGTGCAGTCGTGTTTGTTTAGTGTAGGGAGTCGTGTTTTGGGTTTAGGGTAGTTTAGTGGTGTTTGGGTAGTGTAGTGGGTCATGCTGGGTGTAGTATTTTAGGGTTTAGGTTAGTGCAGTGGTGTTTGTGTAGTGCAGGCGGTCATGCTCGGTGTAGATATAGGTTTTAGGGTAGTACAGTGGTGTAATAAACGGGGGTCATGCTGGGGGTAGTGTTTTAGGGTTTAGGGCAATGCAGTTGTGTTTGTTTAGTGTAGTGTTTTGTGTTTTAGGGTTTAGGGTAGTGCAGTGGTATTTGGGTAGTATAGGAAGTCGTGCTGGGGTAGTGTTCTAGGGTTTAGAGTAGTGCAGATGTGTTTGGGTAGTGTAGGGGGTTGTGCTGGGGGTAGTGTTTTAGGGTTTTGGATAGTGCAGTGGTGTTTGTGTAGTGTAGGGGTTCCTGCTGGGGTAGTGTTTTAGGGTGTAGGGTAGTGCAGTGGTGTTTGGGTAGTGTAGGGGGTCATGCTGGGAGTACTGTTTTAGGGTTTAGGGTAGTTCAGCGGTGATTGTGTAGTATAGGGGGTTTTGCTGGGGGTAGTGTTTTAGGGTTTAGGGTAGTTCAGTGGTGTTTGATTCCTGTAGGGGGTCATGCTGGGGGTAGTGTTTTCGGGTGTAGGGCAGTGCAGTGCAATGGTGTTTGGGTAGTGTAGAGGGTCATGCTGGGGGTTGTGTTTTAGGGTTTAGGGCAGTGCAGTGGTGTTTGAGTACTATAGGGGGTCGTGCTGGGGGTTGTGTTTTAGGGTTTAGGGTAGTGTAGTCGTGTTTGTCTTGTTTAGGGGATTGTGCTGGGGGTAGTGTTTTAGGGTTAAGGGTAGTTCACTGGTATTTTGTAGTGTAGGGGTAGTGTTTTAGGGTTTAGGGTAGATAAAGTGGTGTTTGTGTAGAGTAGGCGGTCGTGCTGGGGTAGAGTTTTAGGGTTAAGGGAAGTGGAGTCGTGTTTGTGTAGTGTAGGGAGTCGTGTTTTGGGTTTAGGGTAGTGTAGTGGTGTTTGGATCGTGTAGGGATTCATGCTGGGGGTAGTGTTTTTGGGTTTAGGGTAGTGCAGTTGTGTTTGGGTAGTGAAGGGGGTCATGCTGGGGGTAGTGTTTTAGCGTTTAGGGTAGTGCAGTGATGTTTGTGTAATGTAGGCGGTCATGCTGGGGGTAGATTTAGGGTTTAGGGTAGTACAGTGGTGTTTGTGTAGTGTAGGGGGTCATGCTGGGGGTAGTGTTTTAGGGTTTAGGGTAGTGCAGTCGTGTTTGTGTAGTGTAGGGTTTTGTGTTTTAGGGTTTAGGGTAGTGCAGTGGTATTTGGGAAGTGTAGGGAGTCGTGCTGGGGGTAGTATTTTAGGGTTTAGGGTAGTGAAGTGGTGTTTGGGTAGTGTAGGGGGTCATGTTAGGGGTAGTGTTTTTGGGTTTATGTTAGTGCAGTTGTGTTTGGGTTGTGAAGGGGGTCCTGCTGGGGGTAGTGTTTTAGGGTTTAGGGTAGTGCAGTGGTGTTTGTGTAGTGTAGGGGGGCGTTTTTTAGGGTTTAGGGTAGTGCCGTTGTGTTTGCGTAGTGTGGGTGGTCGTGCT
Organism: Triturus cristatus; assembly: GCF_964204655.1. NCBI lineage: Eukaryota > Metazoa > Chordata > Amphibia > Caudata > Salamandridae > Triturus > Triturus cristatus. The sequence goes on along the minus strand of NC_140579.1, from coordinate 984,750,498 downwards.
GGGGGTAGTGTTTGTGGGTTTAGGGTAGTGCAGTGGTGTTTGTGTACTATAAGGGGTCTAGCTGGGGGTGGTGTTTTAGGGTTTAGGGTAGTGCAGTAATGTTTGAGTAGTGTAGAGGGTCGAGCTGGGGGTTGTGTTTTTGGGTTTAGTGTAGTGCAGTGGTGTTAGTGTAGTGAAGTGGGTCGTGCTGGGGGTAGTGTTTTAGGGTTTAGGGTGGTGCAGTGGTGTTTGTGTAGTGTATGGGGTCGTGTTGGGGGTAGTGTTTTAGGGTTAAGGGTAGTACAGTGGTTTTTGTGCAGTGTAGGGGGTTGTGCAGGGGGTAGATTTAGGGTTTAGGGTAGTGCAGTTCTGTTTGTGTAGTGTAGGGAGTCGTGCTGGTGGTAGTGTTTTAGAGTTTAGGGTGGTGCAGTGGTGTTTGTGTAGTGTATGGGGTTGTGTTGGGGGTAGTGTTTTAGGGTTTAGGGTAGTACAGTGGTGTTTGTATAGTGTAGGGGGTTGTGCAGGTGGTAGATTTATGGTTTAGGGTTGTGCAGTTCTGTTTGTGTAGTGTAGGGTGTCGTGCTGGGTGTAGTGTTTTAGGGTTTAGTGTAGTACAGTGGTGCTTGAGTAGTGCAGTGGTGTTTGTGTAGTGTAGGGGTGTGTTTTAGGGTTTAGCGTAGTGCAGTAGCGTTTGTGTAGTGTAGGGGTCATGCTGGGGGTAGTATGGTAGGGTTTAGGGTAGTTCAGTGGTGTTTGTGTAGTGTAGGGGGTTGTGCAGGGGGTAGTGTTTTAGGGTTTACGGCAGTGCAGTGGTGTCTGTGTAATGTAGGGGGTCATGCTGGGGGTAGTCTTTTAGGGCTTAGGGTAGTGAAGTGGTGTTTGGGTAGTGTAGGGGGTAGTTCTGGGGTAGTGTTTTAGGGTTTAGGGTAGTGCAGTGGTGTTTGGGTAGTGTAGGGAGTCATGCTGGGGGTAGTGTTTTAGGGTTTAGGGTTGTGCAGTGGTGTTTGGGTAGTGTTGGGGCAGTGTTGGGGTAGTGTTTTAGGGTTTAGTGTAGTGCAGTGTTGTTTTTGTAGTGTAGGGGTCGTGCTGGGGGTAGAGTTTTAGGGTTTAGGGTAGTGCAATGGTGTTTGTGCAGTGTAGGGGGTTGTGTTTTAGGGTTTAGGGTGGTGCAGTGGTGTTTGTATAGTGTAGGGAGTAGTGTTTTAGGGTTTAGGGTAGATAAAGTGGTGTTTTTGTAGTGTAGGCGGTCGTGCTGGGGGTAGTGTTTTAGGAATAAGGGTAGTGCAGTCGTGTTTGTTTAGTGTAGGGAGTCGTGTTTTGGGTTTAGGGTAGTGTAGTGGTGTTTGGGTAGTGTAGTGGGTCATGCTGGGTGTAGTATTTTAGGGTTTAGGTTAGTGCAGTGGTGTTTGTGTAGTGCAGGCAGTCATGTTGGGGGTAGATTTAGGTTTTAGGGTAGTACAGTGGTGTAATAAAAGGGGGTCATCCTGGGGGTAGTGTTTTAGGGTTTGTGGCAGTGCAGTCGCGTTTGTTTAGTGTAGTGTTTTGTGTTTTAGGGTTTAGGGTAGTGCAGTGGTATTTGGGTAGTATAGGAAGTCGTGCTGGGGGTAGTGTTCTAGGGTTTAGAGTAGTGCAGATGTGTTTGGGTAGTGTAGAGGGTTGTGCTGGGGGTAGTGTTTTAGGGTTTTGGATAGTGCAGTGGTGTTTGTGTAGTGTAGGGGTTCCTGCTGGGGTAGTGTTTTAGGGTGTAGGGTAGTGCAGTGGTGTTTGGGTAGTGTAGGGGGTCATGCTGGGGGTACTGTTTTAGGGTTTAGGGTAGTTCAGCGGTGATTGTGTAGTATAGGGGGTTTTGTTGGGGGTAGTGTTTTACGGTTTAGGGTAGTTCAGTGGTGTTTAATTCCTGTAGGGGGTCATGCTGGGGGTAGTGTTTTCGGGTGTAGGGCAGTGCAGTGCAATGGTGTTTGGGTAGTGTAGAGGGTCATGCTGGGGGTTGTGTTTTAGGGTTTAGGGCAGTGCAGTGGTGTCTGAGTACTATAGGGGGTCGTGCTGGGGGTTGTGTTTTAGGGTTTAGGGTAGTGTAGTCGTGTTTGTGTTGTTTAGGGGATTGTGCTGGGGTAGTGCTTTAGAGTTAAGGGTAGTTCACTAGTGTTTTGTAGTGTAGGGGTAGTGTTTTAGGGTTTAGGGTAGATAAAGTGGTGTTTGTGTAGAGTAGGCGGTCGTGCTAGGGTAGAGTTTTAGGGTTAAGGGAAGTGGAGTCGTGTTTGTGTAGTGTAGGGAGTCGTGTTTTGGGTTTAGGGTAGGGTAGTGTAGTGGTGTTTGGATAGTGTAGGGATTCATGCTGGGGGTAGTGTTTTAGCGTTTAGGGTAGTGCAGATGTGTTTGTGCAATGTAGGCGGTCATGCTGGGGGTAGATTTAGGGTTTAGGATAGTACAGTGGTGTTTGTGTAGTGTAGGGGGTCATGCTGGGGTGGTGTTTTAGGGTTTAGGGTAGTGCAGTCGTGTTTGTGTAGTATAGGGTTTTGTGTTTTAGGGCTTAGGGTGGTGCAGTGGTGTTTGTGTAGTGTATGGGGTCGTGTTGGGGGTAGTGTTTTAGGGTTTAGGGTAGTACAATGGTTTTTGTGCAGTGTAGGGGGTTGTGCAGGGGGTAGATTTAGGGTTTAGGGTAGTGCAGTTCTGTTTATGTAGTGTAGGGTGTCGTGCTGGGTGTAGTGTTTTAGGGTTTAGTGTAGTGCAGTGGTGCTTGAGTAGTGCAGTGGTGTTTGTGTAGTGTAGGGGTGTGTTTTAGGGTTTAGCATAGTGACATAGTGTTTGTGTAGTGTAGGGGGTCATGCTGGGGGTAGTATGGTAGGGTTTAGGGTAGTGCAGTGGTGTTTGTGTAGTGTAGGGGGTTGTGCAGGGGGTAGTGTTTTAGGGTTCACGGCAGTGCAGTGGTGTCTGTGTCATGTAGGGGGTCATGCTGGGGGGTAGTGTTTTAGTGTTTAGGGTAGTGCAGTGGTGTTTGGGTAGTGTAGGGGTAGAGCTGGGGTAGTGTTTTAGGGTTTAGGGCAGTGCAGTGGTGCTTGGGTAGTGTAGGGTGTCATGCTAGGGTTAGTCTTTTAGGGCTTAGTTTAGCGCAGTGGTGTTTGGGTAGTGTAGGGGGTAGTGCTGGGGTAGTGTTTTAGGGTTTAGGGTAGTGAAGTGGTGTTTGGGTAGTGTAGGGTGTCATGCTGGGGGTAGTGTTTTAGGGTTTAGGGTTGTGCAGTGGTGTTTGGGTAGTGTTAGTGTGTGGCAGTGTTGGGATAGTGTTTTAGGGTTTAGTGTAGTGCAGTGTTGTTTTTGTAGTGTAGGGGGTCGTGCTGGGGGTAGAGTTTTAGGGTTTAGGGTAGTGCAATGGTGTTTGTGCAGTGTAGGGGGTTGTGTTGTAGGGTTTAGGGTGATGCAGTGGTGTTTGTATATTGTAGGGAGTAGTGTTTTAGGGTTTAGGGTAGATAAAGTGGTGTTTGTGTAGTGTAGGCGGTCGTGCTGGTGGTAGTGTTTTAGTAATAACTGTAGTGCAGTCGTGTTTGTGTAGTGTAGGGAGTCGTGTTTTGGGTTTAGGGTAGTGTAGTGGTGTTTGGGTAGTGTAGTGGGTTATGCTGGGTGTAGTGTTTTAGGGTTTAGGTTAGTGCAGTGGTGTTTGTGTAGTGCAGGCGGTCATGCTGGGGGTAGATTTAGGATTTAGGGTAGTACAGTGGTGTTTGTGTAATAAAAGGGGGTCATGCTGGGGGTAGTGTTTTAGGGTTTAGGGTAGTGCAGTCACGTTTGTTTAGTGTAGTGTTTTGTGTTTTAGGGTTTAGGGTAGTGCAGTCGTATTTGGGTATTATAGGAAGTCGTTCTGGGGGTAGTGTTCTAGGGTTTAGAGTAGTGCAGATGTGTTTGGGTAGTGTAGGGGGTTGTGCTGGGGGTAGTGTTTTAGGGTTTTGGGTAGTGCAGTGGTGTTTGTGTAGTGTATGGGTTCCTGCTGCGGAAGTGTTTTAGGGTGTAGGGTAGTGCAGTGGTGTTTGGGTAGTGTAGGGGGTCATGCTGGGGGTACTGTTTTCGGGTTTAGGGTAGTTCAGCGGTGATTGTGTAGTATAGGGGTTTTTGCTGGGGGTAGTGTTTTAGGGTTTAGGGTAGTTCAGTGGTGTTTGAGTCCTGTAGGGGGTCCTGCTGGGGGTAGTGTTTTTGGGTGTAGGGCAGTGCAGTGCAATGGTGTTTGGGTAGTGTAGAGGGTCATGCTGGGGGTTGTGTTTTAGGGTTTAGGGCAGTGCAGTGGTGTTTGAGTACTATAGGGGGTCGTGCTTGGGGTTGTGTTTTAGGGTTTAGGGTAGTGTAGTCGTGTTTGTGTTGTGTAGGGGATCGTGCTGGGGGTAATGTTTTAGGGTTAAGGGTAGTTCACTGGTGTTTTGTAGTGTAGGGGGTCGTGTTTTGGGTTTAGGGTAGTGTAGTGGTGTATGGGTAGTGTAGTGGGTCATGCTGGGTGTAGTGTTTTAGGGTTTAGGTTAGTGCAGTGGTGTTTGTGTAGTGCAGGCGGTCATGCTGGGGGTAGATTTAGGTTTTAGGGTAGTACAGTGGTGTTTGTGTAATAAAAGGGGGTCATGCTGGGGGTAGTGTTTTAGGGTTTAGGGCAGTGCAGTCGCGTTTGTTTAGTGTAGTGTTTTGTGTTTTAGGGTTTAGGGTAGTGCAGTGGTATTTGGGTAGTATAGGAAGTCGTTCTGGGGGTAGTGGTCTAGGGTTTAGAGTAGTGCAGATGTGTTTGGGTAGTGTAGGGGGTTGTGCTGGGGGTAGTGTTTTAGGGTTTTGGGTAGTGCAGTGGTGTTTGTGTAGTGTAGGGGTTCCTGCTGCGGAAGTGTTTTAGGGTGTAGGGTAGTGCAGTGGTGTTTGGGTAGTGTAGGGGGTCATGCTGGGGGTACTGTTTTCGGGTTTAGGGTAGTTCAGCGGTGATTGTGTAGTATAGGGGGTTTTGCTGGGGGTAGTGTTTTAGGGTTTAGGGTAGTTCAGTGGTGTTTGATTCCTGTAGGGGGTCATGCTGGGGGTAGTGTTTTGGGGTGTAGGGCAGTGCAGTGCAATGGTGTTTGGGTAATGTAGAGGGTCATGCTGGGGGTTGTGTTTTAGGGTTTAGGGCAGTGCAGTGGTGTTTGAGTACTATAGGGGGTCGTGCTTGGGGTTGTGTTTTAGGGTTTAGGGTAGTGTAGTCGTGTTTGTGTTGTGTAGGGGATCGTGCTGGGGTAGTGTTTTAGGGTTAAGGGTAGTTCACTGGTGTTTTGTAGTGTAGGGGTAGTGTTTTAGGGTTTAGGGTAGATAAAGTGATGTTTGTGTAGAGTAGGCGGTCGTGCTGGGGTAGAGTTTTAGGGTTAAGGGAAGTTGAGTCGTGTTTGTGTAGTGTAGGGAGTCATGTTTTGGGTTTAGGGTAGTGTAGTGGTGTTTGGATAGTGTAGGGATTTATGCTGGGGGTAGTGTTTTTGGGTTTAGGGTAGTGCAGTTGTGTTTGGGTAGTGAAGGGGGTCATGCTGGGGGTAGTGTTTTAGCGTTTAGGGTAGTACAGTGGTGTTTGTGTAGTATAGGGGTCGCGCTTGGGGTAGTGTTTTAGGGTTTATGTTAGTGCAGTGGTGTTTGTGTAATGTAGGCAGTCATTCTGGGGGTAGATTTAGGGTTTAGGGTAATACAGTGGTGTTTGTGTAGTGTAGGGTTTTGTGTTTTAGGGTTTAGGGTAGTGCAGTGGTATTTGGGAAGTGTAGGGAGTCGTGCTGGGGGTAGTATTTTAGGGTTTAGGGTAGTGAAGTGCTGTTTGGGTAGTGTAGGGGGTCATGCTAGGGGTAGTGTTTTTGGGTTTATGTTAGTGCAGTTGTGTTTGGGTTGTGAAGGGGGTCCTGCTGGGGGTAGTGTTTTAGGGTTTAGGGTAGTACAGTGGTGTTTGTGTAGTGTAGGGGGGGGTTTTTTGGGGTTTTGGGTAGTGCAGTTGTGTTTGCGTAGTGTAGGCGGTCGTGCTGGGGGTTGTGTTTGTGGGTTTAGGGTAGTGCAGTGGTGTTTGTGTACTATAAGGGGTCTTGCTGGGGGTGATGTTTTAGGGTGTAGGGTAGTGCAGTATTGTTTGAGTAGTGTAGAGGGTCGTGCTGGGGGTAGTGTTTTTGGGTTTAGTGCAGTGCAGTGGTGTTAGTGTAGTGAAGTGGGTCGTGCTGGGGGTAGTGTTTTAGGGTTTAGGGTAGTTCAGTTGTGTTTGTGTAGTTGAGGGGGTTGTGCTGGGGAAAATTTAGGGTTAGGGGTAGTGCAGTGCTGTTCGGGTATTGTAGGGAGTACTGCTGGTGGTAGTGTTTTAGGGTGTAGGGTAGTGCAGTTATGTTAGGGTAGTGTAGGTTGTCATGCTGCGGGTAGTGTTTTAGGGCTTAGATTAGTACAGTGGTATTTGTGTTGTGTAGGGGGTCATGCTGCGGTAGTGTTTTATAGTTTAGGGTAGTGCAGTGGTGTTTGTGTAGTGTAAGGGTCATGCTGGGGCTAGGGTTTTAGGGTTTAGGGTAGTGCAGTGGAGTTTGTGTAGTGTAGGGGTTCTTGCTGGGGTGTTTTTTTAGGGTGTAGGGTTGTGCTGTGGTGTTTGGGTAGTGTAGGATGTCGTGCTGGGGGTAGTGTTTTAGGGTTTAGGGTTGTGCAGTGGTGTTTGTGTAGTGTAGGGGTCATGTTTTAGGGTTTAGGGTAGTGCAGTGGTGTTTGGGTAGTGTAGGGGGTCAGGTTGTGGTTAGTGTTTTAAGGTTTAGGGTAGTGCAGTGTTCTTTGTGTAGAGTAGGGGGTAGTGTTTTAGGGTTTAGGGTAGTGCAGTGGTGTTTGTGTAGTGTACGGGGTCATGCTGGGCATAGTTTTTTAGGGTATAGGGTAGTGCAGTGGTTTTTGGGTAGTGTTGGGATTAGTGTTTTAGGGTTTAGTGTAGTGCAGTGTTGTTTGTGTAGTGTAGGGGGTCATGTTGTGGGTACTGTTTTAGGGTTTAGGGTAGTGCAGTTGTGTTTGTATAGTGTAGGGAGTCGTGTTTTAGGGTTTAGGGTAGTGCAGTGGTGTTTGGGTAGTGTAGGGGTCGTGCTGGGGGTAGTGTTTTGGGGTTTAGAGTAGTGTAGTTGTGTTTGTGTAGTGAAGGGGTCATGCTGGGGGTAGTGTTTTAGGGTTTAGGGTAGTGCAGTGGTGTTTGTGTAGTGCATGGGGTCGTGTTGCGGGTAGTGTTTTAGGATTTAGGGTAGTACAGTGGTGTTTGTGTAGTATAGGGAGTTGTGCAGGGGGTAGATTTAGGGTTTAGGGTAGTGCAGTTATGTTTGTGTAATATAGGGTGTCGTGCTGGGTGTAGTGTTTTAGGGTTTAGTGTAGTGCAGAGGTGCTTGAATAGTGCAGTGATGTTTGTGTAGTGTAGGGGTAGTGTTTTATGGTTTAGCGTAGTGCAGTAGTGTTTGTATAGTGTAGGGGGTCATGCTGGGGGTAGTATGGTAGGGTTTAGGGTAGTGCAGTGGTGTTTGTGTAGTATAGGGGGACGTGCAGGGGGTAGTGTATTAGGGTTTACTGCAGTGCAGTGGTGTCTGTGTCATGTAGGGGGTCATGCTGGGGGTAGTGTTTTAGGGTTTAGGGTAGTGCAGTGGTGTTTCGGTAGTGTAGGGGTAGTGCTGGGATAGTGTTTTAGGGTTTAGGGTAGTGCAGTGGTGCTTGGGTAGTGTAGGGTGTCATGCTGGGGGTAGTGTTTTAGGGTTTAGGGTAGTACAGTGGTGTTTGGGTAGTATAGGGGGTAGTGCTGGGGTAGTGGTTTAGGGTAGTGCAGTGGTGTTTGGGTAGTGTAGGGTGTCATGCTGGGGGTAGTGTTTTAGGGTTTAGGGTTGTGCAGTGGTGTTTGGGTAGTGTTGGAGCAGTGTTGGGGTAGTGTTTTAGGGTTTAATGTAGTGCAGTGTTGTTTGTGTAGTGTAGGGGGTCGTGCTGAGGGTAGAGTTTTAGGCTTTAGGGTAGTGCAATGGTGTTTGTGCAGTGTAGGGGGTTGTGTTTTAGGGTTGAGGGTGGTGTAGTGGTGTTTGTGTAGTGTAGGGGGTCATGCTGTGGGTAGTGTTTTAGGGTTTAGGGTAGTGCACTGGTGTTTTTGTAGTATAGGGAGTAGTGTTTTAGGGTTTAGGGTAGATAAAGTGGTGTTTGTGTAGTGTAGGCGGTCGTGCTGGGGTAGTGTTTTAGGAATAAGGGTAGTGCAGTCGTGTTTGTGTAGTGTAGGGAGTCGTGTTTTGGGTTTAAGGTAGTGTAGTGGTGTTTGGGTAGTGTAGTGGGTCATGCTGGGGGTAGTGTTTTAGGGTTTAGGTTAGTACGGTGGTGTTTGTGTAACGTAGGGGGTCATGCTGGGGGTAGTATTTTAGGGTTTAGGGTAGTGCAGTCGCGTTTGTGTTGTGTAGGGTTTTGAGTTTTAGAGTGTAGGGTAGTGCAGTGGTATTTGGGTAGTAGAGGAAATCGTGCTGGGGGTAGTGTTTTAGGGTTTAGAGTAGTGCAGATGTGTTTGGGTAGTGTAGGGGGTCGTGCTGGGGTTAGTGTTTTACGGTTTTGGGTAGTGCAGTGGTGTTTGTGTAGTGTAGGGGTTCCTGCTGGGGTAGTGTTTTAGAGTGTAGGGTAGTGCAGTGGTGTTTGGGTAGTATAGGGGGTCATGCTGGGGGTACTGTTTTAGGGTTTAGGGTAGTTCAGCGGTATTTGTGTAGTATAGGGGGATTTGCTGGGGGTAGTGTTTTAGTGTTTAGGGTAGTGCAGTGGTGTTTGATTCCTGTAGGGGGTCGTGCTGGGGGTAATGTTTTTGGGTGTAGGGCAGTGCAGTGCAATGGTGTTTGGGTAGTGTAGGGGGTCATGCTGGGGGTTGTGTTTTAGGGTTAAGGGTAGTGCAGTGGTGTTTGAGTACTATAGAGGGTCGTGCTGGGGGTTGTGTTTTATGGTTTAGGGTAGTGTAGTCGTGTTTGTGTTGTGTAGGGGATCGTGCTGGGGGTAGTGTTTTAGAGTTAAGGGTAGATAAAGTGGTGTTTGTGTAGTGTAGGCGGTCGTGCTGGGGTGGAGTTTTAGGGTTAAGGGTAGTGGAGTCGTGTTTGTGTAGTGTAGGGAGTCGTGTTTTGGGTTTAGGGAAGTGTAGTGGTGTTTGGGTAGTGTAGTGGGTCATGCTGGGGGTAGTGTTGTAGGGTTTAGGTTAGTGCAGTGGTGTTTGTGTAGTGCAGGCGGTCATGCATGGGGGAAGATTTAGGTTTTAGAGTAGGACAGTGGTGTTTGTGTAATGCAGGGGGTCATGCTAGGGGTTGTGTCTTAGGGTTTAGGGTAGTGCAGTCGCGTTTGTGTAGTGTAGGGTTTTTGGTTTTAGAGTTTAGGGTAGTGCAGTGGTATTTGGGTAGTATAGGAAATCGTGCTGGGGGTAGTGTTTTAGGGTTTAGAGTAGTGCAGATGTGTTTGGGTAGTGTAGGGGGTCATGCTGGGGTTAGTGTTTTAGGGTTTTGGGTAGTGCAGTGGTGTTTGTGTAGTGTAGGGGTTCCTGCTGGGGTAGTGTTTTAGGGTGTAGGGTAGTGCAGTGTTGTTTGGGTAGTGTAGGGGGTCATGCTGGGGTTACTGTTTTAGGGTTTAGGGTAGTTCAGCGGTATTTGTGTAGTATAGGGGGATTTGCTGGGGGTAGTGTTTTAGGGTTTAGGGTAGTGCAGTGGTGTTTGATTCCTGTAGGGGGTCGTGCTGGGGGTAGTGTTTTCGGGTGTAGGGCAGTGCAGTGCAATGGTGTTTGGGTAGTGTAGGGGGTCATGCTGGGGGTTGTAATGTAGGGTTTAGGGCAGTGCAGTGGTGTTTGAGTACTATAGGGGGTCGTGCTGGGGGTTGTGTTTTAGGGTTTAGGGTAGTGTAGTCGTGTTTGTGTTGAAGAACCAGAACCTTATGGGCCTGGCGGCGCAGGGTACGCCTTAATCTCCGGGGTTCACCTGCTCAGCTACACAGAGACACGGGACACTCTGTCAGGCATTAAAAGATCGGATTTATTAGCTGCAGCTAGTACAGTTATCCCAGAAGTACACAAGGTAGGTTCTCAGGAGACTGCCACTTCAATCCGTGGCCCACAATCTTATATAGTACATATGTGAAATATACATTAACCAAAAACACACCCAAAACATATAAAAAAGAGCCAATAAGAAAGGTTGGAAAACAGAACAGAACCAATAGGAAAGGTTTGAAAATAAAGTATCCAGTAACTCGAAGAAGCCTCTCCTCCAACTGTGTTTGTCACCCCTCCCCACGAACTAATTCATTAACAGGTTTGTAACCGACTCGCAGGAGGCGAGATACGTTTGAGTGTTTTGGAGGACAGTTGTGAAACGAGAGAATACTAGCAGAGGACAGCGAAGGCCAGACGATAAGATAAAGTCAGAAGAGAATAGTGTGAACCAACAGATAGTTGAGGCGAGGATTAGGGAAACCATACGGGGATTAGTGTACTCGGCCAGTCCTAACACCAGCTTTGCAAATAGAGGTAGAATGCTTATTTCGACACGATGCTGCAGGAAAAGCAGAAAAGACTTTGTTTGCCGTGCTGCCTGAGTGAGGGCAACACAAAATGGCGGCGGAGTACAAAATGGCGGGTCGATTCGATCACGACCAAAAATCAAATTTTCTCAGTGTTGTGTAGGGGATCGTGTTGGGGGTAGTGTTTTAGGGTTAAGGGTAGTGCACTGGTGTTTTTGTAGTGTAGGGGTAGTGTTTTAGGGTTTAGGGTAGATAAAGTGGTGTTTGTGTAGTGTAGGCGGTCGTGCTGGGGTAGAGTTTTAGGGTTAAGGGTAGTGGAGTCGTGTTTGTGTAGTGTAGGGAGTCGTGTTTTTTTGGTTTAGGGTAGTGTAGTGGTGTTTGGATAGTGTAGGGGGTCATGCTGGGGGTAGTGTTTTTGTGTTTAGGGTAGTGCAGTTGTGTTTGGGTAGTGAAGGGGGTCATGCTGGGGGTAGTGTTTAGCGTTTAGAGTAGTACAGTGGTGTTTGTGTAGTATAGGGGTCACGCTTGGGGTAGTGTTTTAGGGTTTAGGTTAGTGCAGTGGTGTTTGTGTAATGTAGGCGGTCATACTGGGGGTAGATTTAGGGTTTAGGGTAGTACAGTGGTGTTTGTGTGGTGTAGGGGGTCATGCTGGGGGTAGTGTTTTAGGGTTTAGGGTAGTGCAGTCATGTTTGTGTAGTGTAGGGTTTTGTGTTTTAGGGTTTAGGGTAGTGCAGTGGTATTTGGGTAGTGTAGAGAGTCGTGCTGGGGGTAGTGTTTTAGGGTTTAGGGTAGTTCAGTGGTGTTTGGGTAGTGTAGGGGGTTATACTAGAGGTAGTGTTTTTTTGTTTTTATGGTAGTGCAGTTGTGTTTGGGTTGTGAAGGGGGTCCTGCTGGGGGTAGTGTTTTAGGGTTTAGGGTAGTGTAGTGGTGTTTGTGTGGAGTAGGGAGGCGTTTTTTAGGGTTTAGGGTAGTGCAGTTGTGTTTGCGTTGTATAGGGGGTCCTGCTGGGGGTAGTGTTTGTGGGTTTAGGGTAGTCAAGTGGTGTTTGTGTACTATAAGGGGTCTTGTTGTGGGTGGTGTTTTAGGGTTTAGGGTAGTGCAGTGGTGTTAGTGTAGTGAAGTGGGTCGTGCTGGGGGTAGTGTTTTAGGGTTTAGGGTAGATCAGTTGTGTTTGTGTAGTTGAGGGGGTTGTGCTGGGGATAATTTAGGGTTAGGGGTAGTGCAGTGCTGTTTGGGTAGTGTAGTGAGTACTGCTGGTGGTAGTGTTTTAGGGTTTAGTGTAGTGCAGTTATGTTAAGGTAGCTTAGGTTGTCATGCTGGGGGTAGTGTTTTAGGGTTTAGATTAGTACAGTGTTATTTGTGTTGTGTAGGGTGTCGTGCTGGGGGTAGTGTTTTATAGTTTAGGGTAATGCAGTGGTGTTTGTGTAGTCTAGGGGTCATGCTGGGGCTAGGGTTTTAGGGTTTAGAGTAGTGCAGTGGAGTTTGTCTAGTGTAGGGGTTCTTGCTGGGGTAGTGTTTTAGGGAGTAGGGTTGTGCTGTGGTGTTTGGGTAGTGTAGGATGTCGTGCTTGGGGTAGTGTTTTAGGGTTTAGGGCAGTGCAGTGATGTTTGGGTAGTGTAGGGGGTCATGCTGGGGGTAGTGTTTTAGGGTTTAGGGTTGTGCAGTGGTGTTTGTGTAGTATACGGGGTCGTGCTGGGGGTAGTGTTTTAGGGTTTAGGGTAGTGCAGTTGTGTTTATGTAGTGTAGGGGTCGTGTTGTAGGCTTTAGGGTAGTGTAGTGGTGTTTGGATAGTGTAGGGTGTCATGCTGGGAGTAGTGTTTTAGGGTTTAGGATAGTGCAGTGGTGTTTGGGTAGTGTTGGGGTAGTGTTTTAGGGTTTAGTGTAGTGGAGTGTTGTTTCTGTAGTGTAGGGGGTCGTGCTGGGGGTAGTTGTTTAGGGTTTAGGGAAGTGCAATAGTGTTTGTGCAATGTAGGGGGTAGTGTTTTAGGGTTTAGGGTGGTGCAATGGTGTTTGTGTAGTGTAGAGGGTCATGTTGTGGGTACTGTTTTAGGGTTTAGGGTAGTGCAATCGTGTTTGTATAGTGTAGGGAGTCGTGTTTTAGGGTTTAGGGTAGTGCAGTGGTGTTTGGGTAGTGTAGGGGTCGTGCTGGGGGTAGTGTTTTTGGGTTTAGAGTAGTCTAGTTGTGTTTGGGTAGTGAAGGGGTCATGCTGGGGGTAGTGTTTTGGGGTTTAGAGTAGTACAGTGGTATTTGTGTAGTGTAGGGGGTTGTGCTGGGGGTAGTGTTTTAGAATTTAGGGTAGTGCAGTGGGGTTTTTGTAGTGTAGGGGTTCCTGCTGGGTGTAGTGTGGTAGGGTTGTGTTTGTGTAGTGTAGGGGTTCCTGCTGGGTGTAGTGTGGTAGGGTTTAGGGTAGTGCAGTGGTGTTTGTGTAGTGTAGGGGTTCATGCTGGGATAGTGTTTTAAGGTGTTGGGTAGTGCTTTGGTGTTTGGGTAGTGTAGGGGGTCGTGCTAGGGATAGTGTTTTAGGGTTTGGGTTAGTGCAGTGGTGTTTGTGTACTGTATGGGGTCTTGTTGAGGGTGGTGTTTTAGGGTTTAGGGTAGTGCAGTTGTGTTTGTGTAGTGTAGAGGTTCATGCTGGGGGTAGTGTTGTTGGGTTTAGTGCAGTGCAGTTGTGTTAGTGTAGTGAAGTGGTTCGTGCTGGGGTAGTATTTTAGGGTTTAGGGTAGTGCAGTTTTTTTTGTGTAGTGTAGCGGGTTGTGCTGGGGGTATATTTAGGGTTTAGGGTAGTGCAGTGCTGTTTGGGTAGTGTAGGGGGTCGTGCTTGGGGTAATGTTTTAGGGTTTATGGAAGTGCAGTGGTGTCTGTGTCATGTAGGGGGTTATGCTGGGGGTAGTGTTTTAGGGTTTAGGGTAGTGCAGTGGTGTGTGGGTAGTATAGGGGCTAGTGCTGGGGTAGTGTTTTAGGGTTTAGGGTATTGCAGTTGTGTTTCTGTAGTGTAGGGGGTTGTGTTTTAGGGTTTAGGGTAGTGCAGTAGTGTTTGTGTAGTGTAGGGGGTTGTGCTGGGGTAGTGTTTTAGGGTTAAGGGTAGTGCACTGGTGTTTTTGTAGTGTAGGGGTAGTGTTTTAGGGTTTAGGGTAGATGAAGTGGTGTTTGTGTAGTGTAGCTGGTCGTCTTGGCGGTAGTGTTTTAGGGTTAAGGGTAAGGCAGTTGTGTTTGTGTAGTGTAGGAAGTCGTGTTTTGGGTTTATGGTTTAGGGTAGTGTAGTGGTGTTTTGGTAGTGTAGGGGGTCATGCTGGGGGTAGTGTTTTTGGTTTTAGGGTAATGCAGTTGTGTTTGGGTAGTGAAGGGGGTCGTGCTGGGGATAGTGTTTTAGCATTTAGGGTAGTACAGTGGTGTTTTTGTAGTATAGCGGTCGTGCTTGGGTAGTGTTTTAGGGTTTAAGTTAGTGCAGTGGTGTTTGTGTAATGCAGGCAGTCATGCTGGGGGTAGATTTAGGGCCTAGGGTAGTACAGTAGTGTTTGTGTAGTGTAGGGGGTCATGCTGCGGGTAGTGTTTTAGGGTTTAGGGTAGTGCAGTCGTGTTTGTGTAGTGTCGAGTTTTGTGTTTAATGGTTTAGGGTTGCGCAGTGGTATTTGGGTTTTGTAGCGAGTCGTGCTGGGGGTAGTGTTCAAGGGTAGGGTAGTGCAGTGGTGTTTGGGTAGTGTTGGGGTAGTGTTTTAGGGTTTTGGTGTAGAACAGTGGTGTTTGTGTAGTGTAGGGGTTCCTGCTGGGGTAGTGTTTTAGGGTGTAGGGTAGTGCAGTGGTGTTTGGGTAGTGTAGGGGGTCAAGCTGGGGGTACTGTTTTAGGGTTTATGGTAGCTCAGTGGTGTTTGTGTAGTATAGGGGGTATTGCTCGGGGTAGTGTTTTAGGGTTTAGCGTAGTGCAGTGGTGGTTGAGTACTGTAAGGGTTCGTGCTGGGGGAAGTGTTTTCGGATTTAGGGCAGTGCAGTGCAATGGTGTTTGGGTAGTGTAGGGGGTCATGCTGGGGTTGGGTTTTAGGGTTTAGGGCAGTGCAGTGGTGTTTGAGTAGTATAGGGGGTTTTGCTCGGGGTAGTGTTTTATGGTTTAGGGTAGTGAGGTGGTGTTTGAGTACTGTAGGGTGTTGTGCTGGGGTAGTGTATTCGGGTTTAGGGCAGTGCAGTGCAATGGTGTTTGGGTAGTGTAGGGGATCATGCTACGGGTAGTGTTTCAGGGTTTAATGTAGTGTATAGGTGTTTGGGTAGTGTAGGGGTTTGTGCTGGAGGTAGATTTAGGGTTTAGGGTAGTGCAGTGGTGTTCGGGTACTGTAGGGGGTCATGCTGGGGGATGTGTCTTAGGGTTTAGGGAAGCGCATTGGTGTTCGGGTAGTGTAAGGGGTCGTGCCGGGGGTAGTGTTTTATGGTTTAGGGTAGGGCAGTGGTGTTTGTGTAGTGTAGTGGGTCGTGCTGGGGATAGATTTAGGGTTTAGGGTAGCGCTGTGGTGTTTGTGAAGTCTAGGGGGTCGTACTGGGGGTACTGTTTTAGGGTTTGGGGTAGAGCAGTGGTTTTTGGGTTGTGCAGGGGGTCGTACTGGAGGTAGTGTTTTAGGGTTTTAGGGTAATGCATTGGTGTTTGGGTAGTGTAGGGGGTCATGATGGGGATAGTGTTTCAGGGTTTAGGTTAGTGCAGTAGGGTAGTGCAGTGGTGTTTGTGTAGTGAAGGGGGTCATGCTGGGGGTAGTGTTTTAGGGTTTAGAGTAGTGCAGTTGTGTTTGGGTAGTGTAGGAGGTACTGATGGGGGTAGTGTTTTAGGGCTTAGGGTAGTGCTGTGGTTTTTGCGTAGTGTAGGTGGTCATGCTGGTGGTAGTGTTTTAGGGTTTAGGGCAGTGCAGTGGTGTTTTGGGTAGTGTAGGGGGACTGTTGGGGTAGTGTTTTAGGGTTTAGGGTAGTGTAGTGGAGTCTGTTTAGTGTAGGGGGTAGTGCTGGGGATAGTGTGTTAGGGTTTAGGGTAAAGCAGTGATGTTTAGGTAGTGTAGGGTGTAGTGCTGGGGGTAGTGTTTTAGGGTTGAGGGAAGTGCACTGTTGTTTGTGTAGTTTAGGGGGTAATGTTTTAGGGTTTAGGGTAGTTAAGTGGTGTTTGTGTAGTGTAAGGGATCATTCTGGGTGTAGTGTTTTAGGGTTTAGGGAAGTGGAGTGGTGTTTGGGTAGTGTAGGGGGTCATGTTGGGGGTCATGTTGAGGGTTGTGTTTTAGGGTGTAGGGGAGTGCAGTGGTTTTTGTGTAGTGTAGGGAGTTGTGCTGGTAGTCGTGTTTTAGGGTTTAGGGTAGTGCAGTGGTGTTTGTGTAGTGTAGAGGGTAGTGTTTTAGGGTTTAGGGTAGTACAGTGGTGTTTGAGTAGAATAGGGGGTGTGCTGGGGGTAGATTTAGGGTTTAGGGTAGTACAGTGGTGTTTGGGTAGTGTAGCGAGTTTTGCTGGTGGTAGTGTTTTAGGGTTTAGGGTAGTGCAGTTATGTTTGGGTAGTGTAGGGTGTCGTGCTGGGGGTAGTGTTTTAGGGTTTAGTGTAGTGCAGTGGTGCTTGAGTAGTGCAGTGGTGTTTGTGTAGTGTAGGGGTAGTGTTTTAGGGTTTAGGGTAGTGCAGTGGTGTTTGTGTAGTGTAGGTGGTCATGCTGGGGGTAGTGTGGTAGGGTTTAGGGTAGTGCAGTGGTGTTTGTGTAGTATAGGGGGTCGTGCTGGGACTAGTGTTTTAGGGTTTAGGGTAGTGCAGTGGAGTTTGTGTAGTGCAGGGTGTCATGTTTTAGGGTTTAGGGAAGTGCAGTGGTGTTTGGGTAGTGTAGGGGGTCATGCTAGGGGTAGTTTTTCTGGGTTTATGGTAGTGCAGTTGTGTTTGGGTTGTGAAAGGGGTCCTGCTGGGAGCAGTGTTTTAGGGTTTAGGGTAGTGGAGTGGTGTTTGTGTAGAGTAGGGGGGCGTTTTTTAGGGTTTAGGGTGGTGCAGTTGTGTTTGCGTAGTGTAGGGGGTCATGCTGGGGGTAATTTTTGTGGGTTTAGGGTAGTGCAGTCTTGTTTGTGTACTGTATGGGGTCTTGCTGGGGGTGGTGTTTTAGGGTGTAGGGTAGTGCAGTAGTGTTCGAGTAGTATAGAGGGTCGTGCTGGGGGTAGTGTTTTAGAATTTAGGGTAGTGCAGTGGTGTTAGTGTAGTGAAGTGGGTTCCTGCTGGGTGTAGTGTGGTAGGGTTTAGGGTAGTGCAGTGGTGTTTGTGTAGTGTAGGGGTTCATGCTGGGATAGTGTTTTAAGGTGTTGGTTAGTGCTTTGGTGTTTGGGTAGTGTAGGGGGTCGTGCTGGGGATAGTATTTTACGGTTTGGGGTAGTGCAGTGGTGTTTGTGTACTCTATGGGGTCTTGTTGAGGGTGGTGTTTTAGGGTTTAGGGTAGTGCAGTTGCGTTTGTGTAGTGTAGAGGTTCATGCTGGGGGTAGTGTTTTTGGGTTTAGTGCAGTGCAGTTGTGTTAGTGTAGTGAAGTGGTTCGTGCTGGGGTAGTATTTTAGGGTTTAGGGTAGTGCAGTTGTGTTTGTGTAGTGTAGTGGGTTGTGCTGGGGGTATATTTAGGGTTTAGGGTAGTGCAGTGCTGTTTGGGTAGTGTAGGGGGTCGTGCTTGGGGTAATGTTTTAGGGTTTATGGAAGTGCAGTGTCTGTGTCATGTAGGGGGTTATGCTGGGGGTAGTGTTTTACAGTTTAGGGTAGTGCAGTGGTGTGTGGGTAGTATAGGGGGTAGTGCTGGGGTAGTGTTTTAGGGTTTAGGGTATTGCAGTTGTGTTTCTGTAGTTAAGGGGGTTGTGTTTTAGGGTTTAGGGTAGTGCAGTAGTGTTTGTGTAGTGTAGGGGGTTGTGCTGGGGGTAGTCTTTTAGGGTTAAGGGTAGTGCACTGGTGTTTTTGTAGTGTAGGGGTAGAGTTTTAGGGTTTAGGGTAGATAAAGTGGTGTTTGTGTAGTGTAGCTGGTCGTCTTGGCGGTAGTGTTTTAGGGTTAAGGGTAATGCAGTTGTGTTTGTGTAGTGTAGGGAGTCGTGTTTTGGGTTTAGGGTTTTGGGTAGTGTAGTGGTGTTTGGGTAGTGTAGGAGGTCATGCTGGGGGTAGTGTTTTTGGTTTTAGGGTAATGCAGTTGTGTTTGGGTAGAGAAGGGGGTCGTGCTGGGGATAGTGTTTTAGCTTTTAGGGTAGTACAGTGGTGTTTTTGTAGTATAGCGGTCGTGCTTGGGTAGTGTTTTAGGGTTTAGGTTAGTGCAGTAGTGTTTGTGTAATGTAGGCAGTCATGCTAGGGGTAGATTTAGGGCTTAGGGTAGTGCAGTACTGTTTGTGTAGTGTAGGGGGTCATGCTGCGGGTAGTGTTTTAGGGTTTAGGGTAGTGCAGTCGTGTTTGTGTAGTGTCGGGTTTTGTGTTTAATGGTTTAGGGTTGCGCAGTGGTATTTGGGTTTTGTAGGGAGTCATGCTGGGGGTAGTGTTCAAGGGTTTAGGGTAGTGCAGTGGTGTTTGGGTAGTGTTGGGGTAGTGTTTTAGGGTTTTGGTGTAGAACAGTGGTGTTTGTGTAGTGTAGGGGTTCCTGCTGGGGTAGTGTTTTAGGGTGTAGGGTAGTGCAGTGGTGTTTGGGTAGTGTAGGGGGTCAAGCTGGGGGTACTGTTTTAGGGTTTATGGTAGCTCAGTGGTGTTTGTGTAGTATAGGGGGTATTGCTCGGGGTAGTGTTTTAGGGTTTAGCGTAGTGCAGTGGTGGTTGAGTACTGTAGGGGTTCGTGCTGGGGAAGTGTTTTTGGATTTAGGGCAGTGCTGTGCAATGGTGTTTGGGTAGTGTAGGGGGTCATGCTGGGGTTGGGTTTTAGGGTTTAGGGCAGTGCAGTGGTGTTTGAGTAGTATAGGGGTGTTAGACCTGTCTGCTTCTGAGAGTCCCCTCACACCATGATTTATTTTGTTCCCCCATGCCTCCTAAAATTTGTCGCTTTTTATTTGTCTACCAGGACCTTTTTGTGTGTTGTCCCATGGGGCTAGATGCTCCTTGACGCTCAGTTGCTCACCAAGTTCCTGGCACCTATGTACAAGGCGCCTGACGGAACCGGTGGCATTACACACTGAGGTTGTCAACCCTAAAATGGTGGACACCATTGTCCCCTATGAGAGTGACTCCCATTGGAGTCCTTCTGACCTCTGACCCTTTGGAGGTTTTGGCGCACTCTGTGTAACCTGCAAACCTGACAGGAATCCCCTCAGAAGTTACAAGTACACAAAATGGCTGCCTTAGGAAGCCCAGTATGGTGGCTCCTAATGACCAAAAAGACACCTTGGAAGGGCCATGTCATTGACACAGCCAGGGAAGGTTCTAGAACCTTCTGGCTCGTGCTGGCACCCCAGGGCACTGGCTATAAAAGGCCCAGTCCCTGGCGGCCATGATGAGAAAAAGTGGAGAAGAGAAGAAACATAGAAGAGGACTTGACACCAGATTGGCACCTGCCCTGTTCCCCCCCCCTGAGGCAGCTGATAGCGCAGGCAGAAGTACAGCCGAGGTTGTTGGCGTGGACCCTGACTGGCGTTCCAGTCAGAAGCGTGAGCAGAGACCTCTCGCCTTCAGCGCCTGGCCAGCGAGTGCCCAATTGCCCCTCAGAGACTTTGGCCATAGTTAGAGCCTCCCCGCCTCCACCAGTGGTGAGATCGCGACTGCGACCCTTGGCAGGGCCCCTTCAACTTAAGTGCCTCCTGGCGGGCGTTCGGACGTCTCCGAACCCACCGCCGTCGAAGCGCTGATCGTGGACAGAAGGTGAGGTGCTGCGCTGGGGCGGGGAAAGGCTGGCCTTCATTTGGGCGAGAGTACCGTCTCTGCCCTGCCCGAGTGACCTGGGGACTGTTGTTGTGGGCGGGAGCCCCCCCCCCGTGAGTGAGATCGGAGGGAGGATCGCGGAGCCCCTGGAACCCCCCTTCGCCCTTGGGAGAAGGGCCATACTGACTGGAGCGCTTACTGGCGCAGCTTGAGTGAGGTGGGACCGTCTCTTCCCCTGAAGTTGCCGCATTGTTCCGGGACTGAGGTGCGGCTCCAATTTTGAACTGTGCGCACAGGTAGTTTGACCCCTCCGGCAGCCCGTTCGACGGTCTGAGGACTCGTGAACTGAAGCCACCTTCGGAGACCCCGCCTGCGTTGACAGAAGCGCACAGACTCCTCCGGCCGCAGTAGTATTAAACCGGCTGGCCGCGGAGTGTAATTGCCGTAGTCATTGTATGTCTTTATCTTCCAGATACACGCGCAATATGCTTTAAGTGCAACTAAAGGATTATCACGAGTATCTTGTGCCCAGAGAGCCCGAACCCGTGAACACTTCAAAAACTGTAAGGGCGCGCATTCCGCATTAAATGGCAATCTAAATGTGTTTACCCTGAAAGTGATTAATTGGTGGCAGCGATACCAGTATGACCCTGAGATATTTATGTGAAACGATCGGTATCTAACTTGCTATGCAACTGTGATGTTTTGCGGATATTTATTCCAGTCATTGCTGATATTTATTCCAAATGTATTGAATCCTGATATTTATCCAGTATATTTATTTATTAGAGTCCAACCATTTATTCCTACGCAACCAGTACACAGCTAATCAAACCCATGTAAGAAAGGAGAATTTGATTAACTAATTGAACTTCTTCCAACCCAGAGAACTTTTACATAAACGAAACGTATTTTTCTATAACAGTGGTGTGGTGTCCTTCTTTTTATGTGGTGTGCAGGGAGTTATTATTTGGTCATAGCCGGCTTAACACAACAGCCTTCTACCGCCTTGTCACTCGAGCCAAGCTACCCCCCTTTGTGCTGGGCTTGCCCATCGCAGGTCCAACATAAAATTGGACAAATTTTAGGAGGCACGGGGGAACAAAATAAATCATGGTGTAAGGGGACTCTCAGAAGCAGACAGGTCTAACACGCGTCCCCCCCAGCTGAAAGTGGGGAGAGCTACCCAACCCCTTGGGAGTCCTCAACACTAAGGCGGAAATACCTGAAGAGACGGTCTGCATTGGCGTGGTCAGCTCCGGGCCGATGTTCCACCCGAAAGTCCATTCCCTGTAGGGAGATAGACCACCTCAACAGTTTTGGGTTTTCCCCCTTCATCTGCATGAGCCAACGAAGGGGTCGGTGGTCTGTCTGAACCAGGAAGTGCGAACCAAACAGGTATGGTCGCAGCTTCTTCAGTGCCCAGACCACCGCAAAGGCTTCCCGCTCAATGGTACTCCATCTCTGTCCCCGGGGAAGTAGTCTCCGTGACAGGAAGATCACGGGCTGATCCAGACCCTCTTCATTGAGTTGCGATAGCACCGCCCCAATGCCAATGTCGGATGCATCTGTCTGGACAATGAACTCCTTCGAGAAGTCTGGAGCCTTCAAAACTGGAGCTTTGCACAATGCCTGTTTCAGAGTATCGAAGGCTCGTTGGCAAGCCTCGGTCCAGATGACTCTCCTGGGTTGCTTCTTGGCCGTGAGTTCAGTAAGGGGAGCCACGATAGTGCCATACCCCTTCACGAACCGTCTGTAGTAACCTGTGAGGCCCAGGAAGGCTCGGACCTCAGTCTGGGTCTTGGGGGGTTCCCAGGCCACGATTGCCTCAATCTTTGCCTGAAGGGGTTGCACCGTTCCCCGGCCCACCAAGTGACCTAAGTACACCACCGACCCCTGCCCAATCTGACACTTGCTGGCCTTGATCGTCAGACCAGCTTGTTCCAGGGCCTGGAGAACGTCTTGCAGGTGCTGCAAGTGATCCTCCCAACTGCTACTGAAGACAGCAATGTCGTCAAGGTAAGCAGCAGAGAAGGATTCCTTCCCAGTGAGGATCGTGTTCACCAGCCGCTGGAAGGTTGCAGGAGCGTTCTTGAGCCCAAAGGGCATCACACAGAACTGGTAGTGTCCATCAGGTGTGGAGAAGGCTGACTTTTCCCTCGCTCCACCAGTCATAGGAATCTGCCAGTACCCTGCTGTGAGGTCAATGGTACTCAGATATTGGGCAGCTCCCAACCGGTCAATTAGTTCATCCGCCCGAGGGATCGGATGAGCATCGGTCTTCGTGACCGAATTAAGTCCTCGATAGTCCACGCAGAATCGCAATTCTGGCGTGGTGCCAGGTGGTGCAGCTTTAGGAACCAAAACCACCGGGCTAGACCAAGGGCTATTTGAAGGTTCAATAACTCCGAGCTCCAGCATCTTAGCTACTTCACTTCGGATGCTGGCCTTCACCTTGTCCGACAGCCGGTAAGACTTAGACTTCACAGGTGGGCTGTCGCCGGTGTCCACGTCATGAACACACAGATGGGTCTTACCTGGGACAAGGGAGAACAGAGGAGAGAATGACCCCAGAACCTGGCGGCATTCCTCCTGCTGCTCCGGAGTTAGGGATGGTGAGAGTTTCACTCCCTCCAATGACCCATCCTTTTCTTGAGACGCCAACAGGTCGGGGAGAGGCTCAGTGTCCTCTTCCTCCGATCCATCAGTCACCAGGATCAACATGACTTTGGGCCTCTCATAGTGGGGCTTGAGGCGATTGGCATGCAGCACCCGACGTGGATGCCGTGGGGTCTTGACGTCCACCAGGTAGGTAGACTTGCCCATCTTTTCCAATACCTCATATGGGCCTGTCCAACGGTCCTGAAGAGCGCTTAGCTCTCCCGGTTCCATCACCCACACCTTCTGTCCAGGCTCCAGCTCCACTGGGTGAGCGTTGTGGTCATACCACGCTTTCATCACTGCCTGGCTGGCTTCCAAGTTGTCAGAAGCTTGCTTCCACAACTTAGCCATTTGGCTCCGGAAGGCCAGCATATAGCTCACCACGTCCTGGGGAACTTTCCGGGGAGACTTTTCCCATGAGTCCCTCACCAGGCTGAGAGGTCCACGTACAGGGTGCCCATACAGAAGCTCGAAGGGGCTAAAGCCCACTCCCTTCTGTGGCACTTCCCTGTAGGAAAAAAGTAAGCAGGGTAGGAGGACGTCCCATTTCCTCCGCAGGCTTTCGGGTAGACTTCTGATCATACCCTTCAACGTCTTGTTGAACCTTTCCACAAGGCCATTGGCCTGTGGGTGATAAGGAGTGGTGAACCGGTAGGTCACTCCACACTCCTTCCACATTGCCCGCATGTATGCTGACATGAAGTTGGTCCCCCTATCAGACACAACTTCCTTGGGGAAACCCACTCGGGTAAAGATCCCCATCAGGGCCTTTGCCACCACCGGTGCAGTGATGGTTCTCAGAGGAATTGCCTCTGGATACCTTGTGGCATGATCCACCAGTACCAGGATAAACCTGTGACCGGATGTTGTCGGTGGATCTAAGGGCCCAGCAATGTCGATGCCCACCCTTTCAAAGGGGGTGCCAACGACGGGAAGTGGTTCCAGGGGAGCCTTCAGCTTCGTCCCTGTTTTCCCACTGGCTTGGCATGACACACACGACCGACAATATGCGTCGGACGCCACCCTCATTCGAGGCCAATAAAAGTGGGGGACAAGCCTGGCAAAGGTCTTGTCCTGACCCAAGTGTCCTGCCAAGGGAATCTCGTGACAATCCGTGCACTGGCGCCCTGGGTTCACTGTAGAAGAGGCCATCCTCCCAGTAAATACAATAGTTCCCAGACTCGTTACCCGCTGCTTGGGCTTCAGCCTGTTGCCTCAGACCCTTGAGGGTGGGACATTCCCTTTGTCCCCTGCTCAGTTCCTCCCTGGACGGACCTCCCTCCACTCGCCAATCAGCGGGGATAGGTAAGTTCTCCAACGGAACCATGTCCTCCTCCGTGGACTCCGGGTCCACCTCCGTAGGTGGCCTATCCGTCTCACGGTGCACGGACGTCGAGGCAGGCTCCTCCTGTCCTCGGCATGCTCCCTCATCAGCAGCTACGGGGTGGGCCATTGTTCCAGACTCCGACCCCTGCGACTTCTCGTCCTGAGCAGTTGCTGACCTGGTACTCACACAGGCCCAATCAGGTGTACCCAGCATCTCCGAATGGGTCCGGTATTCCACCTCCTTCCAAGCATTGTGCTCCATATCATTGCCCAGCAAACAATCAACTGGCACGGCGGGGCTTACGGCGACTCGAAGTGGACCTGCAACCCCTCCCCACTCAAAGGGAACCTCGGCCACAGGATAGTGGCCCATTCTGCCGTCAGCCAGTGCGGCTGGATGAAGTACGCCCGGAACCACCTGCTCCGAGGACACCAGTTGACTCCTTACCATAGTCATACTGGCTCCTGTATCTCTCAGAGCTTCCCCTCTATGGCCATTGATGGTGACCCACTGCCCATACTTGGTAGTATTCGAGGGCACCTGGATCTTTGGAACCATCTCCCGATCACCCAGGGACACTAAGGTGACTCCCGCCCACTCCCTTCCCTCACTTAAGGGCATCTCCACCCCGAGCGCTACACTAGCGACTCCCGGGGCCTTTCCTCCAGCGGGAGGGGGTGGTCTCTTTGGGCATTTCGGTTCTCCTTTGTAATGTCCAATACCACCGCACTCAAAGCAATGGACAACCCTTGGCTGCTGACTCTGGCCAGGGTTAGGGTTCTTCTGCGGGTTAGCCTTAGAGTTGGAAAAGGTGTTTTTCCCCTTAAAGTTATTTTGGGGGCCTTTGGAGAACTCCTGTTTCTTGTTATCTCCCCCCTCTTTCCTTAGGGGAGCGCCCTGTCCGGACTTCTGAGAATCTCCTCCAGTCCCCTTCGTGGACACTCGGGTACTTGCCCTAATGTCCGCCTCCTCAGCAAGCTTACGGGGGCAAGTAAGTTTGCTGTCTACCAGGTGTTGCCTCAGCTCGGGAAGGCATTTCTCGAGTAGATGCTCCTTGAGGATTAAGTCATACAACCCTTGATAGTCCTCCACCTCACTACCTTGGACCCACCCTTGCAGGGCTTTCTTGGCAAAATCCAGAAAGTCAACCCAATTTTGTGAGCTCAGCTTGTGGCTACCCCTAAACCTTTGCCGGTATTTCTCCGGGGTCAACCCAAACTTCCTAATGAGCGCCACCTTCATGGCGGGGTAGTCTACCTGTTCCTCCCTGTCTAGGGCCAATAGGGCATCCCTTCCTGTCGGAGGCATGTACCGGTATAATCCACCACCCCAGTGCTTCTCATGGATCCCATGGGCTCTTAAGGAGACCTCATAGGCTGCCAGCCACTTGGCTATGTCGTCCCCAGCGGAATAACTGGCGACTACGTCCTTTGGTAAATGGGGCCTGGGCTCCCTGGCAATTTCCTTGGACTCGACACCCCCCGGAGTATTGTTAATGGTCTTGAGGTCGAGTTCTCGTAACTTGAACTCATGTTCCATCCTCCTCCCTTCCATCTCCAGCTTGGCCAACTCCCACCTTAACTGTCTTTCCTCTCTCCTGTTGGCTAACTCGGTTTCTGATAACCCTCTTGATGACACACTACTGCCCTCCCGTGAGGCTACCTTGGGGCTGATAGACATCGCACCCACCCCCAGGGGACATTCTGTAATCATCTCCCTGACAGTTTCCCTGTCTGATTCCTCCTCCTCTACCGTTCCCTCCGTGTGTGCTTCCACCCAGGCTCGCAGACTAGTACGGAGCTCCTCTCTCTTGGCTCCTCGCCTAACGAACACTCCCCTTTCCTGACAGAACTCCCTGAGCTATGCCACAGTATAGGTCTCCAGCTCTGACATTTTGAATTCCATTTTTGTCAGTTGAAAGGGTGGACCACCACCCCGAAGTAGGTTATGAAGATAGGAACTTCCTCTGAGGATCACCTCCACCCACCTCCAGGAAAGAAATTAAAAAAAACAAAATCACAGAATTAGAAGGCCGCTGGGAGAATACTCCGGGTGTGTACCTGTGATGCACACTGAATTATTATGAGGTTCACAACAGCACGGCTCGTAATCTCAACCGCTGCCACCAATTTTATGGTGGACCTGCGATGGGCAAGCCCAGCACAAAGGGGGGTAGCTTGGCTCGAGTGACAAGGCGGTAGAAGGCTGGTGTGTTAAGCCGGCTATGACCAAATAATAACTCCCTGCACACCACATAAAAAGAAGGACACCACACCACTGTTATAGAAAAATACGTTTCGTTTATGTAAAAGTTCTCTGGGTTGGAAGAAGTTCAATTAGTTAATCACATTCACCTTTCTTACATGGGTTTGATTAGCTGTGTACTGGTTGCGTAGGAATAAATGGTTGGACTCTAATAAATAAATATACTGGATAAATATCAGGATTCAATACATTTGGAATAAATATCAGCAATGACTGGAATAAATATCAGCAAAACATCACAGTTGCATAGCAAGTTAGATACCGATCGTTTCACATAAATATCTCAGGGTCATACTGGTATCGCTGCCACCAATTAATCACTTTCAGGGTAAACACATTTAGATTGCCATTTAATGCGGAATGCGCGCTCTTACAGTTTTTGAAGAGTTCACGGGTTCGGGCTCTCTGGGCACAAGATACTCGTGATAATCCTTTAGTTGCACTTAAAGCATATTGCGCGTGTATCTGGAAGATAAAGACATACAATGACTACGGCAATTACACTCCGCGGCCAGCCGGTTTAATACTACTGCGGCCGGAGGAGTCTGTGCGCTTCTGTCAACGCAGGCGGGGTCTCCGAAGGCGAACAGGTTCACGAGTCCTCAGACCGTCGAACGGGCTGCCGGAGGGGTCAAACTACCTGCATGCACAGTTCAAAATTGGAGCCGCACCTCAGTCCCGGAACAATGCGGCAACTTCAGGGGAAGAGATGGTCCCACCTCACTTTAGCTGCGCCAGTAAGCGCTCCAGTCAGTATGGCCCTTCTCCCAAGGGCGAAGGGGGGTTCCAGGGGCTCCGCGATCCTCCCTCCGATCTCACTCACGGGGGGGGGGCTCCCGCCCACAACAACAGTCCCCAAGTCACTCGGGCAGGGCAGAGACGGTACTCTCGCCCAAATGAAGGCCAGCCTTTCCCCGCCCCAGCGCAGCACCTCACCTTCTGTCCACGATCAGCGCTTCGACGGCGGTGGGTTCGGAGACGTCCGAACGCCCGCCAGGAGGCACTTAAGTTGAAGGGGCCCTGTCAAGGGTCGCAGTAGCGATCTCACCACTGGGGGAGGCGGGGAGGCTCTAACTATGGCCAAAGTCTCTGAGGGGCAATTGGGCACTCGCTGGCCAGGCGCTGAAGGCGAGAGGTCACTGCTCGCGCTTCTGACTGGAACGCCAGTCAGGGTCCACGCCAACAACCTCGGCTGTACTTCTGCCTGCGCTATCAGCTGCCTCAGGGGGGGGGGAACAGGGCAGGTGTCAATCTGGTGTCAAGTCCTCTTCTATGTTTCTTCTCTTCTCCACTTTTTCTCATCATGGCCGCCAGGGACTGGGCCTTTTATAGCCAGTGCCCTGGGGAGCCAGCACGAGCCAGAAGGTTCTAGAACCTTCCCTGGCTGTGTCAATGACATGGCCCTTCCAAGGTGTCTTTTTGGTCATTAGGAGCCACCATACTGGGCTTCCTAAGGCAGCCATTTTGTGTACTTGTAACTCCTGAGGGGATTCCTGTCAGGTTTGCAGGTTACACAGAGTGCGCCAAAACCTCCAAAGGGTCAGGGGTCAGAAGGACTCCAATGGGAGTCACTCTCATAGGGGACAATGGTGTCCACCATTTTAGGGTTGATAACCTCAGTGTGTAATGCCACCGGTTCCGTCAGGCGCCTTGTACATAGGTGCCAGGAACTTGGTGAGCAACTGAGCGTCAAGGAGCATCTAGCCCCATGGGACAACACACAAAAAGGTCCTGGTAGACAAATAAAAAGCGACAAATTTTAGGAGGCACGGGGGAACAAAATAAATCATGGTGTGAGGGGACTCTCAGAAGCAGACAGGTCTAACAAGGGAGTTTTGCTCGGGGTAGTGATTTATGGTTTAGGGTAGTGAGGTGGTGTTTGAGTACTGTAGGGTGTCGTGCTGGGGGTAGTGTTTTCGGGTTTAGGGCAGTGCAGTGCAATGGTGTTTGGGTAGTGTAGGGGATCATGCTACGGGTAGTGTTTCAGGGTTTAATGTAGTGTATAGGTGTTTGGGTAGTGTAGGGGTTTGTGCTGGAGGTAGATTTAGGGTTTAGGGTAGTGCAGTGGTGTTCGGGTACTGTAGGGGGTCATGCTGGGGGATGTGTCTTAGGGTTTAGGGAAGCGCATTGGTGTTCGGGTAGTGTAAGGGGTCGTGCCGGGGGTAGTGTTTTATGGTTTAGGGTAGGGCAGTGGTGTTTGTGTAGTGTAGTGGGTCGTGCTGGGGATAGATTTAGGGTTTAGGGTAGCGCTGTGGTGTTTGTGAAGTCTAGGGGGTCGTACTGGGGGTACAGTTTTAGGGTTTGGGGTAGAGCAGTGGTTTTTGGGTTGTGCAGGGGGTCGTACTGGAGGTAGTGTTTTAGGGTTTAGGGTAATGCATTGGTGTTTGGGTAGTGTAGGGAGTCATGATGGGGATAGTGTTTCAGGGTTTAGGTTAGTGCAGTAGGGTAGTGCAGTGGTGTTTGTGTAGTGAAGGCGGTCATGCTGGGGGTAGAGTTTTAGGGTTTAGGGTAGTGCAGTTGTGTTTGGGTAGTGTAGGAGGTACTGCTGGGGGTAGTGTTTTAGGGCTTAGGGTAGTGCTGTGGTTTTTGCGTAGTGTAGGTGGTCATGCTGGTGGTAGTGTTTTAGGGTTTAGGGTAGTGCAGTGGTGTTTTGGGTAGTGTAGGGGGACTGTTGGGGGTAGTGTTTTAGGGTTTAGGGTAGTGTAGTGGAGTTTGTTTAGTGTAGGGGTAGTGCTGGGGAAAGTGTTTTAGGGTTTAGGGTAAAGCAGTGATGTTTAGGTAGTGTAGGGTGTAGTGCTGGGGGTAGTGTTTTAGGGTTGAGGGAAGTGCACTGTTGTTTGTGTAGTTTAGGGGGTAATGTTTTAGGGTTTATGGTAGTGAAGTGGTGTTTGTGTAGTGTAAGGGATCATTCTGGGTGTAGTGTTTTAGGGTTTAGGGAAGTGGAATGGTGTTTGGGTAGTGTAGGGGGTCATGTTGGGGGTCATGTTGAGGGTAGTGTTTTAGGGTTTAGGGGAGTGCAGTGGTTTTTGAGTATTGTAGGGAGTTGTGCTGGTAGTCGTGTTTTAGGGTTTAGGGTAGTGCAGTGGTGTTTGTGTAGTGTAGAGGGTAGTGTTTTAGGGTTTAGGGTAGTACAGTGGTATTTGCGTAGAATAGGGGGTGTGCTGGGGGTAGATTTAGGGTTTAGGGTAGTGCAGTGGTGTTTGGGTATTGTAGGGAGTCGTGCTGGTGATAGTGTTTTAGGGTTTAGGGTAGTGCAGTTATGTGTGGGTAGTGTAGGGTGTCGTGCTGGGGGTAGTGTTTTAGGGTTTAGTGTAGTGCAGTGGTGCTTGAGTAGTGCAGTGGTGTTTGTGAAGTGTAGGGGTAGTGTTTTAGGGTTTAGGGTAGTGCAGTGGTGTTTGTGTAGTGTAGGTGGTCATGCTGGGGGTAGTGTGGTAGGGTTTAGGGTAGTGCAGTGGTGTTTGTGTCATGTAGGGGGTCGTGCTGGGACTAGTGTTTTAGGGTTTAGGGTAGTGCAGTGGAGTTTGTGTAGTGCAGGGTGTCATGTTTTAGGGTTTAGGGAAGTGCAGTGGTGTTTGGGTAGTGTAGGGGGTCATGCTAGGGGTAGTTTTTTGGGGTTTATGGTAGTGCAGTTGTGTTTGGGTTGTGAAAGGGGTCCTGCTGGGGGCAGTGTTTTAGGGTTTAGGGTAGTGGAGTGGTGTTTGTGTAGAGTAGGGGGGTGTTTTTTAGGGTTTAGGGTAGTGCAGTTGTGTTTGCATAGTGTAGGGGGTCATGCTGGGGGTAGTTTTTGTGGGTTTAGGGTAGTGCAGTTGTGTTTGTGTACTGTATGGGGTCTTGCTGGGGGTGGTGTTTTAGGGTTTAGGGTAGTGCAGTAGTGTTTGAGTAGTATAGAGGGTCATGCTGGGGGTAGTGTTTTTGGGTTTAGTGCAGTGCAGTGGTGTTAGTGTAGTGACGTGGGTTGTTCTGGGGGTAGTGTTTTAGGGTTCAGGGTAGTGCAGTTGTGTTTGTGTAGTGTAGGGGGTTGTGCTGGGGAAAATTCAGGGTTAAAGGTAGTGCAATGCTGTTTGGGTAGTGTAGGGGGTCGTGCTGGGGGTAGTGTTTTTGGGTTTAGGGTAGTGCAGTTGTGTTTGGGTAGTAAAGGGGGCCATGCTGGGAGTAGTGTTTTAGGGTTTACGGCAGTGCAGTGGTGTCTGTGTAGTGTAGGGGGTCATTCTGGGGGTAGTATTTTAGGGTTTAGGGTAGTGCAGTGGTGTTTGGGTAGTGAAGGGATTCATGCTGGGGGTAGTGTTTTAGGGTTTAGGGTAGTACAGTGGTGTTTGTGTAGTATAGGGGGCCATGCTTGGAGTAGTGTTTTAGGGTTTAGGGTAGTGCAGTGGTGTTTGTGTACTGTAGGGGGTCGTGCTGGGGTAGATTTAGGGTTTAGGGTAGTACAGTGGTGTTTGTGTAGTGTAGGGGGTCATGCTGAGGGTAGTATTTTAGGGTTTAGGGCAGTGCAGTGGTGTTTGGGTAGTTTAGGGTGTCGTGCTAGGGGTAGTGTTTTAGGGTTTAGGGTAGTGCAGTGGTGCTTGTATAGTGTAAGGGGTTGTGCTGGGGGAAGTGTATTAGGGTTCAGGGTAGTACAGTGGTGTTTGGGTAGTGTAGGGGGTAGTGCTGGGGTAGTGTTTTAGGGTTTACGGTAGTGCAGTGATGATGGGTAGTGTAGGGGTCGTGGTATGGTTAGTGTTTAAGGGTTTAGGGTAGTGCATTGGTATTTGTGTAGTGTAGGGGGTCGTGCTGGAGGTAGTGTTTTAGGGTTTAGGGTATTGCAGTTGTGTAGTGTAGGGGGTCGTGCTTTATGGTTTAGGGTAGTGCAATGGTGTTTGGGGAGTGGAGGGGGTCGTGCTGGGGGTAGTGTTTTTGGGTTTAGTATAGTGCAGTTGTGTTTGGGTAGTGAAGGGGGTAGTGCTGGGAGTAGTGTTTTCAGGTTTAGGAAAGTGAAGCGGAGTTTGTGTACTGTAGGGGGTCTTGCTGGGGGTAGTGTTTTAGGGTTTTGGGTAGTGCAGAGGTATTTGAGTAGTGTTGTGTGTCGTGCTGGGGTAGTGTTTTCAGGTTTAGGGCAGTGCTGTGCAGTGGTGTTTGGGTAGTGAAGGGGGTTACGCTGGGAGTAGTGTTTTAGGGTTTACGGCAGTGCAGTGGTGTCTGTGTAGTGTAGGGGTAGTGCTGGGGTAATGTTTTAGGGTTTAGGGTAGTTCAGTGGTGTTGGTGTACTGTAGGGGGTCGTGTTTTAGGGTTTAGGTTAGTGCAGTGGTCTTTGGGTTGCGTAGGGGGTCATGCTGGGATAGTGTATTTGGGTTTAGGGTAGTGCAGTTGTGTTTGGGTAGTGAAGGAGTTCATGCTGGGGGTAGTGTTTTAGGGTTTAGGGAAGTACAGTGGTGTTTGTGTAGTATAGGGGGCCATGCTTGGAGTAGTGTTTTACGGTTTAGGGTAGTGCAGTGGTGTTTGTGTAGTGTAGGGGGTCATGATGGGGGTAGTATTTTAGGATTTAGGGCAGTGCAGTGGTGTTTGTGTAGTGAAGGGGGTCGTGCTGGGGGTAGTGTTTTATGGTTTAGGGTAGTACAGTGGTGTTTGTGTAGTGTAGGGGGATGTGCTGGGGTAGATTTAGGGTTTATGGTAGTGCAGTGGTGTTTGGGTAGTGTAGGGAGTCGTGCTGGTGGTAGTGTTTTAGGGTTTTGGGTACTGCAGTTATATTTGGGTAGTGTAGAGTGTCGTGCTGGGGGGTAGTGTTTTAGGGTTTAGGGTAGTGCAGTGGTGCTTTCGTTATGTAGGGTGTCATGCTGGGGGTAGTGTTTTAAGGTTGAGGGTAGTACAGTGGTGTTTGGGTAGTGTAGGGTGTAGTGTTGGGGCTGGTGGTTTAGGGTTTAGTGTAGAGCAGTGATGTTTGGGTAGTATAGGGGGTCTTGCTGGGGGTAGTGTTTAAGGGTTTAGGGTTGTGCAGTTGTGTTTGTGTAGTGTAGGGGGTCGTGCTTTAGTGTTTAGGGTAGTGCAATGGTGTTTGGGTAGTGTAGTGGGTCCTGCTGGGGGCAGTCTTTTAGGGTTTAGGGTAGTGGAGTGGTGTTTGTGTAGAGTAGGGGGGCGTTTTTTAGGGTTTAGGGTAGTGCAGTTGTGTTTGCGTAGTGTAGGGGGTCATGCTGGGGGTAGTTTTTGTGGGTTTAGGGTAGTGCAGTCGTGTTTGTGTACTGTATGGGGTCTTGCTGGGGGTGGTGTTTTAGGGTTTAGGGTAGTGCAGTAGTGTTTGAGTAGTGTAGAGGGTCGTGCTGGGGGTAGTGTTTTAGGGTTGAGGGTAGTGCAGTTGTGTTTGTGTAGTGTAGGGGGTTGTGCTGGGTAAAATTTAGGGTTAAGGGTAGTGCAATGCTGTTTGGGTAGTGTAGGGGGTCGTGCTGGGGGTAGTGTTTTTGAGTTTAGGGTAGTGCAGGTGTGTTTGGGTAGTGAAGGGGGTCATGCTGGGAGTAGTGTTTTAGGGTTTACGGCAGTGCAGTGGTGTTTGTGTAGTGTAGGGGGTCATTCTGGGGGTAGTGTTTTAGGATTTAGGGTAGTGCAGTGGTGTTTGGGTACTGTAGGGGGTCATGCTGGGGTAGTGTATTTAGGTTTAGGGTGGTGCAGTTGTGTTTGGGTAGTGAAGGGATTCATGCTGGGGGTAGTGTTTTAGGGTTTAAGGTAGTACAGTGGTGTTTGTGTAGTATAGGGGGCCATGCTTGGAGTAGTGTTTTAGGGATTAGGGTAGTGCAGTGGTGTTTGTGTACTGTAGGGGGTCGTGTTGGGGTAGATTTAGGGTTTAGGGTAGTGCAGTGGTGTTTGTGTAGTGTAGGGGGTCATGCTGAGGGTAGTATTTTAGGGTTTAGGGCAGTGCAGTGGTGTTTGTGTGGTGAAGGGGGTTGTGCTGTGGGTAGTGTTTTAGGGTTTAGGGTAGTACAGTGGTGTTTGTGTAGTGTAGGGGGATGTGCTGGGGTAGATATAGGGTTTATGGTAGTGCAGTGGTGTTTGGGTAGTGTAGGGAGTCGTGCTGGTGGTAGTGTTTTAGGGTTTTGGGTGGTGCAGTTATATATGGGTAGTGTAGGGTGTCGTGCTGGGGGGTAGTGTTTTAGGGTTTAGGGTAGTGCAGTGGTGCTTTCGTAGTGTAGGGTGACATGCTGGGGGTAGTGTTTTAGGGTTTAGGGTAGTACAGTGGTGTTTGGGTAGTGTAGGGTGTAGTGCTGGGGTAGAGTTTTAGGGTTTAGTGTAGAGCAGTGATGTTTGGGTAGTATAGGCGGTCTTGCTGGGGGTAGTGCAGTTGTGTTTTTGTAGTGTAGGGGGTCGTGCTTTAGGGTTTAGGGTAGTGCAATGTTGTTTGGGTAGTGTAGTGGGTCGTACTGGGGGTAGTGTTTTTGGGTTTAGGGTAGCTCAGTTTTGTTTGGGTAGTGAAGAGAGTTCGTGCTGGGGGTAGTGTTTTCAGGTTTAGGGCAGGGCAGTGCAGTGCAGTGGTGTTTGGGTGGTGTAGGGGGTCATGCCGGGGGTAGTGTTTTAGGGTTTACGGCAGTGCAGTGGTGTCTGTGTAGTGTAGGGGGTCATACTGGGGGTAGTGCTTTAGGGTTTAGGGTAGTGCAGTGGTGTTTGGGTAGTGTAGGGCGTGGTGCTGGGGTAGTGTTTTAGGGTTTAGGGTAGTGCAGTGGTGTTTGTGTAGTGTAGGGGGTAGTGTTTTAGGGTTTAGGATAGTGCAGTGGTGTTTGTGTAGTGTAGGGGGTCATGCTTGTAGTAGTGTTTTAGGGTTTAGGATCAGTGGTGTTTGTGTAGTATAGGGGGTCACGTTTATGGGTTTAGGGTAGTGCAGTGGTGTTTGGGTAGTGTAGGGGGTCATGCTGGGGAAGGTGTTTTGGGGTTTAGGGTAGTGCAGTTGTGTTTTGGTAGTAAAGGGGTTCATGCTGGGGGTAGTGTTTTAGGGTTTAGGGTAGTACAGTGGTGTTTGTGTAGTATAGGGGGTCGTACTTGGAGTAGTGTTTTAGGGTTAAGGGTAGTGCAGTGGTGTTTGTGGACTGTAGGGGGTCATGCTGGGGTAGATTTAGGGTTTAGGGTAGTGCAGTGGTGTTTGTGTAGTGTATGGGGACGTACTGGGGAAGTGTTTAAGGGTTTAGGGCAGTACAGTGGTGTTTGTGTAGTGAAGGGGGTCGTGCTGGGGGTAGTGTTTTAGGGTTTAGGGTAGTGCAGTGGTGTTTGGGTAGTGTCAGGTGTAGTGCTGTGGGTAGTGTTTTAGGGTTTAGTGTAGCGCAGTGATGTTTGGGTATTATTGGGGGTCTTGCTGGGTGTAGTGTTTAAGGGTTATGGGTAGTACAGTGGTGTTTGTGTAGTGTAGGGGGTTGTGCTGGGAGTAGTGTTGTAGGGTTTAGGGTAGTGCAGTTGTGTTTGTATAGTGTAGGGGGTCATGCTTGGGGTAGTGTTTTAGGGTTTAGGGAAGTGCAGTGGTGTTTGTGTAGTGTAGGGGGTCATGCTGGGGGTATATTTAGGGTTTAGGGTAGTGCAGTTGTGTTTATGTAGTGTAGGGGTTGTGTTTTAGGGTTTAGGGTAGTGCAAAGGTATATGGGTAGTGTAGGGAGTCGTGCTGAGGGTAGTGTTTTAGGGATTAGGGTAGTGCAGTGTTGTTTGGGAAGTGTTGGGGTTGTGCTGGAGGTAGTGTTTTAGGGTTTTGGGTAGTGCAGTGGTGTTTCTGTAATGTAGGGGGTATTTCTGGAATAGTGTGTTAAGGTTTAGGGTAGTGCAGTGGTGTTTGAGTAGTGTTGGAGGTCGTGCTGGGGGTAGTGTTTTCGGGCTTAGGCAGTGCACTGCAATGGTGTTTGGGTAGTGTAGGGGCTCATGCTGGGGGTACTGTTTTAGGGTTTAGGGCAGTGCAGTGGTGTTTGTGTAGTGTAGGGGATCTTGCTGCGGGTAGTGTTTCAGGGTTTATTGTAGTGCAGTGGTGTTTTGGTAGTGTAGGGGTTTATTGTGGGAGTAGATTTAGGGTTTTGGGTAGTGCAGTGGTGTTCGGGTTGTGTGGGGGGTCATGCTGGGGGTAGTGTTTTAGGATTTAGGGTAGTGCAGTGGTGTTTATGTAGTGTAATGGGTCATGTTGGGGGAAGTGTCTTAGGGGTTAGAGAAGGGCAGTGGTGTTCAGGTAGTGTAAGGGGTCGTGCTGGGGGTAGTGTTTTAGGGTTTAGGTTAGCACAGTGGTGTTTGTGTAGTGTAGGGGGTCATGCTGGGGGTAGATTTAGGGTTTCGGGTAGTGCAGTGCTGTTTGGGTAGTGCAGGTGGTCGTGCTGGGGGTAGTGTTTTAGGGTTTAGGGTAGTGCAGTGGTGTTTGCGCAGTGTAGGGGGTCCTGCTGGGGGTAGTGTTTTAGGGTTTAGCGTACTGCTGTAGGGTAGTGCTGTAGTGTTTGGGTAGTGTAGGGTGTCATGCTGGGGGTAGTGTTTTAGGGTTTAGGGTAGTGCAGTTGTGTTAGGGTAGTGTAGGAGGTACTGCTAAGGGTAGTGTTTTAGGGTTTAGGTTAGTGCTGTGGTGTTTGTGTAGTGTAGGGGGTCATGCTGGGGGTAGTGTTTTAGGGTTTAGGGTAGTGCAGTGGTGTTTGGGTAGTGTAGGGGGTACTGCTGGGGGTAGTGTTTTAGGGTTTAGGGTAGTGCAGTGGTGCTTGGTTAGTGTACGGGGTGGTGCTGGAGATAGTGTTTTAGGGTTTAGGGTACTGCAGTGGTGTTTATGTAGTGTAGGGGGTAGTGCTGGTGGTTGTGTTTTTGAGTTTAGTGTAGTGCACTGGTGTTTGTGTAGTGTAGGGGGTTGTGTTTTGGGTTTAGGGTAGTGCAGTGGTGTTTGGGTAGTGTATGGGGTCGTGCTGCGGGTTGTGTTTTAGGGTTTAGGGTAGTGCAGTGGTGCTTTCGTAGTGTAGGGTGTCATGCTGGGGGTAGTGTTTTAGGGTTTAGGGTTGTACAGTGGTGTTTGGGTAGTGTAGGGTGTAGTGCTTGGGGTAGTGTTTTAGGGTTTAGTGTAGTGCAGTGTTGTTTGGGAAGTGTTGGGGTTGTGCTGGAGGTAGTGGTTTAGGGTTTTGGGTAGTGCAGTGGTGTTTCTGTAGTGTAGGGGGTATTTCTGGAATAGTGTGTTAAGGTTTAGGGTAGTGCAGTGGTGTTTGAGTAGTGTTGGGGGTCGTGCTTGGGGTAGTGTTTTCGGGCTTAGGCAGTGCACTGCAATGGTGTTTGGGTAGTGTAGGGGTTCATGCTGGGGGTACTGTTTTAGGGTTTAGGGCAGTGCAGTGGTGTTTGTGTAGTGTAGGGGATCTTGCTGCGGGTAGTGTTTCAGGATTTATTGTAGTGCAGTGGTGTTTTGGTAGTGTAGGGGTTTATTGTGGGAGTAGATTTAGGGTTTTGGGTAGTGCAGTGGTGTTCGGGTTGTGTGGGGGGTCATGCTGGGGGTAGTGTTTTAGGGTTTAGGGTAGTGCAGTGGTGTTTATGTAGTGTAATGGGTCATGTTGGGGGAAGTGTCTTAGGGGTTAGAGAAGGGCAGTTGTGTTCAGGTAGTGTAAGGGGTCGTGCTGGGGGTAGTGTTTTAGGGTTTAGGTTAGCACAGTGGTGTTTGTGTAGTGTAGGGGGTCATGCTGGGGGTAGATTTAGGGTTTCGGGTAGTGCAGTGCTGTTTGGGTAGTGCAGGTGGTCGTGCTGGGGATAGTGTTTTAGGGTTTAGGGTAGTGCAGTGGTGTTTGCGCAGTGTAGGGGGTCCTGCTGGGGGTAGTGTTTTAGGGTTTAGCGTACTGCTGTAAGGTAGTGCTGTAGTGTTTGGGTAGTGTAGGGTGTCATGCTGGGGGTAGTGTTTTACGGTTTAGGGTAGTGCAGTTGTGTTAGGGTAGTGTAGGAGGTACTGCTAAGGGTAGTGTTTTAGGGTTTAGGTTAGTGCTGTGGTGTTTGTGTAGTGTAGGGGGTCATGCTGGGGGTAGTGTTTTAGGGTTTAGGGTAGTGCAGTGGTGTTTGGGTAGTGTAGGGGGTACTGCTGGGGGTAGTGTTTTAGGGTTTAGGGTAGTGCAGTGGTGCTTGGTTAGTGTACAGGGTGGTGCTGGGGATAGTGTTTTAGGGTTTAGGGTACTGCAATGGTGTTTATGTAGTGTAGGGGGTAGTGCTGGTGGTTGTGTTTTTGAGTTTAGGGTAGTGCACTGGTGTTTGTGTAGTGTAGGGGGTTGTGTTTTGGGTTTAGGGTAGTGCAGTGGTGTTTGGGTAGTGTAAGGGGTCATGCTGCGGGTTGTGTTTTAGGGTTTAGGGTAGTGCAGTGGTGCTTTCGTAGTGTAGGGTGTCATGCTGGGGGTAGTGTTTTAGGGTTTAGGGTTGTACAGTGGTGTTTGGGTAGTGTAGGGTGTAGTGCTTGGGGTAGAGTTTTAGGGTTTAGTGTAGAGCAGTGATGTTTGGGTAGTATAGGGGGTCTTGCTGGGGGTAGTGTTTAAGGGTTTAGGGGAGTGCAATTGTGTTTGTGTAGTGTAGGGGGTCGTGCTTTAGGGTTTAGGGTAGTGCAATGGTGTTTGGGTAGTGTAGTGGGTCCTGCTGGGGGCAGTGTTTTAGGGTTTAGGGTATTGCAGTTGTGTAGTGTAGGGGGTCGTGCTTTATGGTTTAGGGTAGTGCAATGGTGTTTGGGGAGTGGAGGGGGTCGTGCTGGGGGTAGTGTTTTTGGGTTTAGCATAGTGCAGTTGTGTTTGGGTAGTGAAGGGGGTAGTGCTGGGAGTAGTGTTTTCGGGTTTAGGAAAGTGAAGTGGAGTTTGTGTACTGTAGGGGGTCTTGCTGGGGGTAGTGTTTTAGGGTTTTGGGTAGTGCAGAGGTATTTGAGTAGTGTTGTGTGTCGTGCTGGGGTAGTGTTTTCAGGTTTAGGGCAGTGCTGTGCAGTGGTGTTTGGGTAGTGTAGGGGGTTACGCTGGGAGTAGTGTTTTAGGGTTTACGGCAGTGCAGTGGTGTCTGTGTAGTGTAGGGGTAGTGCTGGGGTAATGTTTTAGGGTTTAGGGTAGTTCAGTGGTGTTGGTGTACTGTAGGGGGTCGTGTTTTAGGGTTTAGGGTAGTGCAGTGGTCTTTGGGTTGCATAGGGGGTCATGCTGGGATAGTGTATTTGGGTTTAGGGTGGTGCAGTTGTGTTTGGGTAGTGAAGGAGTTCATGCTGGGGGTAGTGTTTTAGGGTTTAGGGTAGTACAGTGGTGTTTGTGTAGTATAGGGGGTCATGCTTGGAGTAGTGTTTTACGGTTTAGGGTAGTGCAGTGGTGTTTGTGTAGTGTAGGGGGTCATGATGGGGGTAGTATTTTAGGGTTTAGGGAAGTGCAGTGGTGTTTGTGTAGTGAAGGGGGTCGTGCTGGGGGTAGTGTTTTATGGTTTAGGGTAGTACAGTGGTGTTTGTGTAGTGTAGGGGGATGTGCTGGGGTAGATATAGGGTTTATGGTAGTGCAGTGGTGTTTGGGTAGTGTAGGGAGTCGTGCTGGTGGTAGTGTTTTAGGGTTTTGGGTACTGCAGTTATATTTGGGTAGTGTAGAGTGTCGTGCTGGGGGGTAGTGTTTTAGGGTTTAGGGTAGTGCAGTGGTGCTTTCGTTATGTAGGGTGTCATGCTGGGGGTAGTGTTTTAGGGTTGAGGGTAGTACAGTGGTGTTTGGGTAGTGTAGGGTGTAGTGTTGGGGCTGGTGGTTTAGGGTTTAGTGTAGAGCAGTGATGTTTGGGTAGTATAGGGGGTCTTGCTGGGGGTAGTGTTTAAGGGTTTAGGGTTGTGCAGTTGTGTTTGTGTAGTGTAGGGGGTCGTGCTTTAGTGTTTAGGGTAGTGCAATGGTGTTTGGGTAGTGTAGTGGGTCCTGCTGGGGGCAGTCTTTTAGGGTTTAGGGTAGTGGAGTGGTGTTTGTGTAGAGTAGGGGGGCGTTTTTTAGGGTTTAGGGTAGTGCAGTTGTGTTTGCGTAGTGTAGGGGGTCATGCTGGGGGTAGTTTTTGTGGGTTTAGGGTAGTGCAGTCGTGTTTGTGTACTGTATGGGGTCTTGCTGGGGGTGGTGTTTTAGGGTTTAGGGTAGTGCAGTAGTGTTTGAGTAGTGTAGAGGGTCGTGCTGGGGGTA
This sequence comes from Triturus cristatus, assembly GCF_964204655.1. Classification (NCBI taxonomy): domain Eukaryota; kingdom Metazoa; phylum Chordata; class Amphibia; order Caudata; family Salamandridae; genus Triturus; species Triturus cristatus. Next base: position 984,711,931 of record NC_140579.1, on the reverse strand, counting down.
GTGTTTTAGGGTTAAGGGTAGTGCAGTTGTGTTTGTGTAGTGTAGGGGGTCGTGCTGGGGGTAGTGTTTTTGGGTTTAGGGTAGTGCAGTTGTGTTTGGGTAGTGAAGGGGGTCATGCTGGGAGTAGTGTTTTAGGGTTTACGGCAGTGCAGTGGTGTCTGTGTAGTGTAGGGGGTCATTCTGGGGGTAGTGTTTTTGGATTTAGGGTAGTGCACTGGTGTTTGGGTACTGTAGGGGGTCATGCTGGGGTAGTGTATTTAGGTTTAGGGTGGTGCAGTTGTGTTTGGGTAGTGAAGGGATTCATGCTGGGGGTAGTGTTTTAGGGTTTAAGGTAGTACAGTGCTGTTTGTGTAGTATAGGGGGCCATGCTTGGAGTAGTGTTTTAGGGATTAGGGTAGTGCAGTGGTGTTTGTGTACTGTAGGGGGTCGTGTTGGGGTAGATTTAGGGTTTAGGGTAGTGCAGTGGTGTTTGTGTAGTATAGGGGGTCATGCTGAGGGTAGTATTTTAGGGTTTAGGGCAGTGCAGTGGTGTTTGTGTGGTGTAGGGGGTTGTGCTTTGGGTAGTGTTTTAGGGTTTAGGGTAGTACAGTGGTGTTTGTGTAGTGTAGGGGGTTGTGCTGGGGTAGATATAGGGTTTATGGTAGTGCAGTGGTGTTTGGGTAGTGTAGGGAGTCGTGCTGGTGGTAGTTTTTTAGGGTTTTGGGTGGTGCAGTTATATATGGGTAGTGTAGGGTGTCGTGCTGGGGGTAGTGTTTTAGGGTTTAGGGTAGTGCAGTGGTGCTTTCGTAGTGTAGGGTGTCATGCTGGGGGTAGTGTTTTAGGGTTTAGGGTAGTACAGTGGTGTTTGGGTAGTGTAGGGTGTAGTGCTGGGGTAGTGTTTTAGGGTTTAGTGTAGAGCAGTGATGTTTGGGTAGTATAGGCGGTCTTGCTGGGGGTAGCGTTTAAGGGTTTAGGGTAGTGCAGTTGTGTTTGTGTAGTGTAGGGGGTCGTGCTTTAGGGTTTAGGGTAGTGCAATGGTGTTTGGGTAGTGTAGAGGGTCGTACTGGGGGTAGTGTTTTTGGGTTTAGGGTAGCTCAGTTTTGTTTGGGTAGTGAAGGGAGTTCGTGCTGGGCGTCGGGTTTACGTGTTTAGGGAAGTGAAGTGGAGTTTGTGTACTATAGGGGGTCTTGCTGGGGGTAGTGTTTTAGGGTTTAGGGTAGTGCAGTGGTGTTTGAGCAATGTAGAGGGTCGTGCTGGGGGTAGTGTTTTCAGGTTTAGGGCAGGGCAGTGCAGTGCAGTGGTTTTTGGGTGGTGTAGGGGGTCATGCCGGGGGTAGTGTTTTAGGGTTTACAGCAGTGCAGTGGTGTCTGTGTAGTCTAGGGTGTCATACTGGGGGTAGTGCTTTAGGGTTTAGGGTAGTGCAGTGGTGTTTGGGTAGTGTAGGGCGTGGTGCTGGGGTAGTGTTTTAGGGTTTAGGGTAGTGCAGTGGTGTTTGTGTAGTGTAGGGGGTAGTGTTTTAGGGTTTAGGATAGTGCAGTGGTGTTTGTGTAGTGTAGGGGGTCATGCTTGTAGTAGTGTTTTAGGGTTTAGGATAGTGCAGTGGTGTTTGTGTAGTATAGGGGGTCACGTTTATGGGTTTAGGGTAGTGCAGTGGTGTTTGGGTAGTGTAGGGGGTCATGCTGGGGAAGGTGCTTTTGGGTTTAGGGTAGTGCAGTTGTGTTTTGCTAGTAAAGGGGTTCATGCTGGGGGTAGTGTTTTAGGGTTTAGGGTATTACAGTGGTGTTTGTGTAGTATAGGGGGTCGTACTTGGAGTAGTGTTTTAGGGTTAAGGGTAGTGCAGTGGTGTTTGTGGACTGTAGGGGGTCATGCTGGGGTAGATTTAGGGTTTAGGGTAGTGCAGTGGTGTTTGTGTAGTGTAGGGGGACGTACTGGGGAAGTGTTTAAGGGTTTAGGGCAGTACAGTGGTGTTTGTGTAGTAAAGGGGGTCGTGCTGGGGGTAGTGTTTTAGGGTTTAGGGTAGTGCAGTGATGTTTGGGTAGTGTCAGGTGTAGTGCTGTGGGTAGTGTTTTAGGGTTTAGTGTAGAGCAGTGATGTTTGGGTATTATTGGGGGTCTTGCTGGGTTTAGTGTTTAAGGGTTATGGATAGTACAGTGGTGTTTGTGTAGTGTAGGGGGTCGTGCTGGGAGTAGTGTTGTAGGGTTTAGGGTAGTGCAGTTGTGTTTGTGTAGTGTAGGGGGTCATGCTTGGGGTAGTGTTTTAGGGTTTAGGGAAGTGCAGTGGTGTTTGTGTAGTGTAGGGGGTCATGCTGGGGGTATATTTAGGGTTTAGGGTAGTGCAGTTGTGTTTATGTAGTGTAGGGGGTTGTGTTTTAGGGTTCAGGGTAGTGCAAAGGTATATGGGTAGTGTAGGGAGTCGTGCTGAGGGTAGTGTTTTAGGGATTAGGGTAGTGCAGTGTTGTTTGGGAAGTGTTGGGGTTGTGCTGGAGGTAGTGGTTTAGGGTTTTGGGTAGTGCAGTTGTGTTTCTGTAGTGTAGGGGGTATTTCTGGAATAGTGTGTTAAGGTTTAGGGTAGTGCAGTGGTGTTTGAGTAGTGTTGGGGGTCGTGCTGGGGGTAGTGTTTTCGGGCTTAGGCAGTGCACTGCAATGGTGTTTGAGTAGTGTAGGGGTTCATGCTGGGGGTACTGTTTTAGGGTTTAGGGCAGTGCAGTGGTGTTTGTGTAGTGTAGGGGATCTTGCTGCGGGTTGTGTTTCAGGGTTTATTGTAGTGCAGTGGTGTTTTGGTAGTGTAGGGGTTTATTGTGGGAGTAGATTTAGGGTTTTGGGTAGTGCAGTGGTGTTCGGGTAGTGTGGGGGGTCATGCTGGGGGTAGTGTTTTAGGGTTTAGGGTAGTGCAGTGGTGTTTATGTAGTGTAATGGGTCATGTTGGGGGAAGTGTCTTAGGGGTTAGAGAAGGGCAGTGGTGTTCAGGTAGTGTAAGGGGTCGTGCTGGGGGTAGTGTTTTAGGGTTTAGGTTAGCACAGTGGTGTTTGTGTAGTGTAGGGGGTCATGCTGGGGGTAGATTTAGGGTTTCGGGTAGTGCAGTGCTGTTTGGGTAGTGCAGGTGGTCGTGCTGGGGGTAGTGTTTTAGGGTTTAGGGTAGTGCAGTGGTGTTTGCGCAGTGTAGGGGGTCCTGCTGGGGGTAGTGTTTTAGGGTTTAGCGTACTGCTGTAGGGTAGTGCTGTAGTGTTTGGGTAGTGTAGGGTGTCATGCTGGGGGTAGTGTTTTAGGGTTTAGGGTAGTGCAGTTGTGTTAGGGTAGTGTAGGAGGTACTGCTAAGGGTAGTGTTTTAGGGTTTAGGTTAGTGCTGTGGTGTTTGTGTAGTGTAGGGGGTCATGCTGGGGGTAGTGTTTTAGGGTTTAGGGTAGTGCAGTGGTGTTTGGGTAGTGTAGGGGGTACTGCTGGGGGTAGTGTTTTAGGGTTTAGGGTAGTGCAGTGGTGCTTGGTTAGTGTACGGGGTGGTGCTGGGGATAGTGTATTAGGGTTTAGGGTACTGCAGTGGTGTTTATGTAGTGTAGGGGGTAGTGCTGGTGGTTGTGTTTTTGAGTTTAGGGTAGTGCACTGGTGTTTGTGTAGTGTAGGGGGTTGTGTTTTGGGTTTAGGGTAGTGCAGTGGTGTTTGGGTAGTGTATGGGGTCGTGCTGCGCGTTGTGTTTTAGGGTTTAGGGTAGTGCAGTGGTGCTTTCGTAGTGTAGGGTGTCATGCTGGGGGTAGTGTTTTTAGGGTTTAGGGTTGTACAGTGGTGTTTGGGTAGTGTAGGGTGTAGTGCTTGGGGTAGTGTTTTAGGGTTTAGTGTAGAGCAGTGATGTTTGGGTAGTATAGGGGGTCTTGCTGGGGGTAGTGTTTAAGGGTTTAGGGTAGTGCAGTTGTGTTTGTGTAGTGTAGGGGGTCGTGCTTTAGGGTTTAGGGTAGTGCAATGGTGTTTGGGTAGTGTAGTGGATCCTGCTGGGGGCAGTGTTTTAGGGTTTAGGGTAGTGGAGTGGTGTTTGTGTAGAGAAGGGGGGCGTTTTTTAGGGTTTAGGGTAGTGCAGATGTGTTTGCGTAGTGTAGGGGGTCATGCTGGGGGTAGTGTTTGTGGGTTTAGTGTAGTGCAGTCGTGTTTGTGTACTGTATGGGGTCTTGCGGGGGGTGGTGTTTTAGGGTTTAGGGTAGTGCAGTAGTGTTTGAGTAGTGCAGAGGGTCGTGCTGGGGGTAGTGTTTCTGGGTTTAGTGCAGTGCAGTGGTGTTAGTGTAGTGAAGTGGGTTGTTCTGGGGGTAGTGTTTTAGGGTTCAGGGTAGTGCAGTTGTGTTTGTGTAGTGTAGGGGGTTGTGCTGGGGAAAATTTAGGGTTAAGTGTAGTGCAATGCTGTTTGGGTAGAGTAGGGGGTCGTGCTGGGGGTAGTGTTTTTGGGTTTAGGGTAGTGCAGTTGTGTTTGGGTAGTGAAGGGGGTCATGCTGGGAGTAGTGTTTTAGGGTTTACGATAGTGCTGTGGTGTCTGTGTAGTGTAGGGGGTCAATCTGGGTGTAGTGTTTTAGGGTTTAGGGTAGTGCAGTGGTGTTTGGGTACTGTAGGGGGTCATGCTGGGGTAGTGTATTTGGGTTTAGGGTGGTGCAGTTGTGTTTGGGTAGTGAAGGGGTTCATGCTGGGGTTAGTGTTTTAGGGTTTAGGGTAGTACAGTGGTGTTTGTGTAGTATAGGGGGCCATGCTTGGAGTAGTGTTTTAGGGTTTAGGGTAGTGCAGTGGTGTTTGTGTTCTGTAGGGGGTCGTGCTGGGGTAGATTTAGGGTTTAGGGTAGTGCAGTGGTGTTTGTGTAGTGTAGGAGGTCATGCTGAGGGTAGTATTTTAGGGTTTAGGGCAGTGCAGTGGTGTTTGTGTATTGAAGGGGGTCGTGCTGGGAGTAGTGTTTTAGGGTTTAGGATAGTACAGTGGTGTTTGTGTAGTGTAGGGGGTTGCGCTGGGGTAGATTTAGGGTTTATGGTAGTGAAGTGGTGTTTGGGTAGTGTAGGGAGTCGTGCTGGTGGTAGTTTTTTAGGGTTTTGGGTGGTGCAGTTATATATGGGTAGTGTAGGGTGTCGTGCTCCGGGGTAGTGTTTTAGGGTTTAGGGTAGTGCAGTGGTGCTTTTGTAGTGTAGGGTGTCATGCTGGAGGTAGTGTTTTAGGGTTTAGGGTAGTACAGTGGTGTTTGAGTAGTGTAGGGTGTAGTGCTGGGGGTAGTGTTTTAGGGTTTAGTGTAGAGCAGTGATGTTTGGGTAGTAGAGGGGGTCTTGCTGGGGGTAGTGTTTAAGGGTTTATGGTAGTGCAGTTGTGTTTGTGTAGTGTAGGGGGTCGTGCTTTAGGGTTTAGGGTAGTGCAATGGTGTTTGGGTAGTGTAGTGGGTCGTGCTGGGCGTAGTGTTTTAGGGTTTAGGGTAGGGCAGTTTTGTTTGGGTAGTGAAGGGAGTTTGTGCTGGGCGTAGGGTTTACGTGTTTAGGGAAGTGAAGTGGAGTTTGTGTACTGTAGGGGGTCTTGCTGGGGGTAGTGTTTTAGGGTTTAGGGTTTAGGGTAGTGCAGTGGTCTTTGAGCAGTTTAGGGGGTCGTGCTGGGGGTAGTGTTTTCAGGTTTAGGGCAGGGCAGTGCAGTGCAGTGGTGTTTGTTTAGTGTAGGGGGTCATGCCGGGGGTAGTGTTTTAGGGTTTACGGCAGTGCAGTGGTGTCTGTGTAGTGTAGGGGGTCATGCTGGGGGTAAAGATTTAGGGTTTAGGGTAGTGCAGTGGTGTTTGGGTAGTGTAGGGCGTAGTGCTGGGGTAGTGTTTTAGGGTTTATGGTAGTGCAGTGGTGTTTGTGTAGTGTAGGGGGTAGTGTTTTAGGGTTTAGGATAGTGCAGTGGTGTTTGTGTAGTGTAGGGGGTCATGCTTGGAGTAGTGTTTTAGGGTTTAGGATAGTGCAGTAGTGTTTGGGTAGTAAAGGGGTTCATGCTGGGGGTAGTGTTTTAGGGTTTAGGGTAGTATAGTGGTGTTTGTGTAGTATAGGGGGTCGTGCTTGGAGTAGTGTTTTAGGGTTTAGGGTAGTGCAGTGGTGTTTGTGGACTGTAGGGGGTCATGCCGGGGTAGATTTAGGGTTTAGGGTAGTGCAGTGGTGTTTGTGTAGTTTAGGGGGATGTGCCGGGGAAGTGTTTAAGGATTTAGGGCAGTACAGTGGTGTTTGTGTAGTGAAGGGGGTCGTGCTGGGGGTAGTGTTTTAGGGTTTAGGGTAGTGCAGTGGTGTTTGGGTAGTGTCAGGTGTAGTGCTGTGGGTAGTGTTTTAGGGTTTAGTGTAGAGCAGTGATGTTTGGGTATTATAGGTTGTCTTGCTGGGTGTAGTGTTTAAGGGTTAAGGGTAGTACAGTGGTGTTTGTGTAGTGTAGGGGGTCGTGCTGGGAGTAGTGTTGTAGGGTTTAGGGTAGTGCAGTTGTGTTTGTGTAGTGTAGGGGGTCATGCTTGGGATAGTGTTTTAGGGTTTAGGGAAGTGCAGTGGTGTTTGTGTAGTGTAGGTGTCATGCTGTTGGTAGATTTAGGGTTTAGGGTTGTACAGTGGTGTTTGTGTAGTGTAGGGGGTCATGCTGGGGGTATTTTTAGGGTTTAGGGTAGTGCAGTGGCGTTTGGGAAGTGTAGGCGTTGTGCTGGAGGTAGTGGTTTAGGGTTTTGGGTAGTGCCGTGGTGTTTGTGTAGTGTAGGGGGTATTTCTGGAATAGTGTTTTAGGGTTTTGGGTAGTACAGTGGTGTTTGAGTAGTGTTGGGGGTCGTGCTGGGGGTAGTGTTTTCGGGCTTAGGGCAGTGCACTGCAATGGTGTTTGGGTAGTGTAGGGGTTCATGCTGGGGGTACTGTTTTAGGGTTTAGCGCAGTGCAGTGGTGTTTGTGTAGTGTAGGGGATCTTGCTGCGGGTAGTGTTTCAGGGTTTATTGTAGTGCAGTGGTGTTTTAGTAGTGTAGGGGTTTATTGTGGGAGTAGATTTAGGGTTTAGGGTAGTGCAGTGGTGTTCGGGTAGTGTAGGGGGTCATGCTGGGGGTAGTGTTTTAGGGTTTAGGGTAGTGCAGTGGTGTTTATGTAGAGTAATGGGTCATTTTGGGGAAGTGTCTTAGGGGTTAGAGAAGGGCAGTGGTGTTCAGGTAGTGTAAGAGGTCGTGCTGAGGGTAGTGTTTTAGGGTTTAGGTTAGCACAGTGGTGTTTGTGTAGTGTAGGGGGTTATGCTGGGGGAGATTTAGGGTTTTGGGTAGTGCAGTGCTGTTTTGGTAGTGCAGGGGGACGTGCTGGGGGTAGTGTTTTAGGGTTTAGGGCAGTGCAGTGTTGTTTGCATAGTGTAGGGCATCCTGCTGGGGGTAGTGTTTTAGGGTTTAGCGTACTGCTGTAGGGTAGTGCCGTAGTGTTTGTGTAGTGTAGGGTGTCATGCTTGGGGTAGTGTTTCAGGGTTTATTGTAGTGCAGTGGTGTTTTGGTAGTGTAGGGGTTTATTGTGGGAGTAGATTTAGGGTTTAGGGTAGTGCAGTGGTGTTCGGGTAGTGTAGGGGGTCATGCTGGGGTTAGTGTTTTAGGGTTTAGGGTAGTGCAGTGGTGTTTATGTAGTGTAATGGGTCATTTTGGGGGAAGTGTCTTAGGGGTTAGAGAAGGGCAGTGGTGTTCAGGTAGTGTAAGAGGTCGTGCTGAGGGTAGTGTTTTAGGGTTTAGGTTAGCACAGTGGTGTTTGTGTAGTGTAGGGGGTTATGCTGGGGGAGATTTAGGGTTTCGGGTAGTGCAGTGCTGTTTTGGTAGTGCAGGGGGACGTGCTGGGGGTAGTGTTTTAGGGTTTAGGGCAGTGCAGTGTTGTTTGCATAGTGTAGGGCATCCTGCTAGGGGTAGTGTTTTAGGGTTTAGCGTACTGCTGTAGGGTAGTGCCGTAGTGTTTGTGTAGTGTAGGGTGTCATGCTGGGGGTAGTGTTTTAGGGTTTAGGGTAGTGCAGTTGTGTTTGGGTAGTGTAGGAGGTACTGCTAAGGGTAGTGTTTTAGGGTTTAGGGTAGTGCTGTGGTGTTTGTGTATTGTAGGGGGTCAGGCTGGGTGTAGTGTTTTAGGGTTTAGGGTAGTGCAGTGGTGTTTGGGTAGTATAGGGGGTACTGCTGGGGGTAGTGTTTTAGGGTTTAGGACAGTGCAGCGGTGTTTGGGTAGTAAAGGGGTTCATTCTGGGGGTAGTGTTTTAGGGTTTAGGGTAGTGCAGTGGTGTATGGGTAGTATAGGGGGTTGTGCTGGGGGTAGATGTAGGGTTTTGGGTAGTGCAGTGGTGTTTGGGTAGTGTAGAGGTAGTGTTGGGGTAGTGTTTTAGGGTTTTGGGTAGTGCAGTATTGTTTGTGTAGTTTAGGGGGTTGTGCTGGGGGTAGTGTTTTAGGGTTTAGGGTAGTGCAGTTGTGTTTGTGTAGTGTGGGGGGGTCGTGTTTTAGGGTTTGGGGTAGTGCAGTGGTGTTTGGGTAGTGTAGGGGGTCGTGCTGGGAGTAGTGTTTTTGGGTTTAGGGTAGTGCAGTTGTGTTTGGGTAGTGAAGGGGGTCGTGCTGGGGGTTGTGTTTTAGGGTTTAGGGTAGTGTAGTGGTGTTTGTGTAGTGTAGGGGATCATGCTGGGGGTAGATTTAGGGTTAAGGGTAGTGCAGTGGTGTTTGGGTAGTGTAGGGGGTCATGCCGGGGGTAGTGTTTTAGGGTTAAGGGTAGTGCATTTTTGTTTGAGTAGTGTTAGGGGTCATGCTGGGGGTAGTGTCTTCGGGTTAAGGGCAGTGCAGTGGTGTTTGTGTAGTGAAGAGGGTCGTGCTTCGGGTAGTGTTTTAGGGTTTAGGGTAGTGCAGTGGTGTTTGTGTGGTGTGGGGGTCGTGTTTTAGGGTTTGGGGTAGTGCAGTGGTGTTTGGGTAGTGTAGGGGGTCATGCTGGGAGTAGTGTTTTTGGGTTTAGGGTAGTGCAGTTGTGTGTGGATAGTGAAGGGGGTCGTGCTGTGGTTAGTGTTTTAGGGTTTAGGGTAGTTCAGTGGTGTTTGTGTAGTGCAGGGGTCATGCCGGGAGTAGTGTTTTAGGGTTTAGGGGAGTGCAGTTGTATTTGTTTAGTGTAGGGGTTCGTGCTTGGATAGTGTTTTAGGGTGTAGGGTAGTGTGGTGGTGTTTGGGTAGTGTAGGGGGTCATGCTAGTGGTTGCGTTTTAGGGTTTAGGGTAGTGCAGTGCTGTTTGTATACTGTAGGGGGTCTTGCTGGGTGTAGTGTTTTATGGTTTAAGGTAGTGCAGTGGTGTTTGAGTAGTGTAAGTGGTCGTGCTGGGTGTAGTGTTTTTGGGTTTAGGTCATTGCAGGGCAGTGGTATTTGTGTAGTGAAGGGGTCGTGCTGGGGGTAGTGTTTAAGGGTTAAGGGTAGTGCAGTGGTGTTTGTATAGTGTAGGGGGTCATGCTGGGGGTAGATTTAGGGTTTAGGGTAATGTAGTGGTGTTTGGGTAGTGAAGGGGGTCATGCTGCAGGTAGTATTTTAGAGTTTAGGGCAGTGGAGTGGTATTTGTTTAGTGTAGGGGGTCATGCTGGGGGTAGTGTTTTAGGGTTTAGGGCAGTGCAGTGGTGTTTGGGTACCGTAGGGGTTTGTGTTGGGATAATGTTTTATGGTTCAGGGCAGTACAGTAGTGTTTTTTGTAGTGTAGGGGGTTGTGCCGGTGGTAGTGTTTTTGGGTTTAGGGCAGTGCAGTGGTGTTTGTGTATTGTGGGGGTTGTGCTGGGGGTAGTGTTTTAGAATTTAGGGTAGTGCAGAGGTGTTTGGGCAGTGTAGGGGGTCATGCTGGGGGTAGATATAGAGTTTAGGGTAGTGCAGTGGTGTTTTTGTAGTGTAGAGAGTCGCGCTGGGGGTAGTGTCTTAGGGTTTAGGGTAGTGCAGTGATGTTTGGGTAGTGTAGGGGGTCACGCTGGAGTTAGTGTTTTAGGGTTTAGGGTAGTGCAGTGGTGTTTGTGTAGTGGAGGGGGTCATGCTGGGGTAGTGTTTTAGGGTTTAGGGTAGTGCAGTGGTGTTTGTGTAGTGTAAGGGAATGTACTGGGGGTAGATTTAGGGTTTAGGATAGTGCAGTGGTTTTTGGGTAGTGTAGGGGTTTGTGCTGGGGGTAGGGTTTTACGGCAGTGCAGTGGTGTTTGGGTAGTGTTGGGGGATCGTGCTGGGGAAGTGTTTTAGGGTTTAGGGTAGTGCAGTGGTGTTTGGGTAGTGTAGGGGTCATGCTGGGGGTAGTGTTCTAGGGCAGTGCAGAGGTGTTTGTGTAATGTAGTGGGTCATGCTGGGGTAGTGTTTTAGGGTTTAGGGAAGTGCAGTGGTATTTGTGTAGTATAGGGAGTTGAGCTGGGTTTGTGTTTTAGTGGTTAGAGTAGTGCAGTGGTATTTGTTTAGTGTAGGGGTTCGTGCTGGGGTAGGGTTTTAGGGTTTAGGGTAGTGCAGTGGTGATTTAGTAGTGTATGGGGATCATGCTGGGGAAGTGTTTTAGTGTTTAGGGAAGTGCAGTGGTGTTTGGGTAGTGTTGGGCATTGTCCTGGGGGAAGTGTTTTAGGGTTTAGGGAAGTGCAGTGGTGTTTGGGTAGTGTTGGGCATTGTCCTGGGGGAAGTGTTTTAGGGCAGTGCAGAGGTGTTTGTGTAGTGTATGTGGTCATGCTGGGGGTAGGGTTTTAGGGTTTAGGGCAGTGCAGTGGTTGGGTAGTGTAGGGGGATCATGCTGGGGAAGTGTTTTATGGTTTAGGGTAGTGCAGTTGTTTTTGGGTTTTGTAGGGGGTAACGCTGGAGGTAGTGTTTTAGTGTTTAGGGTATTGCAGTGGTGTATATGTAGTGTAGAGGGTCATGCTGGGGGTAGTGTTTTAGGGTTTAGGTTAGTGCAGTGGTGTTTGTGTAGTGTAGGGGGTCTTGTTTTGGGGTTTAGGGTAGTGCAGTGGTGTTTAGGTAGTGTAGGGGGTCGTGCTGGGAGTAATGTTTTTGGGTTTAGGGTAGTGCAGTTGTGTTTGGGTAGTGAGTGGGGTTGTGCTGGGGTAGTGTTTTAGGGTAGTGCAGTGGTGTTTGTGTAGTGTAGGGGGTCGTGTTTTAGGGTAGTGCAGTAGGGTTTGGGTAGTATAGAGGGTCGTGCTGGGAGTAGTGTTTTTGGGTTTAGGGAGGGCAGTTGTGTTTAGGTAGTGAAGTGGTCGTGCTGGGGTTAGTGTTTTAGGGTTTAGGGGAGTGCAGTGGTGTTTGTGTAGTGTAGGGGTTCATGCTTGGGTAATGTTTTAGGGTGTAGGGTAGTGCAGTGGTGTTTGGGTAGTGTAGGGGGTTGTGTTTTAGGGTTTAGGGTAGTGCAGTGGTGTTTGGGTAGTATAGGAGGTCATGCTGAGGGTAGTGTTTTTGGGTTTAGGGTAGTGCAGTTGTGTTTGGGTAGTGAATAGGGTCTTGCTGGGGTAGTGTTTTAGGGTTTATGGTAGTGCAATGGTGTTTGTGTAGTGTAGGGGGTTGTGTTTTAGGGTTTGGGGTAGTGCGGTGGTATTTGGGTAGTGTAGAGGGTCGTGCTGGGGGTAGTGTTTTAGGGTTTAGGGTAGTGCGGTGGTGTTTGGGTAGTATAGGGGGTCGTGCTGGGAGTAATGTTTTGGGGTTTAGTGTAGTGCAGTTGTGTTTAGGTAGTGAAGGGGGTCGTGCTGTGGTTAGTGTTTTAGGGTTTAGGGTAGTTCAGTGGTGTTCGTGTAGTGCAGGGGTCGTGCCGGGAGTAGTGTTTTAGGGTTTAGGGGAGTGAAGTTGTATTTGTTTGGTGTAGGGGTTCGTGCTTGGGTAGTGTTTTAGGGTGTAGGGTAGTGTAGTGGTGTTTGGGTAGTGTAGGGGGTCGTGCTAGTGGTTGCGTTTTAGGGTTTAGGGTAGTGCAGTGCTGTTTGTATACTATAGGGGGTCTTGCTGGGTGTAGTGTTTTATGGTTTAAGGTAGTGCAGTGGTGTTTGAGTAGTGTAAGTGGTCGTGCTGGGTGTAGTGTTTTTGGGTTTAGGTCATTGCAGTGCAGTGGTGTTTGTGTAGTGAAGGGGTCATGCTGGGGGTAGTGTTTAAGGGTTAAGGGTAGTGCAGTGGTGTTTGTGTACTGTAGGGGGTCATGCTGGGGGTAGATTTAGGGTTTAGGGTAATGTAGTGGTGTTTGGGTAGTGAAGGGGGTCGTGCTGCAGGTAGTATTTTAGAGTTTAGGGCAGTGGAGTGGTATTTGTTTAGTGTAGGGGGTCATGCTGGGGGTACTGTTTTAGGGTTTAGGGCAGTGCAGTGGTGTTTGGGTACCGTAGGGGTTTGTGTTGGGATAATGTTTTATGGTTTAGGGCAGTACAGTAGTGTTTTTTGTAGTGTAGGGGGTTGTGCCGGTGGTAGTGTTTTTTTCTGTTTAGGGCAGTGCAGTGGTGTTTGTGTATTGTGGGGGTTGTGCTGGGGGTAGTGTTTTAGCATTTAGGGTAGTGCAGAGGTGTTTGGGCAGTGTAGGGGGTCATGCTGGGTGTAGATTTAGGGTTTAGGGTAGTGCAGTTGTGTTTGTGTAGTGGAGGGGGTCATGCTGGGGTAGTGTTTTAGGGTTTAGGGTAGTGCAGTGGTGTTTGTGTAGTGTAGGGGAATGTACTGGGGGTAGATTTAGGGTTTAGGATAGTGCAGTGGTTTTTGGGTAGTGTAGGGGTTCATGCTGGGGGTAGGGTTTTACGGCAGTGCAGTGGTGTTTGGGTAGTGTTGGGGGATCATGCTGGGTAAGTGTTTTAGGGTTTAGGGTAGTGCAGTGGTGTTTGGGTAGTGTAGGGGTCATGCTGGGGGTAGTGTTCTAGGGCAGTGCAGAGGTGTTTGTGTAGTGTAGTGGGTCATGCTGGGGTAGTGTTTTAGGGTTTAGGGAAGTGCAGTGGTGATTGGGTAGTGTATGGGGATCATGCTGGGGAAGTGTTTTAGGGTTTAGGGAAGTGCAGTGGTGTTTGGGTAGTGGTGGGCGTTGTCCTGGGAGAAGTGTTTTAGGGTTTAGGGAAGTGCAGTGGTGTTTGGGTAGTGTTGGGCGTTGTCCTGGGGGAACTGTTTTAGGGCAGTGCAGAGGTGTTTGTGTAGTGTATGTGGTCATGCTGGGGGTAGGGTTTTAGGGATTAGGCAGTGCAGTGGTTGGGTAGTGTAGGGGGATCATGTGGGGGAAGTCTTTTAGGGTTTAGGGTAGTGCAGTTGTTTTTTGGTTTTGTAGGGGGTAACGCTGGAGGTAGTGTTTTAGTGTTTAGGGTAGTGCAGTGGTGTTTGGGTAGTGTCAGGTGTAGTGCTGTAGGTAGTGTTTTAGGGTTTAGTGTAGAGCAGTGATGTTTGGGTATTATAGGTGGTCTTGCTGGGTGTAGTGCTTAAGGGTTAAGGGCAGTACAGTGGTGTTTGTGTATTGTAGGGGGTCGTGCTGGGAGTAGTGTTGTAGGGTTTAGGGTAGTGCAGTTGTGTTTGTGTAGTGTAGGGGGTCATTCTTGGGATAGTGTTTTAGGGTTTAGGGAAGTGCAGTGGTGTTTGTGTAGTGTAGGGGTCATGCTGTTGGTAGATTTAGGGTTTAGGGTTGTACAGTGGTGTTTGTGTAGTGTAGGGGGTCATGCTGGGGGTATTTGTAGGGTTTAGGGTAGTGCAGTGGTGTTTGGGAAGTATAGGGGTTGTGCTGGAGGTAGTGGTTTAGGGTTTGGGTAGTGCAGTGGTGTTTGTGTAGTGTAGGGGGTATTTCTGGAATAGTGTTTTAGGGTTTTGGGTAGTGCAGTGGTGTTTGAGTAGTGTTGGGGGTCGTGCTGGGGGTAGTGTTTTTGGGCTTAGGGCAGTGCACTGCAATGGTGTTTGGGTAGTGTAGGGGTTCATGCTGGGGGTACTGTTTTAGGGTTTATGGCAGTGCAGTGGTGTTTGTGTAGTGTAGGGGATCTTGCTGCGGGTAGTGTTTCAGGGTTTATTGTAATGCAGTGGTGTTTTGGTAGTGTAGGGGTTTATTGTGGGAGTAGATTTAGGGTTTAGGGTAGTGCAGTGGTGTTCGAGTAGTGTAGGGGGTCATGCTGGGGGTAGTGTTTTAGGGTTTAGGGTAGTGCAGTGGTGTTTATGTAGTGTAATGGGTCATGTTGGGGGAAGTGTCTTAGGGGTTAGAGAAGGGCAGTGGTGTTCAGGTAGTGTAAGAGGTCGTGCTGAGGGTAGTGTTTTAGGGTTTAGGTTAGCACAGTGGTGTTTGTGTAGTGTAGGGGGTTATGCTGGGGGAGATTTAGGGTTTTGGGTAGTGCAGTGCTGTTTTGGTCGTGCAGGGGGTCATGCTGGGGGTAGTGTTTTAGGGTTTAGGGTAGTGCAGTGGTGTTTGCGTAGTGTAGGGCGTCCTGCTGGGGGTAGTGTTTTAGGGTTTAGCGTACTGCTGTAGGGTAGTGCCGTAGTGTTTGTGTAGTGTAGGGTGTCATGCTGGGGGTAGTGTTTTAGGGTTTAAGGTAGTGCAGTTGTGTTTGGGTAGTGTAGGAGGTACTGCTAAGGGTAGTGTTTTAGGGTTTAGGGTAGTGCTGTGGTGTTTGTGTAGTGTAGGGGGTCAGGCTGGGGGTAGTGTTTTAGGGTTTAGGGTAGTGCAGTGGTGTTTGGGTAGTGTAGGGGGTACTGCTGGGGGTAGTGTTTTAGGGTTTAGGGTAGTGCAGTGGTGCTTGTTTAGTGTAGGGGGTGGTGCTGGGGATAGTGTTTTAGGGTTTAGGGTACTGCAGTGGTGTTTTTGTAGTGTAGGGGGTCGTGCTGGTGGTTGTGTTTTTGAGTTTAGGGTAGTGCACTGGTGTTTGTGTAGTGTAGGGGGTTGTGTTTTGGGTTTAGGGTAGTGCAGTGGTGTTTGGGTAGTGTATGGGGTCGTGCTGGGGGTTGTGTTTTTGAGTTTAGGGTTGTGCGGTGGTGTTTGAGTAGTGTAGGGGGCCTTGAGGGGGGTAGTGTTTTAGGGTTTAGGGTAGTGCAGTGGTGTTTGTGTAATGTAGGGGGTCTTGCTGGGGATAGTGTTTTATTGTTTAGGGTACTGCAGTGGTGTTTGAGTAGTGTAGGGGATCGTGGTGGGGTAGTGTTTTCGGGTTTAGGGCAGTGCAGTGGTGTGTTGGTAGTGTAGGTGATTTTGCAGGGGTAGTGCAGTGGTGTTCGGGTAGTGTAGGAGGTCATGCTGGGGGTAGTGTTTTAGGGTTTAGGGTAGTGCAGTGGTGTTTGTGTAGTGTAATGGGTCATGCTGGGGGAAGTGTCTTAGGGTTTAGGGTAGCACAGTGGTGTTTGGGTAGTGTAAGGGGTCATTCTGGGAGTAGCGTTTTAGGCTTTAGGGTAGTGCAGTGATATTTTTGTCGTGTACGGGGTCATGCTTGGGGTAGATTTAGGGTTTAGGGTAGTGCAATAGTGTAGTGCAGTGGTGTTTGTGTAGTGTAGGGGGTCATGCTGGGGGTAGTGTTTTAGGGTTTAGGGTAGTGCAGTTTTGATTGTGTAGTGTAGGGGATAACGCTGGGGGTAGTGTTTTAGGGTTTAGGGTAGTGCAGTGGTCTCTGTGGAGTATAGGGGTAGTTCTGGGGGTAGTGTTTTAGGTTTTAGGGTAGTACATTGGTGATTGGGTGGTGTAGAGGTAGTGCTGGGGGTAGTGTTTTAGGGTTTAGGGTAGTGCAGCGGTGTTTGGGTAGTATAGGGGGTCATGCTGGTGGTAGTGTTTTAGGGTTTAGGGTAGTGTAGTGGTGTTTGTGAGGTGTTGGGGGTCATGCTGGGGTAAGTGTTTTAGGGTTTAGGGTAGTGCAGTGGTGTTTGGGTAGTGTAGGGGGTCATGCTAGGCATAGTGTTTTAGGGTTTTAGGGTAGTGCAGTGGTGTTTGTGTAGTATAGGGGATCGTGGTGGGGGTAGTGTTTTCGGGTTTAGGGCAGTGCAGTGGTGTGTTGGTAGTGTAGGTGATTTTGCAGGGGTAGTGCAGTGGTGTTCGGGTAGTGTAGGAGGTCATGCTGGGGTAGTGTTTTAGGGTTTAGGGTAGTGCAGTGGTGTTTGTGTATTGTAGGGGGTCTTGCTGGGGTTAGTGTTTTAGGGTTTACGTTAATGCAGTGGTGTTTGTGTAGTGTAAGGGGTCGTTCTGGGAGTAGCGTTTTAGGCTTTAGGGTAGTGCAGTGATGGTTTTGTAGTGTAGGGGGTCATGCTTGGGGTAGATTTAGGGTTTAGGGTAGTGCAGTAGGGTAGTGCAGTGGTGTTTGTGTAGTGTAGGGGGTCATGCTGGGGGTAGTGTTTTAGGGTTTAGGGTAGTGCAGTTGTGATTGTGTAGTGTAGGGGATCATGCTGGGGGTAGTGTTTTGGGGTTTAGGGTAGTCCAGTGGTGTTTGGGTAGTGTAGTGGGTACTGCTGGGGGTAGTGTTTTAGGGTTTAGGGTAGTGCAGTGGTCTCTGTGGAGTTTAGGGGTAGTTCTGGGGGTAGTGTTTTAGGTTTTAGGGTAGTGCATTGGTGTTTGGGTGGTGTAGAGGTAGTGCTGGGGGTAGTGTTTTAGGGTTTAGGGTAGTGCAGTGTTGTTTGGGTAGTATAGGGGGTCATGCTCGGGGTAGTGTTTTAGGGTAGTGTAGTGGTGTTTGTGTGGTGTTGGGGGTCATGCTGGGGTAAGTGTTTTAGGGTTTAGGGTAGTGCAGCGGTGTTTGGGTAGTGTAGGGGGTCATGCTAGGCGTAGTGTTTTAGGGTTTTAGGGTAGTGCAGTGGTGTTTGTGTAGTATAGGGGGTCATGCTGGGGGTAGTGTTTTAGGGTTTAGGTTAGTGCAATGGTGTTTGTGTAGTGTAGGGGTCATGCTTGGTGTAGTGTTTTAGGGTTTAGGGTAGTGTACTAGTGTTTGTGTATTGATGGGGTCATGCTGGGGGTAGATTTAGGGTTTAGGGTTGTACAGTGGTGTTTGTGTAGTATAGGGGGTTATGCTGGGGGTAGAGTTTTAGGGTTTAGGGTAGTACAGTCGTGTTTGTGTAGTATAGGGGGTACTGCTGGGGGTAGTGTTTTAGGGTTTAGGGTAGTGCAGTGGTGCTTGTTTAGTGTAGGGGGTGGTGCTGGGGATAGTGTTTTAGGGTTTAGGGTACTGCAGTGGTGTTTTTGTAGTGTAGGGGGTCGTGCTGGTGGTTGTGTTTTTGAGTTTAGGGTAGTGCACTGGTGTTTGTGTAGTGTAGGGGGTTGTGTTTTGGGTTTAGGGTAGTGCAGTGGTGTTTGGGTAGTGTATGGGGTCGTGCTGGGGGTTGTGTTTTTGAGTTGAGGGTTGTGCGGTGGTGTTTGAGTAGTGTAGGGGGCCTTGAGGGGGGTAGTGTTTTAGGGTTTAGGGTAGTGCAGTGGTGTTTGTGTAATGTAGGGGGTCTTGCTGGGGATAGTGTTTTATTGTTTAGGGTACTGCAGTGGTGTTTGAGTAGTGTAGGGGATCGTGGTGCGGTAGTGTTTTCGGGTTTAGGGCAGTGCAGTGGTGTGTTGGTAGTGTAGGTGATTTTGCAGGGGTAGTGCAGTGTTGTTCGGGTAGTGTAGGAGGTCATGCTGGGGGTAGTGTTTTAGGGTTTAGGGTAGTGCAGTGGTGTTTGTGTAGTGTAATGGGTCATGCTGGGGGAAGTGTCTTAGGGTTTAGGGTAGCACAGTGGTGTTTGGGTAGTGTAAGGGGTCATTCTGGGAGTAGCGTTTTAGGCTTTAGGGTAGTGCAGTGATGTTTTTGTCGTCTAGGGGGTCATGCTTGGGGTAGATTTAGGGTTTAGGGTAGTGCAATAGTGTAGTGCAGTGGTGTTTGTGTAGTGTAGGGGGTCATGCTGGGGGTAGTGTTTTAGGGTTTAGGGTAGTGCAGTTTTGATTGTGTAGTGTAGGGGATCACGCTGGGGGTAGTGTTTTAGGGTTTAGGGTAGTGCAGTGGTCTCTGTGGAGTATAGGGGTAGTTCTGGGGGTAGTGTTTTAGGTTTTAGGGTAGTACATTGGTGATTGGGTGGTGTAGAGGTAGTGCTGGGGGTAGTGTTTTAGGGTTTAGGGTAGTGCAGCGTTGTTTGGGTAGTATAGGGGGTCATGCTGGGGGTAGTGTTTTAGGGTTTAGGGTAGTGTAGTGGTGTTTGTGAGGTGTTGGGGGTCATGCTGGGGTAAGTGTTTTAGGGTTTAGGGTAGTGCAGTGGTGTTTGGGTAGTGTAGGGAGTCATGCTAGGCATAGTGTTTTAGGGTTTTAGGGTAGTGCAGTGGTGTTTGTGTAGTATAGGGGATCGTGGTGGGGGTAGTGTGTTTGGGTTTAGGGCAGTGCAGTGGTGTGTTGGTAGTGTAGGTGATTTTGCAGGGGTAGTGCAGTGGTGTTCGGGTAGTGTAGGAGGTCATGCTGGGGTAGTGTTTTAGGGTTTAGGGTAGTGCAGTGGTGTTTGTGTATTGTAGGGGGTCTTGCTGGGGTTAGTGTTTTAGGGTTTACGTTAATGCAGTGGTGTTTGTGTAGTGTAAGGGGTCTTCTGGGAGTAGCGTTTTAGGCTTTAGGGTAGTGCAGTGATGGTTTTGTAGTGTAGGGGGTTATGCTTGGGGTAGATTTAGGGTTTAGGGTAGTGCAGTAGGGTAGTGCAGTGGTGTTTGTGTAGTGTAGGGGGTCATGCTGGGGGTAGTGTTTTAGGGTTTAGGGTAGTGCAGTTGTGATTGTGTAGTGTAGGGGATCACGCTGGGGGTAGTGTTTTGGGGTTTAGGGTAGTCCAGTGGTGTTTGGGTAGTGTAGTGGGTACTGCTGGGGGTAGTGTTTTAGGGTTTAGGGTAGTGCAGTGGTCTCTTTGGAGTTTAGGGGTAGTTCTGGGGGTAGTGTTTTAGGTTTTAGGGTAGTGCATTGGTGTTTGGGTGGTGTAGAGGTAGTGCTGGGGGTAGTGTTTTAGGGTTTAGGGTAGTGCAGTGTTGTTTGGGTAGTATAGGGGGTCATGCTCGGGGTAGTGTTTTAGGGTAGTGTAGTGGTGTTTGTGTGGTGTTGGGGGTCATGCTGGGGTAAGTGTTTTAGGGTTTAGGGTAGTGCAGTGGTGTTTGGGTAGTGTAGGGGGTCATGCTAGGCATAGTGTTTTAGGGTTTTAGGGTAGTGCAGTGGTGTTTGTGTAGTATAGGGGGTCATGCTGGGGGTAGTGTTTTAGGGTTTAGGTTAGTGCAATGGTGTTTGTGTAGTGTAGGGGGTCATGCTTGGTGTAGTGTTTTAATGTTTAGGGTAGTGTACTAGTGTTTGTGTATTGATGGGGTCATGCTGGGGGTAGATTTAGGGTTTAGGGTTGTACAGTGGTGTTTGTGTAGTATAGGGGGTTATGCTGGGGGTAGAGTTTTAGGGTTTAGGGTAGTACAGTCGTGTTTGTGTAGTATAGGGGGTTGTGTTTTAGGGTTTAGGGTAGTGCAATGGTATTTGGGTAGTGTAGGGAGTCATGCTTGGGGCAGTGTTTTAGGGTTTAGGTTAGTGCAGTCATGTTTGGGAAGTGTAGGGGGTCATGCTGGGGGTAGTGTTTTAGGGTTTTGGGTAGTGCAGTGGTGTTTGTGTAGTGGGGGGGTTCGTGCTGGGGTAGTGTTTTAGGGTGTAGGCTAGTGCAGTGGTGTTTTGGGTAGTGTAGGGGGTCATGCTGGGGGTAGTGTTTTAGTGTTAAGAATAGTGCAGTGGTGCTTGTGTAGTATAGGGGGTATTTCTGGTGGTCCTGTTTTAGGGTTTAGGGTAGTGCAGTGGTGTTTGAGTAGTGTAGGGTGGTCGTGCTGGGGGTAGTGTTTACGGGTTTAGGGTAGAGCAGTTGTGTTTGTGTAGTGTAGGGGGTCATGCTTGGGGTAGTGTTTTAGGGTTTAGGGTAGTGCAGTGGTGTTTGGGTAGTGTCAGGTGTAGTGCTGTGGGTAGTGTTTTAGGGTTTAGTGTAGAGCAGTGATGTTTGGGTATTATAGGTGGTCTTGCTGGGTGTAGTGTTTAAGGGTTAAGGGTAGTACAGTGGTTTTTGTGTAGTGTAGGGGGTCGTACTGGGAGTAGTGTTGTAGGGTTTAGGGTAGGTCAGTTGTGTTTGTGTTGTGTAGGGGGTCATGCTTGGGGTAGTGTTTTAGGGTTTAGGGTAGTGCAGTTGTGTTTGTGTAGTGTAGGGCATCACACTGGGGGCAGTGTTTTAGGGTTTAGGGTAGTCCAGTGGTGTTTGGGTAGTGTAGTGTGTACAGCTAGGGGTAGGGTTTTATGGTTTAGGGTAGTGCAGTGGTCTCTGTGGAGTATAGGGGTAGTTCTGGGGGTAGTGTTTTAGGGTTTAGGGTAGTGCAGTGGTGTTTGGGTAGTGTAAGGGGTCGTTCTGGGAGTAGCGTTTTAGGCTTTAGGGTAGTGCAGTGATGTTTTTGTAGTGTAGGGGGTCATGCTTGGGGCAGATTTAGGGTTTAGGGTAGTGCAGTAGGGTAGTGCAGTGGTGTTTGTGTAGTGTAGGGGGTCATGCTGGGGGTAGTGTTTTAGGGTTTAGGGTAGTGCAGTTGTGTTTGTGTAGTGTAGGGCATCACACTGGGGGTAGTGTTTTAGGGTTTAGGGTAGTCCAGTGGTGTTTGGGTAGTGTAGTGTGTACAGCTGGGGGTAGGGTTTTATGGTTTAGGGTAGTGCAGTGGTCTCTGTGGAGTATAGGGGTAGTTCTGGGGGTAGTGGTTTAGGGTAGTGCAGTGGTGTTTGGGTAGTGTAGGGGTAGTGTTTTAGGGTAGTGCAGTGTTGTTTGGGTAGTATAGGGGGTCATGCTGGGGGTAGTGTTTTAGGATTTAGGGTAGTGCAGTGGTGTTTGGGTAGTGTAGGGGGTCATGCTAGGGGTAGTGTTTTAGGGTTTTAGGGTAGTGCAGTGGTGTTTGTGTAGTATAGGGGGTTATGCTGCGGGTAGTGTTTCAGGGTTTATTGTAGTGCAGTGGTGTTTGTTTAGTGTAAGTGTTTTTTGTGGGGGTAGGTTTAGGGTTTAGGGTAGTGCAGTGGTGTTCGGGTAGTGTAGGGGGTCATGCTGGGGGTAGTGTTTTAGGGTTTAAGGAAATGCAGTGGTGTTTGTGTAGTGTAGGGGATCATGCTGCGGGTAGTGTTTCAGGGTTTATTGTAGTGCGGTGGTGTTTGTTTAGTGTAGGGGTTTGTTGTGGGGGTAGATTTATGGTTTAGGGTAGTGTAGTGGTGTTTGGGTAGTGTAGGGAGTCATGCTCCGGGTATTGTTTTTAGGGTTTAGAGTAGTGCAGTGTTGTTTGTGCAGTGTATTGTGTCATGTTGGGGGAAGTGTCTTAGGGTTAGGGAAGCGCAGTGGTGTTCGGGTAGTGTAAGGGGTCGTGCTGTGGGTAGTGTTTTAGGGTTTAGGGTAGCGCAGTGGTGTTTGTGTGGTGTAAGGGGTCACGATGGGGGTAGATTTAGGGTTTCGGGTAGTGCAGTGGTGTTTGGGTAGTATAGGCGCTCATGCTGGGGATAGATTTAGGGTTTAGGGTAGCGCAGTGGTATTTGTGTAGTGTAGGGGGTCGTACTGGGGGTAGTGTTTTAGGGTATCGGGTAGTGCAGTGGTGTTTGGGTAGTGCAGGCGGTTGTGTTGGTGATAGTGTTTTAGGTTTAAGGGTAGTGCAGTGGTGTTTGCGTAGTGTAGTGGGTCATGCTGGGGTAGATTTAGGGTTTAGGGTAGTGCAGTGGTGTTTGTGTAGTGTAGGGGGTCATGCTGGGGGTAGTGTTTTAGGGTTTAGGGTAGTACAGTGGTGTTTGTGTAATGTAGGGGGTCTTGCTGGGGGTAGTGTTTTTGGGTTTAGGGCGGTGCAGTGGTGTTTGTGTAGTGTAATGGGTCATGCTGGGGGAAGTGTCTTAGGGTTTAGGGTAGCACAGTGGTGTTCGGGAAGTGTAAGGGGTCGTGCTGGGAGTAGCGTTTTAGACTTTAGGGTAGTGCAGTGATGTTTTTGTGGTGTAGGGTGTCATGCTTGGGGTAGATTTAGGGTTTAGGGTAGTGCAGTGGTGTTTGTGTAGTGTAGGGCATCACACTGGGGGTAGTGTTTTCGGGTTTAGGGTAGTCCAGTGGTGTTTGGGTAGTGTAGTGTGTACAGCTGGGGTAGGGTTTTATGGTTTAGTGTAGTGCAGTGGTCTCTGTGGAGTATAAGGGTAGTTCTGGGGGTAGTGTTTTAGGGTTTAGGGTAGTGCAGTGGTGTTTGGGTAGTGTAGGGGTAGTGTTTTAGGGTCGTGCAGTGTTGTTTGGGTAGTATAGGGGGTCATGCTGGGGGTAGTGTTTTAGGATTTAGGGTAGTGCAGTGGTGTTTGGGTAGTGTAGGGGGTCGTGCTAGGGGTAGTGCTTTAGGGTTTTAGGGTAGTGCAGTGGTGTTTATGTAGTATAGGGGGTCATGCTGCGGGTAGTGTTTCAGGGTTTATTGTAGTTCAGTGGTGTTTGTTTAGTGTAGGTGTTTGTTGTGGGGGTAGGTTTAGGGTTTAGGGTAGTGCAGTGGTGTTCGGGTAGTGTAGGGGGTCATGCTGGGGGTAGTGTTTTAGGGTTTAAGGAAGTGCAGTGGTGTTTGTGTAGTGTCGGGGATCATGCTGCGGGTAGTGTTTCAGGGTTTATTGTATTGCGGAGGTGTTTGTTTAGTGTAGGGGTTTATTGTGGGGGTAGATTTAGGGTTTAGGATAGTGTAGTGGTTTTTGGGTAGTGTAGGGAGTCATGCTCCGGGTAGTGTTTTAGGGTTTAGAGTAGTGCAGTGGTGTTTGTGTAGTGTATTGGGTCATGTTGGGGCAAGTGTCTTAGGGTTAGGGAAGAGCAGTTGTGTTCGGGTAGTGTAAGGGGTCGTGCTGTTGGTAGTGTTTTAGGGTTTAGGGTAGCGCAGTGGTGTTTGTGTGGTGTAAGGGCTCACGATGGGGGTAGATTTAGGGTTTCGGGTAGTGCAGTGGTGTTTGGGTAGTATAGGGGCTCGTGCTGGTTGATAGATTTAGGGTTTAGGCTAGCGCAGTAGTGTTTGTGTAGTGTAGGGGGTCGTACTGGGGGTAGTGTTTTAGGGTATCGGGTAGTGCAGTGGTGTTTGCGTAGTGTAGGGGGTCATGCTGGGGGTAGTTTTTTAGGGTTTAGGGTAGTGCAGTAGTGTAGTGCATTGGTGTTTGTGTAGTGTAGGGTGTCATGCTGGGGGTAGTGTTTTAGGGTTTAGGGTAGTGCTGTGGTATTTGTGTAGTGTAGGGTGTCATGCTGGGGCAGTGTTTTAGGGTTTAGGGTAGTGCAGCGTTGTTTGGGTAGTATAGGGGGTCATGCTGGGGGTAGTGTTTTAGGGTTTAGGGTAGTGTAGTGATGTTTGTGAGGTGTTGGGGGTCATGCTGGGGTAAGTGTTTTAGGGTTTAGGGTAGTGCAGTGGTGTTTGGGTAGTGTAGGGGGTCATGCTAGGCATAGTGTTTTAGGGTTTTAGGGTAGTCCAGTGGTGTTTGTGTAGTATAGGGGATCGTGTTGGGGGTAGTGTTTTCGGGTTTAGGGCAGTGCAGTGGTGTGTTGGTAGTGTAGGTGATTTTGCAGGGGTAGTGCAGTGGTGTTCGGGTAGTGTAGGAGGTCATGCTGGGGTAGTGTTTTAGGGTTTAGGGTAGTGCAGTGGTGTTTGTGTAGTGTAATGGGTCATGCTGGGGGAAGTGTCTTAGGGTTTAGGGTAGCGCAGTGGTGTTTGGGTAGTGTAAGGGGTCGTTCTGGGAGTAGCATTTTAGGCTTTAGGGTAGTGCAGTGATGTTTTTGTAGTGTAGGGGGTCATGCTTGGGGTAGATTTAGGGTTTAGGGTAGTGCAGTAGGGTAGTGCAGAGGTGTTTGTGTAGTGTAGGGGGTCATGCTGGGGGTAGTGTTTTAGGGTTTAGGGTAGTGCAGTTGTGATTGTGTAGTGTAGGGGATCACGCTGGGGATAGTGTTTTGGGGTTTAGGGTAGTCCAGTGGTGTTTGGGTAGTGTAGTGGGCACTGCTGGGGGTAGTGTTTTAGGGTTTAGGGTAGTGCAGTGGTCTCTGTGGAGTATAGATTTAGTTCTGGGGGTAGTGTTTTAGGTTTTAGGGTAGTGCATTGGTGTTTGGGTGGTGTAGATGTAGTGCTGGGGGTAGTGTTTTAGGGTTTAGGGTAGTGCAGCGTAGTTTGGGTAGTATAGGGGGTCATGCTGGGGGTAGTGTTTTAGGGTTTAGGGTAGTGTAGTGGTGTTTGTGTGGTGTTGGGGGTCATGCTGGGGTAAGTGTTTTAGGGTTTAGGGTAGTGCAGTGGTGTTTGGACAGTGTAGGGGGTCATGCTAGGCGTAGTGTTTTAGTGTTTTAGGGTTTTAGGGTAGTGCAGTGGTGTTTGTGTAGTATAGGGGGTCATGCTGGGGGTAGTGTTTTAGGGTTTAGGGTAGTGTACTAGTGTTTGTGTATTGATGGGGTCCTGCTGGGGGTAGATTTAGGGTTTAGGGTTGTACAGTGGTGTTTGTGTAGTATAGGGGGTTATGCTGGGGGTAGAGTTTTAGGGTTTAGGGTAGTACAGTCGTGTTTGTGTAGTATAGGGGGTTGTGTTTTAGGGTTTAGGGGAGTGCAATGGTATTTGGGTAGTGTAGGGAGTCATGCTTGGGGCAGTGTTTTAGGGTTTAGGTTAGTGCAGTCATGTTTGGTAAGTGTAGGCGGTCGTGCTGGGGGTAGTGTTTTAGGGTTTTGGGTAGTGCAGTGGTGCTTGTGTAGTGTAGGGTGGTCGTGCTGGGGGTAGTGTTTTCGGGTTTAGGGTAGTGCACTTGTGTTTGTGTAGTGTAGGGGGTCATGCTTGGGGTAGTGTTTTAGGGTTTAGGGTAGTGCAGTGGTGTTTGGGTAGTGTCAGGTGTAGTGCTGTGGGTAGTGTTTTAGGGTTTAGTGTAGAGCAGTGATGTTTGGGTATTATAGGTGGTCTTACTGGGTGTAGTGTTTAAGGGTTAAGGGTAGTACAGTGGTTTTTGTGTAGTGTAGGGGGTCGTGCTGGGAGTAGTGTTGTAGGGTTTAGGGTAGGTCAGTTGTGTTTGTGTTGTGTAGGGGGTCATGCTTGGGGTAGTGTTTTAGGGTTTAGGGTAGTGCAGTTGTGTTTGTGTAGTGTAGGGCATCACACTGGGGGTAGTGTTTTAGGGTAGTCCAGTGGTGTTTGGGTAGTGTAGTGTGTGCAGCTGGGGGTAGGGTTTTTCTGGTTTAGGGTAGTGCAGTGGTCTCTGTGGAGTATAGGGGTAGTTCTGGGGGTAGTGTTTTAGGGTTTAGGGTAGTGCAGTGGTGTTTGGGTAGTGTAAGGGGTCGTTCTGGGAATAGCGTTTTAGGCTTTAGGGTAGTGCAGTGATGTTTTTGTAGTGTAGAGGGTCATGCTTGGGGTAGATTTAGGGTTTAGGGTAGTGCAGTAGGGTAGTGCAGTGGTGTTTGTGTAGTGTAGTGGGTCATGCTGGGAGTAGTGTTTTAGGGTTTAGGGTAGTGCAGTTGTGTTTGTGTAGTGTAGGGTATCACACTGGGGGTAGTGTTTTAGGGTTTAGGGTAGTCCAGTGGTGTTTGGGTAGTGTAGTGTGTACAGCTGGGGGTAGGGTTTTATGGTTTAGGGTAGTGCAGTGGTCTCTGTGGAGTATAGGGGTAGTTCTGGGGGTAGTGTTTTAGGGTTTAGGGTAGTGCAGTGGTGTTTGGGTAGTGTAGGGGTAGTGTTTTAGGGTTGTGCAGTGTTGTTTGGGTAGTATAGGGGGTCATGCTGGGGGTAGTGTTTTAGGATTTAGGGTAGTGCAGTGGTGTTTGGGTAGTGTAGGGGGTCGTGCTAGGGGTAGTGTTTTAGGGTTTTAGGGTAGTGCAGTGGTGTTTGTGTAGTATAGGGGGTCATGCTGCGGGTAGTGTTTGAGGGTTTATTGTAGTGCAGTGGTGTTTGTTTAGTGTAGGTGTTTTTTGTGGGGGTAGGTTTAGGGTTTAGGGTAGTGCAGTGGTGTTCGGGTAGTGTAGGGGGTCATGCTGGGGGTAGTGTTTTAGGGTTTAAGGAAATGCAGTGGTGTTTGTGTAGTGTAGGGGATCATGCTGCGGGTAGTGTTTCAGGGTTTATTGTAGTGCGGTGGTGTTTGTTTAGTGTAGGGGTTTGTTGTGGGGGTAGATTTATGGTTTAGGGTAGTGTAGTGGTGTTTGGGTAGTGTAGGGAGTCATGCTCCGGGTATTGTTTTAGGGTTTAGAGTAGTGCAGTGTTGTTTGTGTAGTGTATTGGGTCATGTTGGGGGAAGTGTCTTAGGGTTAGGGAAGCGCAGTGGTGTTCGGGTAGTGTAAGGGGTTGTGCTGTGGGTAGTGTTTTAGGGTTTAGGGTAGCGCAGTGGTGTTTGTGTGGTGTAAGAGGTCATGATGGGGGTAGATTTAGGGTTTCGGGTAGTGCAGTGGTGTTTGGGTAGTATAGGCGCTCGTGCTGGGGATAGATTTAGGGTTTAGTGTAGCGCAGTGGTATTTGTGTAGTGTAGGGGGTCGTACTGGGGGTAGTGTTTTAGGGTATCGGGTAGTGCAGTGGTGTTTGGGTAGTGCAGGCGGTTGTGCTGGTGATAGTGTTTTAGGGTTAAGGGTAGTGCAGTGGTGTTTGCGTAGTGTAGTGGGTCATGCTGGGGTAGATTTAGGGTTTAGGGTAGTGCAGTGGTGTTTGTGTAGTGTAGGGGGTCATGCTGGGGGTAGTGTTTTAGGGTTTAGGGTAGTACAGTGGTGTTTGTGTAATGTAGGGGGTCTTGCTGGGGGTAGTGTTTTTGGGTTTAGGGCGGTGCAGTGGTGTTTGGGTAGTGTAGGTGATTTTGCGGGGGTAGATTTAGGGTTTAGGTTAGTGCAGTGGTCTTCGGGTAGTGTAGGGGGTCATGCTGGGGGTAGTGTCTTAGGGTTTAGGGTAGTGCAGTGGTGTTTGTGTAGTGTAATGGGTCATGCTGGGGGAAGTGTCTTAGGGTTTAGGGTAGCGCAGTGGTGTTCGGGAAGTGTAAGGGGTCGTGCTGGGAGTAGCGTTTTAGGCTTTAGGGTAGTGCAGTGATGTTTTTGTGGTATAGGGGGTCATGCTTGGGGTAGAATTTGGGTTAAGGGTAGTGCAGTGGTGTTTGTGTAGTGTAGGGCATCACACTGGGGGTAGTGTTTTCGGGTTTAGGGTAGTCCAGTGGTGTTTGGGTAGTGTAGTGTGTACAGCTGGGGGTAGGGTTTTATGGTTTAGGGTAGTGCAGTGGTCTCTGTGGAATATAAGGGTAGTTCTGGGGGTAGTGTTTTAGGGTTTATGGTAGTGCAGTGGTGTTTGGGTAGTGTAGGGATAGTGTTTTAGGGTTGTGCAGTGTTGTTTGGGTAGTATAGGGGGTCATGCTGGGGGTAGTGTTTTAGGATTTAGGGTAGTGCAGTGGTGTTTGGGTAGTGTAGGGGTAGTGTTTTAGGGTCGTGCAGTGTTGTTTGGGTAGTATAGGGGGTCATGCTGGGGGTAGTGCTTTAGGATTTAGGGTAGTGCAGTGGTGTTTGTGTAGTAGAGGGGGTCATGCTGCGGGTAGTGTTTCAGGGTTTATTGTAGTTCAGTGGTGTTTGTTTAGTGTAGGTGTTTGTTGTGGGGGTAGGTTTAGGGTAGTGCAGTGGTGTTCGGGTAGTGTAGGGGGTCATGCTGGGGGTAGTGTTTTAGGGTTTAAGGAAGTGCAGTGGTGTTTGTGTAGTGTAGGGGATCATGCTGCGGGTAGTGTTTCAGGGTTTATTGTAGTGCGGTGGTGTTTGTGTAGTGTAGGGGTTTATTGTGGGGGTAGATTTAGGGTTTAGGGTAGTGTAGTGGTGTTTGGGTAGTGTAGGGAGTCATGCTCCGGGTAGTGTTTTAGGGTTTATAGTAGTGCAGTGGTGTTTGTGTAGTGTATTGGGTCATGTTGGGGGAAGTGTCTTAGGGTTAGGGAAGCGCAGTTGTGTTCGGGTAGTGTAAGGGGTCGTGCTGTTGGTAGTGTTTTAGGGTTTAGGGTAGCGCAGTGGTGTTTGGGTAGTGCAGGGGGTCGTGCTGGGGATAGTATTTTAGGGTAGTGCAGTGGTGTTTGCGTAGTGTAGGGGGTCATGCTGGGGGTAGTGTTTTAGGGTTTAGGGTAGTGCAGTAGTGTAGTGCATTGGTGTTTGTGTAGTGTAGGGTGTCATGCTGGGGGTAGTGTTTTAGGGTTTAGGGTAGTGCTGTGGTATTTGTGTAGTGTAGGGTGTCATGCTGGGGCAGTGTTTTAGGGTTTAGGGTAGTGCAGTGTTGTTTGGGTAGTTTAGGGGGTACTGCTGGGGGTAGTGTTTTAGGGTTTAGGGTAGTGCAGTGGTGTTTGTTTAGTGTAGGGTGTAGTACTGGGGATAGTGTTTTAGGGTTTAGGGTACTGCAGTGGTGTTTTGGTAGTGTAGGGTGTAGTACTGGGGTAGTGTTTTAGGGTTGAGGGAAGTGCAGTGGTGTTTGTATAGTTTAGGGGGTAGTGTTTTAGGGTTTAGGGTAGTGCAGTGGTGTTTGGGTAGTGTAGTGGGTTGTGTTGGGCGTAGTGTTTTAGGGTTTAGGGGAGTACAGTTGTTTTTGTGTAGTGTAGGGATACGTGCTGGTGTTAGTGTTATATGGGTTAGGGTAGTGCAGTGGTGTTTGTGTAGAGTAAGGGGTTGTGCTATGGGTAGATTTAGGGTTTAGGGTAGTGCAGTGGTGCTTGGGTAGTGTAGGGAGTCATGCTGGTGGTAGTGTTTTAGGGTTTAGGGTAGTGCAATTATGTTTGGGTAGTGTGGGGTGTCGTGCTGGGAGTAGTGTTTTAGGGTTTAGGGTAGTACAGTCATGCTTGTGTAGTGCAGTGGTGTTTGTGTAGTGTAGGGGTTCATGCTGGGGTTGTGTTTTAGGGTGTAGGGTAGTGCTGTGTTGTTTGGATAGTGTATGGTGTTGTGCTGGGGATAGTGTTTTAGGGTTAGGGTAGTGCAGTAGTGTTTGTATACTATATGGGGACTTGCTGGAGGTAGTGTTTTAGGGTTTAGGGTAGTGCAGTAGTGTTAGTGTAGTGTAGAGGGCCGTGATAGGGTAGTGTTTTTGGGTTTAGTGCAGTGCAGTGGTGTTGGTGTAGTGAAGTGGGTCATGCTGAGGGTAGTGCTTTAGTGTAGAGGGTCATGCTGGTGGTAGATTTTGGGTTTAGGTTAGCGCAGTGGTGTTTTTGTCATGCAGGGTTCGTGCTGGGGTAGTGTTTTAGGGTTTCGGATAGTGCAGTGGCGTTGGGTAGTGAAGGGGGTCGTGCTGGGGGTAGTGTTTTAGGGTTTAGGGTAGTGCAGTGGTGTTCAGGTAGTGTAGGGGGTCATGCTGGGGATAGTGTTTTAGGGTTTAGGGCAGTGCAGTAGGGTTGTGCAGTGGTGGTTGTGTAGTATCGGGGTAGATCTGGGGGTAGTGTTTTAGGGTTTAGGGAAGTGCAGTGGTGTTTGTGTAGTGTAGTGGGTAGTGCTGGGAGTAGTGATTTAGGCTTTAAGGTAGTGCAGTGGTGTTTGTGTAGTGAAGGGGGTCCTACTAGGGGTAGTGTTTTAGGGTTTAGGGCAGTGCAGTGGTGCTTGTGTAGTGTAGGGGGTTGTGCTGGGAGTAGTGTTTTTTAGTTTAGGGTAGTACAATGGTGTTTGTGTAGTGTAGGGGGTCGTGCTGGGTATAGATTTAGGGTTTAGGTTAGCGCAGTGGTGTTTTTGTCGTGTAGGGGGTCATGCTTGGGGTAGTGTTTTAGGGTTTAGGGTAGTGCAGTGGTGTTTGGGTAGTGTAGGGGGTCATGCTGTGGATAGTGTGTTAGGGTTTAGGGCAGTGCAATAGGGTAGTGCAGTGGTGTTTGTGTAGTATTGGGGTAGATCTGGGGGTAGTGTTTTAGGGTTTAGGGTAGTGCAGTGGTTTTGGGTAGTGTAGGGGGTCATGCTGGGGTAGTGTTTTAGGGTTTAGTGTAGTGTAGTGGTGTTTGTGTAGTGTAAGGGTCGTGCTGGGTGTAGTGTTTTAGGGTTTAGGGTAGTGCAGTGGTGTTTGTGTCGTGTAGGGGGTCGTGCTGGAAGTAGTGTTTTAGGGTTTAAGGTAGTGCAGTGGTGTTGGGTAGTGTAGGGGGTAGTGCTGGGGGTAGTGTTTTAGGGTTTAGGGTAGTGCAGCGATGTTTGGGTAGAGTAGGAGGTTGTGCTGGGGATAGTAGTTAAGGGTTTAGAGTAGTGCAGTGGTGTTTGTGTAGTGTAGGGGGTCGTGCTGGGGTAGTGTTTTAGGGTTTAGGGTAGTGCAGTGGTGTTTGTGTAGTGTAGGGGGTAGTGTTTTAGGGTTTAGGGTAGTGCAGTGGTGTTTGTGTAGTGTAGGGGGTCGTGCTGGGGCTAGTTTTTTAGGGTTTAGGGTAGTGCAGTGGTGTTTGTGTAGCGTAGGGGGTTGTTTTGTAGGGTTTAGGGTAGTGCCATGGTGTTTGGGTAGAGTTGGGGCTCATGCTGGGGGTAGTGTTTTTGGGTTTAGGGTAGTGCAGTTGTGTTTGGTTAGTGAAGGGGATCATGCTTGGGGTAGTGTTTTAGTTTTTAGGGTCGTACAGTGGTGTTTGTGTAGTGTAGGGGGTCGTGCTGGGGATAGTGTTTTAGGGTTTAAGGCAGTGCATTGGTGTTTGTGTAGTGAAGGTGGTCGTGCTGGGGGTAGTGTGTTTAGGGTTTAGGGTAGTGCAGTGGTGTTTGTGTAGTGTAGGGGGTTGTGCTGTGGTAGATTTGGGTTTTAGGGCAGTGAAGTGGTGTTTGGGTATTGTAGCAGGTAGTGTTTTAGGGTTTAGGATGGTGCAGTGGTGTTTATGTAGTATAGGTGGTCATGCTGGGGGTAGTGTTTTAGGGTTTAGGGTAGTGCAGTGGTGTTTGAGTAGTCTAGGGGGTACTACTGTGGGTAGTGTTTTAGGGTTAGTGTAGTGCAGTGGTGTTTGGGTAGTCTAGGGGGTACTGCTGGGGGTAGTGTTTTAGTGTTTAGGGTAGTGAAGTGGTGTTTGTGTGGTGTATACGGTGTCATTGTGGGGTAAATGTTTTAGGGTTTAGGGAAATGAAGTGGTGTTTGGGTAGTGTAGGGGGTCGTGCTAGGGGTAGTGTTTTAGGGTTTAGGGTAGTGTAGTGGTGTTTATGTAGTGTAGAGGGTCATGTTGGGGGTAGTGTTTTAGGGTTTAGGGAAGTACAGTGGTGTTTGTGTAGTGTAGTGGGTAGTGCTGGGGGTAGTGTTTTAGGCTTTAAGGTAGTGCTTTGGTTGTGTAGTTTCGGAGGTCATTCTAGGGGTAGTGTTTTAGTATTTAGGGTAGTGCAGTGTTGTTTGTGTAGTGTAGCATGTTGTGCTGGGGTAGATATAGAGTTTAGGGTAGTGCAGTGGTGTTTGGCTATTGGAGGGTGTCGTGTTGGGAGTAGTGTTTTATGGTTTAGGGTAGTGCAGTGGTGCTTGTGTAGTGTAAGGGGTTGTACTGGGGTTAGTGTTTTTTGGTTTAGGGTAGTGCAGTTGTGTTTGTGTAGTGAAGAGGGTCGTGCTAGGGTAGTGTTTTAGGGTTTAGGGTAGTGCAATGGTGTTTGTGTAGTGTAGGGGTTGTGTTTTAGGGTTTGGGGTAGTGCAGTGGGATTTATGTAGTGTATGGGGTCGTGCTGGGGGTAGTGTTTTACGGTTTAGAGTAGTACAGTGGTGTTTGTGTAGTGTAGGGGGTTGTGCTGGGGGTAGTGTTTTAGGGTGTAGGGTAGTGCAGTGATGTTTGGGTAGTGTAGAGGGTCGTGCTGGTAGTAGTGTTTTATGGTTAAGGGTAGTGCAGTGCTGTTTGTGTAATGTAGGGTTTCTTGCTGGGTGTAGTGTTTTAGGGTAGTGCAGTGGTGTTTGAGTAGTGTAGGGTTAGTATTTTAGGTTTTAGGGTAGTGCAGTGGTGTTTCTTTAGTGTAGGGTTTGTGCTGTGGGTAGTGTTTTAGGGTTTAGGGTAGCGCACTGATGTTTGTGTAGTGTAATAGGTCATGCAGGGGGTAGATTTAGGTTTTATGGTAGTGAAGTGGTGTGTGGGTAGTGTAGGGGGTTATGCTGGGAGTAGTGTTTGTGGGTTTAGAGTAGTGCAGATGTGTTTGGCTAGTGAAGGGGTTGTGCTGGGGGTAGTGTTTTAGGGTTTAGGGTAGTGCAGTGGTGTTTGTGTAGTGTGGGGGGTCGTGTTTTAGGGTTTGGGGTAGTGCAGTGGTGTTTGGGTAGTGTAGGGGGTTGTGCTGGGGTAGTGTTTTTGGGTTTAGGGTAGTGCAGTTGTGTTTGGGTAGTGAATGGGGTCATGCTGGGGTAGTGTTTTAGGGTTTAGGGTAGTGCAGTGGTGTTTGTGTAGTGTAGGGGGTGATGTTTTACGGTTTAGGGTAATGCAGTGGGGTTTGGGTAGTATAGGGGGTCGTGCTGGGAGTAGTGTTTTTGGGTTTAGGGTAGTGCAGTTGTGTTTAGGTAGTGAAGTGGTTTTGCTGGGGTTAGTGTTTTAGGGTTTAGGTAAGTTCAATTGTGGTTGTGTAGTGTAGGGGTCGTGCTGGGGGAAGTGTTTTAGGGTGTAGGGTAGTGCAGTGGTGTTTGGGTATTGTAGGGGGTTGTGTTTTAGGGTTTAAGGTAGTGCAGTTGTGTTTGGGTAGTATAGGAGGTCGTGCTGAGGGTAGAGTTTTTGGGTTTAGGTTAGTGCAGCTGTGTTTGGGTAGTGAATAGGGTCGTGCTGGGGTAGTCTTTTAGGGTTTAGGGTAGTGCAATGGTGTTTGTGTAGTGTAGGGGGTTGTGTTTTAGGGTTTGCGGTAGTGTGGTGGTATTTGGGTAGTGTAGGGGGTCGTGCTGGGGGTAGTTTTTTAGGGTTTAGGGTAGTGCATTGGTGTTTGTGTAGTGTAGGTGGTTGTGCTGGGGTAGTGTTTCAGGGTGTAGCGTAGTGCAGTAGTGTTTGGGTAGTGTAGGGGGTCATGCTGGTGGTAGTGTTTTATGGTTAAGGGTAGTGCAGTGCTGTTTGTGTAGTGTAGGGGTTCTTGCTGGGTGTAGTGTTTTAGGGTTTAGGGTAGTGCAGTGGTGTTTGAGTAGTGTAGGGGGTCGTGATGGGCATAGTGGTTTCAGGTTTAGGGCAGTGCAGTGGTGTTTGGGTGGTGTAGGGGTGGTGCTGGGGGTAGTGTTTTAGGATTTAGTGCTTTGCAGAGGTATTTGTGTAGTGTAGGGGGACATGCTGCGGGTAGATTTAGGGTTCAGGGTAGTGCAGTGGTATTTGGGTAGTGTAGGGGTTTGTGCAGGGGTTAGATTTAGGGTTTAGGGTAGTGCAGTGGTGTTCGGGTAGTTTAGGGTGTCATGCGAGGGGTAGTTTTTTAGGGTTTAGGGCAGTGTAGTGGTGTTTGTGTAGTGTAATAGGTCATGCAGGGGGTAGATTTAGGGTTTATGGTAGTGCAGTGGTGTTTGGATAGTGTAGGGGGTCTTGCTGGGGATTGATTTAGGGTTTAGGGTAGCGCAGTGGTGTTTGTGTAGTGTAGGGGTTTGTGCTGGGGGTAGTGTTTTAGGGTTTCGGGTAATGCAGTGGTGAGTGGGAAGTGCAGGGGTTCGTGCAGGGGGTAGTGTTTTAGGCTTTAGGGTAGTACAGTGGTGTTTGGGTAGTGTAGGGGGTAATGTTGGGGCTAGTGTTTTGGGGTTTAGGGTAGTGCCGTGGTGTTTGTGTTGTGTAGGGGGTCGTGCTGGGGATAGTGTTTTAGGGTTTAGGGGAGTGCAGTGGTGTTTGTGTAGTGTAGGGGGTAGTGCTGGGGCTAGTGTTTTAGGGATTAGGGTAGTGCAGTGGTGTTTGTGTAGTGTAGGGGGTCGTGCTGGGGGTAGTATTTTATGTTTTAAGGTAGTGCAGAAGTGTTTGTGTAGTGTAGGGGGTCGTGGTTTAGGGTAATGCAGTGGTGTGTGGGTAGTATAGGGGGTTGTGCTGGGAGTAGTGTTTGTGGGTTTAGAGCAGTGCAGTTGTGTTTGGGTAGTGAAGGGGTTGTGCTGGGGGTAGTGTTTTAGGGTTAAGGGGAGTACAGTGGTGTTTGTTTAATGTAGGGTGTCGTGCTGGGGGTAGTGTTTTAGGGTTTAGGGTAGTGCAGTGTTGTTTGTGTAGTGTGGGGGGTTGTGTTAGGGGTAGTGTTTTCAGGATTATGGCAGTGCAGTGCTGTGGTGTTTGGGTAGTGTAGGGGGTCGTGCTGGGGGTTGTGTATTAGGATTTAAGGCAGTGCAGTGGTGTTTGTGTATTGTAGGGGGTCATGCTGCGGGTAGATTTAGGGTTCAGGGTAGTGCAATGGTGTTTGAGTAGTGTAGGGGTTTGTGCTGGGGGTAGATTTACGGTTTAGGGTAGTGCAGTGGTGTTCGGGTAGTGTAGTGTGTCATGCAAGGGGTAGTGTTTTATGGATCAGGGTAGTGCAGTGGTATTTGGGTAGTGTAGGGGTTTGTGCTGGGGTTAGATTTAGGGTTTAGGGTAGTGCAGTGGTATTTGGGTAGTTTAGGGTGTCATGCTAGGGGTAGTGTTTTAGGGTTTGGGTAGTGCAGTGGTGTTTGTGTAGTGTAATAGGTCATGCAGGGGGTAGATTTAGGGTTTATGGTAGTGCAGTGGTGTTTGGATAATGTAGGGGGTCTTGCTGGGGATTGATTTAGGGTTTAGAGTAGCGCAGTGGTGTTTGCGTAGTGTAAGGGTTCGTGCTGGGGGTAGTGTTTTTGGGTTTTGGGTAGTGCAGAGGTGATTGGGAAGTGCAGGGGTTCGTGCAGGGGGTAGTGTTTTAGGCTTTAGGGTAGTGCAGTGGTGTTTGGGTGGTGTAGGGGGTCACGTTGGGGCTAGTGTTTGAGGGTTTAGGGTAGTGCAGTAGAGTAGTGCAGAAGTGGTTGTGCAGTGTAGGGGTCATGATGCGGGTCGTGTTTTAGGGTTTTGGGTAGTGCAGTTGTGTTTGGGTAGTGTAGGAGGTACTGCTGGGGGCAGTGTTTTAGGGTTTAGGGTAGTGCAATTGTGTTTGAGTAGTGTAGAGGGTCATGCTGGGGGTAGTGTTTTAGGGATTAGGGGAGTGCAGTGGAGTTTGTGTAGTGTAGGGGGTAGTGCTGGGGCTAGTGTTTTAGGGTTTAGGGTAGTGCAGTGGTGTTTGTGTAGTGTAGGGGATCGTGCTGGGGTAGTGTTTTAGGTTTTAAGGTAGTGCAGAAGTGTTTGTGTAGTGTAGGGGGTCGTGTATTAGGGTTTAGGGTAGTGTAGTGGTGTGTGGGTAGTATAGGGGGTTGTGCTGGGATTAGTGTTTGTGGGTTTACGGTAGTGCAGTTGTGTTTGTGTAGTGAAGGGGGTCGTGCTTTGGGTAGTGTTTTAGGGTTTTGTGTAGTGCAGGAGTGTTTGTGTATAGTGGGGGTTGTGTTTTAGGGTTTGGGTTAGCGCAGTGGTGTTTGGGTAGTGTAGGGGGTCTTGCTGGGAGTAGTGTTTTTCGGATTAGGGTAGTGCAGTTGTGCTTGGGTAGTGAAGGGGGTCGTCCTGGGGGTAGTGTTTTAGGGTTTTGGGTAGTGCAGTGGTGTTTGTGTTGTGTAGGGGGTTGTGTTTTAGGGTTTAAGGTAGTGCAGTGGTGTTTGGGTAGTAAAGGGGGTCATGCTGGGAGTAATGTTTTGGTGTTTAGTGTAGTGCAGTTGTGTTTAGGTAGTGAAGGGGGTCGTGCTGTGGTTAGTGTTTTAGGGTTTAGGGTAGTTCAGTGGTTTTTGTGCAGTGTAGGATTTGTGCTGGGGTAGTGTTTTAGGGTGTAGGGGTGTGCAGTGTTGTTTGTGTAATGTAGGGTGTCGTGCTGTGGTTAGTGTTTTAGGGTTTAGGGTAGTTCAGTGGTTTTTGTGCAGTGTAGGATTTGTGCTGGGGTAGTGTTTTAGGGTGGAGGGGTGTGCAGTTGTGTTTGTTTAGTGTAGGGGTTCGTGCTTGGGTAGTGTTTTAGGGTATAGGGTAGTGCAGTGGTCTTTGGGTAGTGTAGGGCGTCGTGCTAGTGGTTGCGTTTTAGGGTTTAGGGTAGTGCAGTGCTGTTTGTCAATCAATCAATTAGCTTTATTCGGCAATTAAGTCATAAAAGCACATTTACAGACATTACATATAAATACACATAAATTACCTAAAAAGTTAAAATAGCAATTAAATTTATAAATGGCCGACGAGCTTGAATTAAAAATATAAAAGTTAAGAAGATAAACATGTCGAATTGTAATATACAGAAGGTAGCTAGACGTTACATTCACACCCCAACTCTCCAGCTCTCGACTTCAAGGTATTTCTCCATGGGAAATTTGCAAGATCAATGCTAGCTCAAAAGAAAGGAGCTGGCAGGTAACCTCAGGGCTTTTGATCTTATACTCCAGGCCCACCCTAGGAATTTGGCCACTGCTATACATGTTGGGGGAGTAGGATCGGTGCACAGAATGCGAAGAGCTATGGCATATCTTCTGGTACCCAAAAGCTTGCAGATTGGTTGTATCCATCTTTTACGAGGTACCACATACATAGGACAGAAAAATAGAACATGTCCGATATTTTCACATAATTCAGCACATCTGTAACACTTATTACTGCCTTGCTTCTCCCATCTAGAGGTGAATTCTGCTATGGGTAATGTGCCCACCCGTAACTGGAAATATAACTTACGATCAGAAGTTTTTTCAATAATATCCCAATAATCCTCTAAGTGGTGAAGAACTTTTAGATCAAAAAAATGGGCTGTTAAATGGGTAGAAAGGCCTTGGGTAAATTCCAACTTGTAAACCCATTCCCAATACATATTTTTCAGGTTTTCTTTAGATGGGAAAACAGTGTTTGCAGGGTTTTTCCAAAGATCTAACAGGCCTAAGCTTCCCAGAATAGATTTTATTCCTAACAGCCATGGTATTTTTTGGGACCTGTCAGATTCTATGATGTCCATAAAGCCACTCCTATAATGAGTTAATTCATCAGTGCACCAGAGACGACGCCATTATAGTATTGGACGTAACCTCGCCAGGTGCTCCAGGGGTTTCTTGCCCAAGTCCAATAATAGCGGCCGCAGTGGTGTACTGGAAGGAAGGTTTGTGACTTTACGCAAAAAAGCGTTTTCTAGAGCTTTCAGGCTATTCAGGTTGTTAAAGCCCCAGAGCTCAGCCCCATAGAGGCATGAGCCCAGGACCTTAGTTCCATAGATTTCTAAAATTGGGGAGATTGGCTTGGTAAGTGAGGTTTTAAATCTAGCCAGCAATGCCCCTGCTTTTTGTTTATGTTGTAAGCCAGCACGATCTAATTGACAACCCCATCGCATGTCTTTTTGCAATGTTATCCCTAGATATGTGAATGATGACACTTCCTCCAAGGGAAGCTTGTTCATGTATATTTTCCCTCTAAAGGTTTTTGATCCGTTAAAGGACATGAACTTCGTCTTCCCCGTGTTTACCTCCAGGCCCCTCTCAATACAAAATTCTTCAAAACACCCAACAGCCTTCTGCAGACCGCTAGGGGTTTTAGAGATTATCAACGTGTCATCCGCAAACATGAGGATAGGGATACGCACTCCTGCCAAAATCGGCGCATCAGTGGGGGTCCGGGAGAGCCAACCGGCCACCCCATTGACGAAGAGCGAGAACAGGGTTGGCGCCAAAACGCACCCCTGCCTCACTCCCCTGTCAACCGGGAAGTCGCCAGTCACCTCACCCGGACCGCCCCAGCGCACCCTGGCAACGTTTCCCTCATGCAAGCGGATAATCACGGTGAGAAGTTCGGGTGCGATTCCCAATTCCTTCAGGACCTGCCAAAGCTTGCTTCTTGGGACCAAATCAAATGCAGCTTTTAGGTCCACAAAGACCGCATAGAGGGCGCCTTTCCCCAAGACCACCGTCTTCCAGTGTAGATTAACAAAACGGAAGACTTGGTCGATTGTACTCGTCCGGGAGTGGAACCCTGCCTGGATTGGACTTAAGATGTCATGGTCATCCATCCAGGTTTGAATTATGTAGAGAAGCATACGACCTACTATCTTTTGGACCGAATCAATCAAACTGATTGGTCTGTAGTTACTTGGGATTGATTTGTCTCCTTTTTTAAATACAGGGACAATTTCAGCGCCCTTCCATGAGGGTGGAATTTCTGCCCCCTGGGCAATTGCGTTTGCAAGTCGCACGATATAGATGGACCAGAGGCTTCTGTCATCAGTAAACACGTCAGCAGGGATGCCATCCATTCCGGGGGCCTTACCCCGGACAACTCCGTCTAGTGCTCTATTCATATCCTTCAGTGTAAATATGGCCTTTTTGTAAAATACATAAGGAAAGGTGTCAGCAGGGATTTTTTGAGTGGGCGCGGCATATTGGGGTTTAAAGTGCTCTAACCAGGCGTTCTGTGGTACGCTATTTTGTGGTTTCTCTGCTATACCACCCCTATCCCATTTGTATGTGTCCCAGAAAACTTTGCTATTCTTGCTTTTTGAGGCCTCAAGGAGATCCTTCCAAAGTTCGTTTTCCCAAGTTACCTTTGCCTCTTTAAGAGATTTCCCATAGATGGATCTGGCAAGTCTTACAGATGTTGGGTTCTTTCTGTTTTAGTGCACTACCTAGTTCATCCCGGGCTTTCCTACACTTGTTATTATACCAGCCCACTTTTCTTTGGGGCTTGGAACTCCTTCTAGGGGCAGATTTGAGGAAATATTGCCGCAGGCCCGCAAAAAGCCTTACGTGAATTTCCACTATACATTGGTGGGAGTCCTGACCCTCGGCCAATAATCCCGGTTCTTCTAGTGCAATAGTGACTTCTTCTTTTATCGCTAGTACAACCTCTGGGTCGTCAGCAACCCGTTCCCATTTTAGATGGCGCATATCGTTAGACAGGTGGTGCTCTGGCTCGTGTATAGTTTGTAGCTTTTCAATAGCGCCAAGTAAAGATGAGTTAAATGATGAGACTAGCGGGTGGTGGTCACTCTCAATTCTATGAACTACCTCCATATCTATAAAATAGGGCCAGAGTTTAGCGTGGATCAATAAATAATCAATTCTGCTTGACCTACGACCGTTATCAAAGGTATTTGAGCCACATTTGTAAGACGGGCTCCTGCCATTGACTGCTCTCAGATGACTCCCTAGACATAATCCGCTTAGCTGAATTGCTGCCCCGGACCACCTTTTTACCGGAGCAATCTCAAGGGGTGGAATTCCCCAGCTTGCGTCCTCTTCAGCAGTAAGCTGGGATATGTCATGGTCCAGGGGCTCAAATGAGGCATTAAAGTCGCCTGCTATGATAGGTAAGTAGTTTGAAGGCAAAGAGTCGATTAATTCTTCCAGTAGTTGTACTACTGGGGACTTTTTCCCCCCCGGCTGACCTCGTGCATAAACATTAAAAATTTCGAGGTTTACCCCGCCCTTTGAAGCAATCTTTACAGATAAGATGTCTTCGCTAATAATAGAACTTTGGGTGACTCGACATCCTAGGTTTTGTTTGATCCATATAGTTAGTCCTCCTGATGGACGACCTCTGCCTCTTTTTAAGGCTGGGATATGATAATTGAGAAAACCACTGCAAAACAGGGGATCTGTCAGCCAAGTCTCTTGAAAGAGACACATATCAAATTTTGATATAAAGCCCAGCCATTCAGGATCTACTATTTTTGGCCTAGGCCTGCTATGTTCCAGGACATTATTAACAATTGTCCATTTGCTGACAGTCCATCCATATGAGGTCTTGGGATCCTTTGTGATTGGCTAGAGCTTTCCTTTGCTAGAGGAATCAATTTGTTAGTACTACTAGTACTCACATTAGTAGAAATATCGACCTCGACATTACCAGTCGTACCAACTGCCGCTGTAACAGAACTCAATGGGGCTGTAAGTCCGATCCCGGATGGTAACCGGTATGTTTCCACCAGCTGGCACAGGACCGGTAATGTTTGATTAATGATGTCTGTGCCAGCATTGTCGTCCTCAGTTGAAAAAAGACTGGCTGTCCGTTTTTCTACAAAAGTTACATCTACGATGCATGGGTGTTTCCTTGGCCTAGAAGAGTTTGATCGTCAATCACAGTCTTCCAGGCCAGAGGACCTAATACCATCGGACTGTGCATTTGGGCATCTGTTATTCCTAGACCATGTACCAATATCTCTGTCGCCAGAATCTACTATGTTGGGCTGTTGTTGGTTGCCATAAAAGAAGGACAAATGCAGGGAGAGAATAGGAGAACAGAGGTTTGGGTTCGGCCAGTGGCAAATATGCTCAACTGCCCTTCGATCTCTAAAGTTGATAATTACACAATCTCCTTCTATATTTTTCTTTTTTGGGCCCACCCAGTTGACTCGGCGTACAAAGAGGATTTCTGTTGATACATTCTGGGGTAAGGGGCGATTGCGATTTAACCAATACACACACTTATTCTTCAAATCCCTATGGTCTTCCCTAGTGTGTAAACCCAAGGGTTTGACTCCTGCCAATATTATCACATAGGGACTTGACTCAGGGGGGAGGTGTATGTTTGGGTGTTTCCTTGTTGCTACGAGGCTATGAGCTTCCCTTTCTGCTTCTTTTGTCACCTGGCTACTAGTAGTTATCGCTTGTAGATTCCCCCCGCTCTCCGGGTTACCTACATAGGGGATGTGCATTGTGTTCCCAGTTACCTTCTCAGACGGGTTAATTTTAGCAATAGTTGGGTTAAGAATGGGTGCAGTATCAGTAGTTGGGACATTTTTGTTTGGAGGATTCTCAATAGGTTTTTCGCACCCCCGGCAGTTGGTGACATATTTCTGCCGGGACTGCGATGAAGAACACATCAGCTCCAAACAAGTCAGTCTATTTTCTATACTATCCAACCTATCATAAATTGGTTGGCAAGTTTTAAAGAAA
Source organism: Triturus cristatus (assembly GCF_964204655.1). Taxonomy (NCBI): domain Eukaryota; kingdom Metazoa; phylum Chordata; class Amphibia; order Caudata; family Salamandridae; genus Triturus; species Triturus cristatus. The sequence continues at coordinate 984,671,386 of NC_140579.1, read as the reverse complement.
ATTGTCTCCAATTTCCCCCAAAAATCTTCACCCGGGTTTTGCAGGTCCTTAGGCGGGGTCAAGGAAGGCAACATTGGGACACTCTCCTTCCCACTGGCTGAAGTTACTCCTTTGGGATCAGGAATGTTCACATGTGTGGTCCCAAGGCTGATTCTTCTGGACTTCGCTATGTGTCCAGCATTTGGCGGTTCGTTCCGCTTTCTCTTGGGTTTCCGAGTTTTCGGGCCTTCTTTACTTATTGAAATGGGTGCTTTAGCCTTTAAGTTCGTGGCAGACCTAGTCTTTACACTTTCCGACACACCAATGGTTTGTGTTAGATTTGAGGAGCCCTTCTTTGATCTGGTATTAAGATTAGCTCCCTCAGAAACTGGGATGCAGTACACTGGTGAATCGTGACAGGGGGAGATAATTCCAGGGGCGTCCAACACAAGGCATACGTCGCCGGTATCAGTTCCTGGTTCCATATTACGAACAGGGGAACGTATTTGTGACAAATAGCCCAGCGAGGAGTGTTTGTTATTAGGAGAACCCAGCGACAATCGCTTCTCAGTGAGATCAATCTCCCTGTCCAAAATGGAGGAAGCTCTTACCAAAAATTGGTCAAGTGTACCGACAAGGGACTTCCGGCCTGTTACTGGAGCAGTAGTCATCATTCAGGGGGGTTAATTAACTCCTTGCATACAGTCACAATTGGCCAACAAGTACTCTGAGCACCAAATCCGTTTTTATGAATTAGTATAGTACATTGGGGGGGCTCAGCCCGCTATATTCAAGGAAAATGTCAGCAAACACCTTGCAAATATCAAGCAGTATCTAGCAGTAACAGACCTTGTGATGAAGTTCGGCGAGGGAGGGCCCGGCCCGGCCTTACACGGTCTCCAACGGGTGCAAACGGGCCCGCCCTTGGCCCGCGCGCCGCCCGCGCGCGTCCCGCGCTGCGGGGGCACCTGTCAGGCTTTATGCCGGTTCTACGGCAGCCGCGTAACGTCACTAGCGTGCGCGGCCGCCAAGGATGATGGGATTTGTAGGCCGTTCCCCTCACGGCAGCGTTTGGACTACAATGGCCCCGATGGTTTCCTCCTCCGCTGCGAGCACCAACAAGCCGTTCCCGTCACGGCTGGAAAGGAAGCAGAAGTTCCGGTCAGTTAGTGCTGTTTGTATACTGTAGGGGGTCTTGCTGGGGGTAGTGTTTTATGGTTTAAGGTAGTGCAGTGGTGTTTGAGTAGTGTAAGTTGGCGTGCTGGGGGTAGTGTTTTTGGGTTTAGGTCAGTGCAGTGCAGTGGTGTTTGTGTAGTGAAGGGGGTCGTGCTGGGGGTAGTGTTTAAGGGTTAAGGGTAGTGCAGTGGTGTTTGTGTAGTATAGGGGGTCATGCTGAGGGTAGATTTAGGGTTTAGGGTAATGCAGTGGTGTTTGGGTAGTGAAGGGGGTTGTGCTGCAGGTAGTATTTTTGGGTTTAGGGCAGTGGAGTGGTATTTGTTTAGTGTAGGGGGTCATGCTGGGGGTAGTGTTTTAGGGTTTAGGGCAGTGCAGTGGTGTTTGGGTACCGTAGGGGTTTGTGTTGGGGGTAATGTTTTATGGTTCAGGGCAGTACAGTAGTGTTTTTTGTAGTGTAGGGGGTCACGCTGGAGGTAGTGTTTTAGGGTTTCGGGTAGTGCAGTGGTGTTTTTGTAGTGGAGGGGGTCATGCTGGGGTAGTGTTTTAGGGTTTAGGGTAGTACAGTGGTGTTTGTGTAGTGTAGGGGAATGTACTGGGGTAGATTTAGGGTTTAGGATAGTGCAGTGTTTTTTGGCTAGTTTAGGGGTTCATGCTGGGGTAGGGTTTTAGGGCAGTGCAGTGGTATTTGGGTAGTGTTGGGGGATCGTGCTGGGGAAGTGTTTTAGGGTTTAGGGTAGTGCAGTGGTGTTTGGGTAGTGTAGAGGTCATGCTGGGGGTATTGTTCTAGGGCAGTGCAGAGGTGTTTGTGTAGTGTAGTGGGTCATGCTGGGGTAATGTTTTAGGCTTTGGGGAAGTGCAGTGGTATTTGTGTAGTGTAGGGGTTCATGCTGGGGGTAGGGTTTTAGGGTTTAGGGTAGTGCAGTGGTGATTGGGTAGTGTATGGGGATCATGCTGGGGAAGTGTTTTAGGGTTTAGGGAAGTGCAGTGGTGTTTGGGTAGTGTTGGGCGTTGTCATGGGGGAAGTGTTTTAGGGCAGTGCAGAGGTTTGTGTAGTGTATGTGGTCATGCTGGGGGTAGGGTTTTAGGGTTTAGGCCAGTGCAGTTGTTTTTGGGTTTTGTAGGGGTTCCGCTGGAGGTAGTGTTTTAGTGTTTAGGGTAGTGCAGTGGTGTTTGTGTAGTGTAGGGGGTCATGTTTTAGGGTTTAGGGTAGTGCAGTGGTGTTTGGGAAGTGTAGGGGGTCGTGCTGGGGGTAGTGTTTTTGGGTTTAGGGTAGTGCAGTTGTGTTTGGGTAGTGAATGGGGTCGTGCTGGGGTAGTGTTTTAGGGTTTAGGGTAGTGCAGTGGTGTTTGTGTAGTGTAGGGGGTCATGTTTTAGGGTTTAGGGTAGGGCAGTGGGGTTTGGGTAGTATAGGGGTTGGTGCTGGGCGTAGTGTTTTTGGGTTTAGTGTAGGGCAGTTGTGTTTAGGTAGTGAAGTGGTCGTGCTGGGGTTTGTGTTTTATGGTTTAGGGGAGTGCAGTGGTGTTTGGGTAGTATAGGGTTTCATGATTGGGTAATGTTTTAGGGTGTAGGGTAGTGCAGTGCTGTTTGGGTAGTGTAGAGGGTCATGTTTTAGGGTTTAGGGTAGTGCAGTGGTGTTTGGGTAGTGTTGGGCGTTGTCATGGGGGAAGTGTTTTAGGGCAGTGCAAAGGTTTGTGTAGTGTATGTGGTCATGCTGGGGGTAGGGTTTTAGGGTTTAGGCCAGTGCAGTTGTTTTTGGGTTTTGTAGGGGTTCCGCTGGAGGTAGTGTTTTAGTGTTTAGGGTAGTGCAGTGGTGTATATGTAGTGTAGAGGATCATGCTGGGGTAGTGTTTTAGGGTTTAGGGTAGTGCAGTGGTGTTTGTGTAGTGTAGGGGGTCATGTTTTAGGGTTTAGGGTAGTGCAGTGGTGTTTGGGAAGTGTAGGGGGTCGTGCTGGGGGTAGTGTTTTTGGGTTTAGGGTAGTGCAGTTGTGTTTGGGTAGTGAATGGGGTCGTGCTGGGGTAGTGTTTTAGGGTTTAGGGTAGTGCAGTGGTGTTTGTGTAGTGTAGGGGTCATGTTTTAGGGTTTAGGGTAGGGCAGTGGGGTTTGGGTAGTATAGGGGTTGGTGCTGGGCGTAGTGTTTTTGGGTTTAGTGTAGGGCAGTTGTGTTTAGGTAGTGAAGTGGTCGTGCTGGGGTTTGTGTTTTATGGTTTAGGGGAGTGCAGTGGTGTTTGTGTAGTATAGGGTTTCATGATTGGGTAATGTTTTAGGGTGTAGGGTAGTGCAGTGGTGTTTGGGTAGTGTAGAGGGTCATGTTTTAGGGTTTAGGGTAGTGCAGTGGTGTTTGGGTAGTATTGGAGGTCATGCTGGGGGTAGTGTTTTTGGGTTTAGGGTAGTGCAGTTGTGTTTGGGTAGTGAATAGGGTCGTGCTGGGGTAGTGTTTTAGGGTTTAGGGTAGTGCAATGGTGTTAGTTTAGTGTAGGGGGTTGTGTTTTAGGGTTTGGGGTAGTGTGGTGGTATTTAGGTAGTGTAGGGGGTCGTGCTGGGGGTAGTGTTTTAGGGTTTAGGGTAGTGCAGTGGTGTTTGTGTAGTGTAGGGGGTTGTGCTGGTGGTCCTTTTTGAGGGTGTAGCGTAGTGCAGTGGTGTTTGGGTAGTGTGGGGGTCATGCTGGTGGTAGTGTTTTATGGTTAAGGGTAGTGCAGTGCTGTTTGTGTAGTGTAGGGGTTCTTGCTGGGTGTAGTGTTTTAGGGTTTAGGGTAGTGCAGTGGTTTTTGAGTAGTGTAGGGGGTCGTGCTGGGGGTAGTGTTTTAGGTTTTAAGGTAGTACAGAAGTGTTTGAGTAGTGTAGGGGGTCGTGTTTTAGGGTTTAGGGTAGTGCAGTGGTGTGTGGGTAGTGTAGGGGGTTGTGCTGGGAGTAGTGTTTGTGGGTTTAGAGTAGTGCAGTTGTGTTTGGGTAGTGAAGGGGGTGTGCTGGGGTAGTGTTTTAGGGTTAAGGGGAGTACAGTGGTGTTTGTGTAATGTAGGGTGTCGTGCTGGGGGTAGTGTTTTAGGGTTTAGGGTAGTGCAGTGGTGTTTGTGTAGTGTAGGGGGTCTTGCTGAGGGTAGAGCTTTAGGGTTTAAGGTAGTGAGATGGTGTTTGAGTAGTGTAGGGGGATGTGCTGGGGGTAGTGTTTTCGGGATTAGGGCAGTGCAGTGCTGTGGTGTTTAGGTAGTGAAGGGGGTCGTGCTGGGGGTTGTGTTTTAGGGTTTAGGGCAGTGCAGTGGTGTTTGTGTAGTGTAGGGGGTCATGCTGTGGGTAGATTTATGGTTCAGGGTAGTGAAGTGGTGTTTGGGTAGTGTTGGGGTTTGTGCTGGGGTTAGATTTAGGGTTTAGGGTAGTGCCGTGGTGTTTGGGTAGTTTAGGGTGTCATGCTAGGGGTAGTGTTTTAGGGTTTAGGGTAGTGCAGTGGTGTTTGTGTAGTGCAATAGGTCATGCAGGGGGTAGTGTTTTAGGTTTTAAGGTAGTGCAGAAGTGTTTGTGTGGTGTAGGGGGTCGTGTATTAGGGTTTAGGGTAGGGCAGTGGTGTGTGGGTAGTGTAGGGGGTTGTGCTGGGAGTAGTGTTTGTGGGTTTAGGGTAGTGCAGTTGTGTTTGGGTAGTGACGGTGTCGTGCTGGGGGTAGTGTTTTAGGGTTTAGGGTAGTGCAGTGGTGTGTGTGTAGTGTAGGGGGTCTTGCTGGGGGTAGAGCTTTAGAGTTTATGGTAGGGAGTTGGTATTTGAGCAGTGTAGGGGGTTGTGCTGGGGATAGTGTTTTCGGGTTTAGGGCAGTGCAGTGGTATTTTTGTAGTGTATGGGGTCATGCTGCGGGTAGATTTAGGGTTCAGGGTAGTGCAGTGGTGTTTGGGTAGTGTAGGGGTTTGTGCTGGGGGTAGATTTACCGTTTAGGGTAGTGCAGTGGTGTTCGGGTAGTGTAGTGTGTCATGCAAGGGGAAGTGTTTTAGGGTTTAGGGTAGTGCAGTGGTGTTTGTGTAGTGTAGGGGGTCTTGCTGGGGGTAGTGCTTTAGGGTTTAGGGCAGTGCAGTGGTGTTTGTGTAGTTTAGGGGGTCACGCTGGGGGTAGATTTAGGGTTTAGGGTAGTGCATTAGTGTGTGTGTAGTGTAGGGGGTCTTGCTGGGGGTAGTGTTTTAGGGTTTAAGGTAGTGCAGTTGTGTTTGAGTAGAGTAAGGGGGTCGTGCTGGGGTAGTGTTTTAGGGTGTAGGGTAGTACAATGGTGTTTGGGTAGTATAGGGGGTCGTGTTTTAGGGTTTGGGGTAGTGCAGTGGTGTTTGGGTAGTGTAGGGGGTCATGCTGGGGGTAGTGTTTTTGGGTTTAGTGTAGTGCAGTTGTGTTTGGGTAGTGGAGGGGGTCGTGCTGAGGGTAGTGTTTTAGGGTTTAGGGTAGTGCAGTGGTGTTTGTGTAGTGTAAGGGTTCGTGCTGGGGTAGTGTTTTAGGGTGTAGGGTAGTGCAATGGTGTTTGGGTTGCATAGGGGGTCATGCTGGGGTAATGTTTTAGGGTTTAGGGTCGTGCAGTTGTGTTTGTGTAGTGTTGGGGGTCTTGCTGGTGGTAGTGCTTTAGGGTTTAAGGTAGTGCGTTAGTGTTTGAGTAGTGTAGGGTGTTGTGCTGGGGGTAGTGTTTTGGGGTTTAGGGCAGTGCAGTGGTGTTTGGTTACTGTAGGGGGTTGTGCTGGTTGTTGTGTTTTTGGGTTTAGGGCAGTGCAATGGTGTTTGTGTAGTGTAGGGGGTCATGCTGTGGGTAGATTTAGGGTTCAGGGTAGTGCAGTGGTGTTTGGGTAGAGTAGGGGTTTGTGCTGGGGGCAGATTTATGGTTTAGGGTAGTGCTGTGGTGTTCGGGTAGTGTAGGGTATCATGCAAGGGGTAGTGTTTTAGGGTTTAGGGTAGTGTAGTGGTGTTTGTGTAGTGTAGGGGGTCATGCTTGGGGTAGATTTAGGGTAAGGGTAGTGCAGTGGTGTTTGGGTAGTGTAGGAGGTAGTGCCGGGGGTAGTGTTTTAGGGTTAAGGGAACTGCATTTTTGTTTGAGTAGTGTTAGGCGTCATGCTGGGGGTAGTGTTTTCGGGTTAAGGGCAGTGCAGTGGTGTTTGTGTAGTGAAGGGGTCGTGCTTTGGGTAGTGTTTTAGGGTTTAGGGTAGTGCAGTGGTGTTTGTGTAGTGTGGGGGGTTGTGTTTTAGGGTTTCGGGTAGTGCAGTGGTGTTTGGGTAGTGTAGGGGGTCATGCTGGGAGTAGTGTTTTTGGGTTTAGGGTAGTGCAGTTGTGTTTGGGTAGTGAATAGGGTCGTGCTGGGGGTTGTGTTTTAGGGTTTAGGGTAGTGCAATGGTGTTTGTGTAGTGTAGGGGGTTGTGTTTCAGGGTTTGGGGTAGCGCGGTGGTATTTGGGTAGTGTAGAGGGTCGTGCTGGGGGTAGTTTTTTAGGGTTAAGGGTAGTGCAGTGGTGTTTGTGTAGTGTAGGGGGTTGTGCTGGGGTAGTTTTTGAGGGTGTAGCATAGTGCAGTGGTGTTTGGGTAGTGTAGGGGGTCGTGCTGGTGGTAGTGTTTTATGGTTAAGGGTAGTCCAGTGCTGTTTGTGTAGTGTAGGGGTTCTTGCTGGGTGTAGTGTTTTAGGGTTTAGGGTAGTGCAGTGGTGTTTGTGTAGTGTAGGGGATCTTGCTGGAGGTAGAGCTTTAGGGTTTAAGGTAGTGAGTTGGTGTTTGAGTAGTGTAGGGGGTTGTGCTGGGGGTAGTGTTTTTGGGTTTAGGGCAGTGCAGTGCTGTGGTGTTTGGGTAGTGTAGGGGGTCGTGCTGGGGGTTGTGTTTTAGGGTTTAGGGCAGTGCAGTGGTGTTTGTGTAGTGTAGGGAGTCATGCTGCGGGTAGATTTAGGGTTCAGGGTAGTGCAGCGGTGTTTGGGTAGTGTAGGGGTTTGTGCTGGGGGTAGATTTACGGTTTAGGGTAGTGCAGTGGTGTTCGGGTAGTGTAGTGTGTCATGCAAGGGGTAGTGTTTTAGGGTTTAGGGTAGTGCAATGGTGTTTGTGTAGTGTAGGGGGTTGTGTTTTAGGGTTTGGGGTAATGCGGTGGTATTTGAGTAGTGTAGGGGGTCATGCTGGGGGTAGTGTTTTAGGGTTTAGGGTAGTGCAGTGGTGTTTGTGTAGTGTAGGGGGTTGTGCTGGGGGTAGTTTTTGAGGGTGTAGCGTAGTGCAGTGGTGTTTGGGTAGTGTAGGGGGTTGTGCTGGTGGTAGTGTTTTATGATTAAGGGTAGTGCAATGCTGTTTGTGTAGTGTAGGGGTTCTTGCTGGGTGTAGTGTTTTAGGGTTTAGGGTAGTGCAGTGGTGTTTGAGTAGTGTAGGGGGTCGTGCTGGGCGTAGTGGTTTCAGGTTTAGGGCAGTGCAGTGGTGTTTAGGTGGTGTAGGGGATCATGCTGGGGGTAGTGTTTTAGGGTTTACTGCTTTGAAGTGGTATTTGTGTAGTGTAGGGGGATATGCTGCGGGTACATTTAGGGTTCAGGGTAGTGCAGTGGTATTTGGGTAGTGTAAGGGTTTGTGCTGGGGTTATATTTAGGGTTTAGGGTAGTGCAGTGGTGAAGAACCAGGGCCTTATGGGCCTGGCGGCGCAGGGCACGCCTTAATCTCCTGAGTTCACCTGCTTTGTTGAACAGAGACACAGGACACTCTGTTGAGCGTAGAAGATCAGGTTTATTAGCTGTAGCTAAGTACAGTTGTCTCAGAAGTACACTCGGTATGTTCTTAGGAGACTGCCACTTTACTCCGTGGCGCACAATCTTTTATAGCACATAGATTCACCAAGAACACTCCCAATGCATACATGGTTAGCCAAAGAGAAGAGTTTGAAAACAAGATATAACCAATGAGAAAAGTTTGAAAACAAGATATCAAGTAACCCAAATAAACCTCTCTTCCAACTGTTTTTGTCACCCCTCCCCACAAGTTAATCAGTGGTAGTGTCTGCAACTCCACTTGCAGGTGGCAGGACACATTTGTATGCTTTAGAGGACAGTTGTGAAATGAGAGAATACAAGTAGAGAATAGCGAAGGCCAGAAGATAAGATAAAGTCAGGAAAGAATGGTGCAAACCAACAGACTGTCGAGACAGGGTTTAGTCAAACCAGACGAGGATTAGTGGACTCAGCCAGTCCCTGACATTAGTTTCATAAACAGAGACAGGAGGTTATTTTGACACGTCACAGTAAGATCAGCAGAAACACTTCGTTCATTGTGCTGCCTGAGTGAGGGCAACAAAATGGCGACAGAATACAGAATAGAGTTAAAACTGAATTACCTCAGTGGTGTTCGGGTAGTTTAGGGTGTCATGCGAGGGGTAGTGTTTTAGGGTTTAGGGTAGTGCAGTGGTGTTTGTGTTGTGTAATAGGTCATGCAGGGGGTAGATTTAGGGTTTATGGTAGTGCAGTGGTGTTTGGATAGTGTAGGGGGTCTTGTTGGGGATTGATTTAGGGTTTAGGGTAACTTAGTGGTGTTTGTGTAGTGCAGGGGTTCGTGCGGGGGGTAGTGTTTTAGGCTTTAGGGTAGTGCAGTGGTGTTTGGGTAGTGTAGGGGGTAATGTTGGGGCTAGTGTTTGAGGGTTTAGGGTAGTGCAGTAGAGTAGTGCAGAAGTGGTTGTGCAGTGTAGGGGGTCAAGATGGGGGTCGTGTATTAGGGTTTAGGGTAGTGCAGTTGTGTTTGGGTAGTGTAGGATGTACTGCTGGGGGTAGTGTTGTAGGGTTTAGGGTAGTGCCGTGGTGTTTGTGTTGTGTAGGGGGTCGTGCTGGGGGTAGTGTTTTAGGGTTTTGGGTAGTGCAGTGGTGTTTGTGTAGTGTAGGGGGTCGTGCTGTGGGTAGTGTTTTAGGTTTTAAGGTAGTGCAGAAGTGTTTGTGTAGTGTAAGGGGTCGTGTTTTAGGGTTTAGGGTAGTGCAGTGGTGTGTGGGTAGTGTAGGGGGTTGTGCTGGGAGTAGTGTTTGTGGGTTTAGAGTAGTGCAGTTGTGTTTGGGCAGTGAAGGGGTTGTGCTGGGGGTAGTGTTTTAGGGTTTAGGGTAGTGCAGTGGTGTTTGTGTAGTGTAGGGGGTCTTGCTGGGGTAGAGCTTTAGGGTTTAAGGTAGTGAGATGGTGTTTGAGTACTGTAGGGGGTTGTGCTGGGGGTAGTGTTTTCAGGATTAGGGCAGTGCAGTGCTGTGGTGTTTGGGTAGTGTAGCAGGTCGTGCTGGAGGTTGTGTTTTAGGGTTTAGGGCAGTGCAGTGGTGTTTGTGTAGTGTAGGGGGTCATGCTGCGGCTAGATTTAGGGTTCAGGGTAGTGCAGTGGTGTTTGGGTAGTGTAGGGGTTTGTGCTCGGGGTAGATTTACAGTTTAGGGTAGTGCAGTGGTGTTCGGGTAGTGTAGTGTGTCATTCAAGGGTAGTGTTTTATGGTTCAGGGTAGTACAGTGGTGTTTGGGTAGTGTAGGGGTTTGTGCTGGGGCTAGATTTAGGGTTTAGGGTAGTGCAGTGATGTTTAGGTAGTTTAGGGTGTCATGCGAGAAGTAGTGTTTTAGGTTTTAGGGTAGTGCAGTGGTGTTTGCGTAGTGTAATAGGTCATGCAGGGGGTAGATTTAGGGTTTATGGTAGTGCAGTGGTGTTTGGATTGTGTATGGGGTCTTGCTGGGGATTGATTTAGGGTTTAGGGTAACGCAGTGCTGTTTGTGTAGTGCGGGGGTTCGTGCAGGGGTAGTGTTTTAGGCTTTAGGGTAGTGCAGTGGTGTTTGGGTAGTGTAGGGGGTAATGTTGGGGCTAGTGTTTGAGGGTTTAGGGTAGTGCAGTAGAGTCGTGCAGAAGTGGTTGTGCAGTGTAGGGGGTCATGATGGGGGTCGTGTTTTAGGGTTTAGGGTAGTGCAGTTGTGTTTGGGTAGTGTAGGAGGTACTGCTGGGGGTAGTGTTTTAGGATTTAGGGTAGTGCCGTGGTGTTTGTGTTGTGTAGGGGAATGTGCTCGGGATAGTGTTTTAGGGTTTAGGGGAGTGCAGTGGTGTTTTTGTAGTGTAGGGGGTAGTGCTGGGGCTAGTGTTTTAGGGTTTAGGGTAGTGCAGTGGTGTTTGTGTAGTGTAGGGGTCATGCTGGGGGTAGTGTTTTAGGTTTTAAGGTAGTGCAGAAGTGTTTGTGTAGTGTAGGGGGTCGTGTTTTAGGGTTTAGGGTAGTGCCGTGGTGTGTGGGTAGTGTAGGGGGTTGTGCTGGGAGTAGTGTTTGTGAGTTTAGAGTAGTGCAGTTGTGTTTGGGTAGTGAAGGGGTTGAGCTGGGGGTAGTGTTTTAGGGTTAAGGGGAGTACAGTGGTGTTTGTGTAATGTAGGGTGTCATGCTGGGGGTAGTGTTTTAGGGTTTAGAGTAGTGCAGTGGTGTTTGTGTAGTGTAGGGGGTCTTGCTGGGGGTAGAGCTTTAGGGTTTAAGGTAGTGAGATGGTGTTTCAGTAGTGTAGGGGGTTGTGCTGGGGGTAGTGTTTTCGGGATTAGGGCAGTGCAGTGTTGTGGTGTTTGGGTAGTGTAGGGGGTCGTGCTGGGGTTGTGTTTTAGGGTTTAGGGCAGTGTAGTGGTATTTGTGTAGTGGTGGGGGTCATGCTGCGGGTAGATATAGGGTTCAGGGTAGTGCAGTGGTGTTTGGGTAGTGTAGGGGTTTGTGCTGGGGTAGATTTACGGTTAAGGGTAGTGCAGTGGTGTTCGGGTATTGTAGTGTGTCATGCAAGGGGTAGTGTTTTATTGTTCAGGGTAGAGCAGTGGTATTTGGGTAGTGTAGGGGTTTGTGCTGGGGTTAGATTTAGGTTTTAGGGTAGTGCAGTGGTGTTTGGATAGTGTAGGGGGTCTTGCTGGGGATTGATTTAGGGTTTAGAGTATCGCAGTGGTGTTTGCGCAGTGTAGGGGTTCGTGCCGGGGTAGTGTTTTTGGGTTTTGGGTAGTGCAGAGGTGATTGGGAAGTGCAGGGGTTCGTGCAGGGGTAGTGTTTTAGGCTTTAGGGTAGTGCAGTGGTGTTTGGGTAGTGTAGGGGGTCATGTTGGGGCTAGCGTTTGAGGGTTTAGGGTAGTGCAGTAGAGTAGTGCAGAAGTGATTGTGCAGTGTAGGGGGTCATGATGGGGGTCGTGTATTAAGGGTTTAGGGTAGTGCAGTTGTGTTTGGGTAGTGTAGGAGGTACTGCTGGGGGCAGTGTGTTAGGGTTTAGGGTACTGCTGTTGTGTTTGAGTAGTTTAGGGGGTCGTGCTGGGGGTAGGGTTTTAGGGTTTAGGGTAGTGCAGTGGTGTTTGTGTAGTGTAGGGGGTAGTGCTGGGGCTAGTGTTTTAGGGTTGAGGGTAGTGCAGTGGTGTTTGTGTGGTGTAGGGGGTCGTGCTGGGGGTAGTGTTTTAGGTTTTAAGGTAGTACAGAAGTGTTTGTGTAGTGTAGGGGGACGTGTATTAGGGTTTACGGTAGTGCAGTGGTGAGTGGGTAGTGTAGGGGGTTATGCTGGGAGTAGTGTTTGTGGGTTTAGGGTAGCGCAGTTGTGTTTGGGTAGTGAAGGGGTTGTGCTGGGGGTAGTGTTTTAGGGTTAAGGGGAGTACAGTGGTGTTTGTGTAATGTAGGGTGTCGTGCTGGGGGTAGTGTTGTAGGGTTTAGGGTAGTGCAGTGGTGTTTGTGTAGTGTAGGGGGTTGTGTTAGGGGTAGTGTTTTAGGGTTTAGGGTAGTGCAGTGGTGTTTGTGTAGTGTAGGGGGTCTTGCTGGGGATAGAGCTTTAGGGTTTAAGGTAGTGAGTTGGTGTTTGAGTAGTGTAGGGGGTTGTGCTGGGGTTAGTGTTTTCGGGTTTAGGGCAGTGCAGTGCTGTGGTGTTTGGATAGTGTAGGGGGTCCTGCTGGGGGTTGTGTTTTAGTGTTTAGGGCAGTGCATTGGTATTTGTGTAGTGTAAGGGGTCATGCTGCGGGTAGATTTAGGGTTCAGGGTAGTGCAGTGGTGTTTGGGTAGTGTAGGTTAGTTTGTACTGGGGTAGATTTATGGTTTAGGGTAGTGCAGTGGTGTTCGGGTAGTGTAGTGTGTGATGCAAGGGGTAGTGTTTTAGGGTTTAGGGTAGTGCAATGGTGTTTGTGTAGTGTAGGGGGTTGTGTTTTAGGGTATGGGGTAGTGCGGTGGTATTTGGGTAGTGTAGGGGGTCGTGCTGGGGGTAGTGTTTTAGGGTTTAGGGTAGTGCAGTGGTGTTTGTGTAGTGTAGGGGGTTGTGCTGGGGGTAGTTTTTGAGGGTGTAGCGTAGTGCAGTGGTGTTTGGGTAGTGTAGGGGGTCGTGCTGGTGGTAGTGTTTTATGGTTAAGGGTAGTGCAGTGCTGTTTGTGTGGTGTAGGGGTTCTTGCGAGGTGTAGTGTTTTAGGGTTTAGGGTAGTGCAGTGGTGTTTGAGTAGTGTAGGGGTCATGCTGGGCGTAGTGGTTTCAGGTTTAGGGCAGTGCAGTGGTGTTTGGGTGGTGTAGGGGATCGTGCTGGGGTAGTGTTTTAGGGTTTACTAATTTGAAGTGGTATTTGTGTAGTGTAGGGGGATATGCTGCGGGTAGATTTAGGGTTCAGGGTAGTGCAGTGGTGTTTGGGTAGTGTAGGGGTTTGTGCTGGGGTTACATTTAGGGTTTAGGGTAGTGCAGTGGTGTTCGGGTAGTTTAGGGTGTCATGCGAGGGGTAGTGTTTTAGGGTTTAGGGTAGTGCAGTGGTGTTTGTGTAGTGTAATAGGTCATGCAGGGGGTTGATTTAGGGTTTATGGTAGTGCAGTGGTGTTTGGATAGTGTAGGGGGTCTTGCTGGGGATTGATTTAGGGTTTAGAGTAGCGCAGTGGTGTTTGCGTAGTGTAGGGGTTCGTGCTGGGGGTAGTGTTTTTGGGTTTTGGGTAGTGCAGAGGTGATTGGGAAGTTCAGGGGTTCATGCTGGGGGTAGTGTATTAGGCTTTAGGGTAGTGCAGTGGTGTTTGGGGAGTGTAGGGGGTCATGTTGGGGCTAGTGTTTGAGGGTTTAGGGTAGTGTAGTAGAGTAGTGCAGAAGTGGTTGTGCAGTGTAGGGGGTCATGATGGGGGTCGTGTTTTAGGGTTTAGGGTAGTGCAGTTGTGTTTGGGTAGTGTAGGAGATACTGCTGGGGGCAGTGTTTTAGGGTTTAGGGTAGTGCCGTTGTGTTTGAGTAGTTTAGGGGGTCGTACTGGGGGTAGTGTTTTAGAGTTTAGGGGAGTGCAGTGGAGTTTGTGTAGTGTAGGGGGTAGTGCTGGGGCTAGTGTTTTAGGGTTTAGGGTAGTGCAGTGGTGTTTGTGTAGTGTAGGGGGTCGTGCTGGGGGTAGTGTTTTAGGTTTTAAGGTAGTGCAGAAGTGTTTGTGTAGTGTAGGGGGTCGTGTATTAGGGTTTAGGGTAGTGTAGTGGTGTGTGGGTAGTGTAGGGGGTTGTGCTGGGAGTAGTGTTTGTGGGTTTAGGATAGTGCAGTTGTGTGTGGGTAGTGAAGGGGTTGTGCTGGGGGTAGTGTTGTAGGGTTAAGGGGAGTACAGTGGTGTTTGTGTAATGTAGGGTGTCGTGCTGGGGGTAGTGTTTTAGGGTTTAGGGTAGTGCAGTGGTGTTTGTGTAGTGTAGGGGGTTGTGCTAGGGGTAGTGTTTTAGGGTTTAGGGTAGTGCAGTGGTGTTTGTGTAGTGTAGGGGGTCTTGCTGGGGGTAGAGCTTTAGGGTTTAAGGTAGTGAGTTGGTGTTTGAGTAGTGTAGGGGGTTGTGCTGAGTGTAGTGTTTTCGGGTTTAGGGCAGTGTAGTGCTGTGGTGTTTGGGTAGTGTAGGGGTTTGTGCTGGGGTAGATTTACGGTTTAGGGTAGTGCAGTGGTGTTCGGGTAGTGTAGTGTGTCATTCAAGGGGTAGTGTTTTAGGGTTTAGGGTAGTGCAAAGGTGTTTGTGTAGTGTAGGGGGTTGTGTTTTAGGGTTTGGGGTAGTGCGGTGGTATTTGGGTAGTGTAGGGGGTCGTGCTGGGGGTAGTGTTTTAGGGTTTAGGGCAGTGAAGTTGTGTTTGTGTAGTGTAGGGGGTTGTGCTAGGGGTAGTGTTTTAGGGTTTAGGGTGGTGCAGTGGTGTTTGTGTAGTGTAGGGGGTCTTGCTGGGGGTAGAGCTTTAGGGTTTAAGGTAGTGAGTTGGTGTTTGAGTAGTGTAGGGGGTTGTGCTGGGGGTAGTGTTTTCGGGTTTAGGACAGTGCAGTGCTGTGGTGTTTGGGTAGTGTAGGGGGTCGTGCTGGGGGTTGTGTTTTACGGTTTAGGGCAGTGCAGTGGTATTTGTGTAGTGTAAGGGATCATGCTGCGGGTAGATTTAGGGTTCAGGGTAGTGCAGTGGTGTTTGGGTAGTGTAGGGGTTTGTGCTGGGGGTAGATTTATGGTTTAGGGTAGTGCAGTGGTGTTCAGGTAGTGTAGTGTGTCATGCAAGGGGAAGTGTTTTAGGGTTTAGGGTAGTGCAATGGTGTTTGTGTAGTGTAGGGTGTTGTGTTTTAGGGTTTGGGGTAGTGCGGTGGTATTTGGGTAGTGTAGGGGGTCGTGCTGGGGGTAGTGTTTTAGGGTTTAGGGTAGTGCAGTGGTGTTTGTGTAGTGTAGGGGGTCGTGCTGGGGTAGTGTTTTAGGTTTTAAGGTAGTGCAGAAGTGTTTGTGTAGTGTAGGGGGTCGTGTATTAGGGTTTAGGGTAGTGTAGTGGTGTGTGGGTAGTGTAGGGGGTTGTGCTGGGAGTAGTGTTTGTGGGTTTAGGATAGTGCAGTTGTGTGTGGGTAGTGAAGGGGTTGTGCTGGGGGTAGTGTTGTAGGGTTAAGGGGAGTACAGTGGTGTTCGTGTAATGTAGGTTGTCGTGCTGGGGGTAGTGTTTTAGGGTTTAGGGTAGTGCAGTGGTGTTTGTGTAGTGTAGGGGGTTGTGCTAGGGGTAGTGTTTTAGGGTTTAGGGTAGTGCAGTGGTGTTTGTGTAGTGTAGGGGGTCTTGCTGGGGGTAGAGCTTTAGGGTTTAAGGTAGTGAGTTGATGTTTGAGTAGTGTAGGGGGTTGTGCTGAGTGTAGTGTTTTCGGGTTTAGGGCAGTGTAGTGCTGTGGTGTTTGGGTAGTGTAGGGGTTTGTGCTGGGGTAGATTTACGGTTTAGGGTAGTGCAGTGGTGTTCGGGTAGTGTAGTGTGTCATTCAAGGGGTAGTGTTTTAGGGTTTAGGGTAATGCAAAGGTGTTTGTGTAGTGTAGGGGGTTGTGTTTTAGGGTTTGGGGTAGTGCGGTGGTATTTGGGTAGTGTAGGGGGTCGTGCTGGGGGTAGTGTTTTAGGGTTTAGGGTAGTGAAGTTGTGTTTGTGTAGTGTAGGGGGTTGTGCTAGGGGTAGTGTTTTAGGGTTTAGGGTGGTGCAGTGGTGTTTGTGTAGTGTAGGGGGTCTTGCTGGGGGTAGAGCTTTAGGGTTTAAGGTAGTGAGTTGGTGTTTGAGTAGTGTAGGGGGTTGTGCTGGGGGTAGTGTTTTCGGGTTTAGGACAGTGCAGTGCTGTGGTGTTTGGGTAGTGTAGGGGGTCGTGCTGGGGGTTGTGTTTTACGGTTTAGGGCAGTGCAGTGGTATTTGTGTAGTGTAAGGGATCATGCTGCGGGTAGATTTAGGGTTCAGGGTAGTGCAGTGGTGTTTGGGTAGTGTAGGGGTTTGTGCTGGGGGTAGATTTATGGTTTAGGGTAGTGCAGTGGTGTTCAGGTAGTGTAGTGTGTCATGCAAGGGGTAGTGTTTTAGGGTTTAGGGTAGTGCAATGGTGTTTGTGTAGTGTAGGGTGTTGTGTTTTAGGGTTTGGGGTAGTGCGGTGGTATTTGGGTAGTGTAGGGGGTCGTGCTGGGGGTAGTGTTTTAGGGTTTAGGGTAGTGCAGTGTTGTTTGTGTAGTGTAGGGGGTTGTGCTGGGGATAGTTTTTGAGGGTGTAGCGTAGTGCAGTGGTGTTTGGGTAGTGTAGCGGGTCGTGCTGGTGGTAGTGTTTTATGGTTAAGGGTAGTGCAGTGCTGTTTGTGTAGTGTAGGGGTTCTTGCTGGATGTAGTGTTTTAGGGTTTAGGGTAGTGCAGTGGTGTTTGAGAAGTGTAGGGGTCGTGCTGGGCGTAGTGGTTTCAGGTTTAGGGCAGTGCAGTGCAGTGGTGTTTGGGTGGTGTAGGGGATCGTGCTGGGGTAGTGTTTTAGGGTTTACTGCTTTGCAGTGGTATTTGTGTAGTGTAGGGGGATATGCTGCGGGTAGATTTAGGGTTCAGGGTAGTGCAGTGGTATTTTGGGTAGTGTAGGTGTTTGTGCTGGGGTTACATTTAGGGTTTAGGGTAGTGCAGTGGTGTTTGTGTAGTGTAGGGGGTTGTGCTAGGGGTAGTGTTTTAGGGTTTAGGGTGGTGCAGTGGTGTTTGTGTAGTGTAGGGGGTCTTGCTGGGGGTAGAGCTTTAGGGTTTAAGGTAGTGAGTTGGTGTTTGAGTAGTGTAGGGGGTTGTGCTGGGGGTAGTGTTTTCGGGTTTAGGACAGTGCAGTGCTGTGGTGTTTGGGTAGTGTAGGGGGTCGTGCTGGGGGTTGTGTTTTACGGTTTAGGGCAGTGCAGTGGTATTTGTGTAGTGTAAGGGATCATGCTGCGGGTAGATTTAGGGTTCAGGGTAGTGCAGTGGTGTTTGGGTAGTGTAGGGGTTTGTGCTGGGGGTAGATTTATGGTTTAGGGTAGTGCAGTGGTGTTCAGGTAGTGTAGTGTGTCATGCAAGGGGTAGTGGTTTAGGGTTTAGGGTAGTGCAATGGTGTTTGGGTAGTGTAGGGTGTTGTGTTTTAGGGTTTGGGGTAGTGCGGTGGTATTTGGGTAGTGTAGGGGGTCGTGCTGGGGGTAGTGTTTTAGGGTTTAGGGTAGTGCAGTGTTGTTTGTGTAGTGTAGGGGGTTGTGCTGGGGATAGTTTTTGAGGGTGTAGCGTAGTGCAGTGGTGTTTGGGTAGTGTACGGGGTCGTGCTGGTGGTAGTGTTTTATGGTTAAGGGTAGTGCAGTGCTGTTTGTGTAGTGTAGGGGTTCTTGCTGGGTGTAGTGTTTTAGGGTTTAGGGTAGTGCAGTGGTGTTTGAGAAGTGTAGGGGTCGTGCTGGGCGTAGTGGTTTCAGGTTTAGGGCAGTGCAGTGCAGTGGTGTTTGGGTGGTGTAGGGGATCGTGCTGGGGTAGTGTTTTAGGGTTTACTGCTTTGCAGTGGTATTTGTGTAGTGTAGGGGGATATGCTGCGGGTAGATTTAGGGTTCAGGGTAGTGCAGTGGTATTTTGGGTAGTGTAGGTGTTTGTGCTGGGGTTACATTTAGGGTTTAGGGTAGTGCAGTGGTGTTCGGGTAGTTTAGGGTGTCATGCGAGGGGTAGTGTTTTAGGGTTTAGGGTAGTGCAGTGGTGTTTGTGTAGTGTAATAGGTCATGCAGGGGGTATATTTAGGGTTTATGGTAGTGCAGTGGTGTTTGGATAGTGTAGGGGGTCTTGCTGGGGATTGATTTAGGGTTTAGAGTAGCGCAGTGGTGTTTGCGTAGTGTAGGGGTTTGTGCTGGGGGTAGTGTTTTTGGGTTTTGGGTAGTGCAGAGGTGATTGGGAAGTGCAGGGGTTCATGCAGGGGGTAGTGTATTAGGCTTTAGGGTAGTGCAGTGGTGTTTGGGTAGTGTAGGGGGTCATGTTGGGGCTAGTGTTTGAGGGTTTAGGGTAGTGCAGTAGAGTAGTGCAGAAGTGGTTGTTCAGTGTAGGGGGTCATGATGGGGGTCGTGTTTTAGGGTTTAGGGTAGTGCAGTTGTGTTTGGGTAGTATAGGAGGTACTGCTGGGGGCAGTGTTTTAGTGTTTAGGGTAGTGCAGTGGTGTTTGGGTAGTGTAGGGGTTTGTGCTGGGGTAGTGTTTGTGGGTTTAGGGTAGTGCAGTTGTGTTTGGGTAGTGAAGGGGTTGTGCTGGGGTAGTGATTTAGGGTTAAGGGGAGTACAGTGGTGTTTGTGTAATGTAGGGTGTCGTGCTGGGGGTAGTGTTTTAGGGTTTAGGGTAGTGCAGTGGTGTTTGTGTAGTGTAGGGGGTTGTGCTAGGGGTAGTGTTTTAGGGTTTAGGGTAGTGCAGTGGTGTTTGTATAGTGTAGGGGGTCTTGCTGGGGGTAGAGCTTTAGGGTTTAAGGTAGTGAGTTGGTGTTTGAGTAGTGTAGGGGGTTGTGCTGGGTGTAGTGTTTTCGGGTTTAGGGCAGTGCAGTGCGGTGGTGTTTGGGTAGTGTAGGGGGTCGTGCTGGGGGTTGTGTTTTAGGGTTTAGGGCAATGCAGTGGTATTTGTGTAGTGTAAGGGGTCATGCTGCGGGTAGATTTAGGGTTCAGGGTAGTGCAGTGGTGTTTGGGTAGTGTAGGGGTTTGTGCTGGGGGTAGATTTACGGTTTAGGGAAGTGCAGTGGTGTTCGGGTAGTGTAGTGTGTCATGAAAGGGGTAGTGTTTTAGGGTTTAGGGTAGTGCAATGGTGTTTGTGTAGTGTAGGGGGTTGTGTTTTAGGGTTTGGGGTAGTGCAGTGGTGTTTGGGTAGTGTAGGGGTTTGTGCTTGGGGTAGATTTACGGTTTAGGGTAGTGCACTGGTGTTCGGGTAGTGTAGTGTGTCATGCAAGGGGTAGTGTTTTAGGATTTAGGGTAGTGCAATGGTGTTTGTGTAGTGTAATAGGCCATGCAGGGGGTAGATTTAGGTTTTATGGTAGTGAAGTGGTGTGTGGGTAGTGTAGGGGGTTATGCTGGGAGTAGTGTTTGTGGGTTTAGAGTAGTGCAGATGTGTTTGGCTAGTGAAGGGGTTGTGCTGGCGGTAGTGTTTTAGGGTTTAGGGTAGTGCAGTGGTGTTTGTGTAGTGTGGGGGGTTGTGATTTAGGGCTTGGGGTAGTGCGGTGGTATTTGGGTAGTGTAGGGGGTCGTGCTGGGGGTAGTGTTTTAGGGTTTAGGGTAGTGCAGTGGTGTTTGGGTAGTGTAGGGGGTCGTGCTGGTGGTAGTGTTTCATGGTTAAGGGTACTGCAGTGCTGTTTGTGTAGTGTAGGGGTTCTTGCTGGGTGTATTGTTTCAGGGTTTAGGGTAGTGCAGTGGTGTTTGAGTAGTGTAGGGGGTCGTGCTGGGCGTAGTGGTTTCAGGTTTAGGGCAGTGCAGTGGTGTTTGGGTGGTGTAGGGGATCGTGCTGGGGTAGTGTTTTAGGGTTTACTGCTTTGCAGTGGTATTTGTGTAGTGTAGGGGGATATGCTGCGGGTAGATTTAGGGTTCAGGGTAGTGCAGTGGTATTTGGGTAGTGTAGGGGTTTGTGCTGGGGTTACATTTAGGGTTTAGGGTAGTGCAGTGGTGTTCGGGTAGTTTAGGGTATCATGCGAGGGGTAGTGTTTTATGGTTTAGGGTAGTGCAGTGGTGTTTGTGTAATGTAATAGGTCATGCAGGGGGTAGATTTAGGTTTTATGGTAGTGAAGTGGTGTTTGGATAGTGTAGGGGGTCTTGCTGGGGATTGATTTAGGGTTTAGGGTAACGTAGTGGTGTTTGTGTGGTGCAGGGGTTCGTGCAGGGGGTAGGGTTTTAGGCTTTAGGGTAGTGCAGTGGTGTTTGGGTAGTGTAGGGGGTAATGTTGGGACTAGTGTTTGAGGGTTTAGGGTAGTGCAGTAGAGTAGTGCAGAAGTGATTGTGCAGTGTAGGGGGTCATCATGGGGGGCATGTTTTAGGGTTTAGGGTAGTGCAGTTGTGTTTGGGTAGTGTAGGAGATACTGCTGCGGGTAGTGTTTTAGGGTTTAGGGTAGTGTCGTGGTGTTTGTGTTGTGTAGGGGGTCGTGCTGGGGGTAGTGTTTTAGGGTTTAGGGGAGTGCAGTGGTGTTTGTGTAGTGCAGGGGGTAGTGCTGGAGCTAGTGTTTTAGGGTTTTAGGTAGTGCAGTGGTGTTTGTGTAGTGTAGGGGGCCGTGCTGGGGGTAGTGTTTTAGGTTTTAAGGTAGTGAAGAAGTGTTTGTGTAGTGTGGGGGGTTGTATTTTAGGGTTTAGGGTAGTGCAGTGGTGTGTGGGTAGTGTAGGGGGTTGTGCTGGGAGCAGTGTTTGTGGGTTTAGAGTAGTGCAGTTGTGTTTGGCTAGTGAAGGGGTTGTGCTGGGGGGTAGTGTTTTAGGGTTTAGGGTAGTGCAGTGGTGTTTGTGTAGTGTAGGGGTCTTGCTGTGGGTAGAGCTTTAGGGTTTAAGGTAGTGAGATGGTGTTTGAGTAGTGTAGGGGGTTGTGCTGGGGGTTGTGTTTTCGGGTTTAGGGCAGTGCAGTGGTGTTTGTGTAGTGTAGTGGGTCATGCTGCGGCTAGATTTAGGGTTCAGGGTAATGCAGTGGTGTTTGGGTAGTGTAGGGGGTCGTGCTGGGGGTTGTGTGTTAGGGTTTAGGGCAGTGCAGTGGTGTTTGTGTAGTGTAGGGGGTCATGCTGCGGCTAGATTTAGGGTTCAGGGTAGTGCAGTGGTGTTTGGGTAGTGTAGAGGTTTGTGCTGGGGTAGATTTACGGTTTAGGGTAGTGCAGTGGTGTTCGGGTACTGCAGGGGGTAGTGCTGGAGCTAGTGTTTTAGGGTTTTGGGTAGTGCAGTGGTGTTTGTGTAGTGTAGGGGGCAGTGCTGGGGGTAGTGTTTTAGGTTTTAAGGTAGTGAAGTAGTGTTTGTGTAGTGTAGGGGTTGTGTTTTAGGGTTTAAGGTAGTGAGATGGTGTTTGAGTAGTGTAGGGGGTTGTGCTGGGGGTAGTGTTTTCGGGTTTAGGGCAGTGCAGTGGTGTTGGTGTAGTGTAGGGGGTCATGCTGCGGCTAGATTTAGGGTTCAGGGTAATGCAGTGGTGTTTGGGTAGTGTAGGGGGTCGTGCTGGGGTTTGTGTTTTAGGTTTTAGGGCAGTGCAGTGGTGTTTATGTAGTGTAGGGGGTCATGCTGCGGCTAGATTTAGGGTTCAGGGTAGTGCAGTGGTGTTTGGGTAGTGTAGAGGTTTGTGCTGGGGTAGATTTACGGTTTAGGGTAGTGCAGTGATGTTCGGGTAGTGTAGTGTGTCATGCAAGGGGTAGTGTTTTATGGTTCAGGGTAGTGCAGTGGTATTTGGGTAGTATAGGGGTTTGTGCAGGGGTTAGATTTAGGGTTTATGGTAGTGCAGTGGTGTTCGGGTAGTGTAATAGGTCATGCAGGGGGTAGATTTAGGGTTTATGGTAGTGCAGTGGTGTTTGGATAGTGTATGGGGTCTTGATGGGGATTGATTTAGGGTTTAGGGTAACGCAGTGGTGTTTGTGTAGTGCAGGGGTTCGTGCAGGGGGCAGTGTATTAGGCTTTAGGGTAGTGCAGTGGTGTTTGGGTAGTGTTAGGGGTAATGTTGGGGCTAGTGTTTGAGGTTTTAGGGTAGTGCAGTAGAGTAGTGCAGAAGAGGTTGTGCAGTGTAGGGGGTCATGATGGGGGTCGTGTTTTAGGGTTTAGGGTAGTGCAGTTGTGTTTGGGTTGTGTAGGAGGTACTGCTGGGGATAGTGTTTTAGGGTTTAGGGTAGTGCCGTGGTGTTTGTGTTGTGTAGGGGGTCGAGCTGGGGGTAGTGTTTTAGGGTTTAGGGGAGTGCAGTGGTGTTTGTGTAGTGTAGGGGTAGTGCTGGGGCTAGTGTTTTAGGGTTTAGGGTAGTGCAGTGGTGTTTGTGTAGTGTAGGTGGTCAAGCTGGGTGTAGATTTAGGGTTTAGGGTAATGCAGTGGTGTTTGGGTAGTGTAGGGGGTCGTACAGCAGGTAGTGTTTTAGGGTTTAGGGCAGTGCAGTGGTGTTTGTGTACTGTAGGGGGTCTTAATTGGTGGTAGTGTTTTAGGATTTAGGGCAGTGCAGTGTTGTTTGGGTATTGTAGGGGGTTGTGCTGGGGGTTTTGTTTTAGCGTTTAGGGTAGTGCAGTGGTGTTTGGGTAGTGTAGGTGGCCATGCTGGGGTTAGATTAAGGGTTTAGGGTAGTGCAGTGGTGTTTGTGTAGTGAAGGGGGTCTTGCTGGGGGTAGAGCTTTAGGGTTTAAGGTAGTGAGTTGGTGTTTGAGTAGTGTAGGGGGTTGTGCTGGGGGTAGTGTTTTCGGGTTTAGGGCAGTGCAGTGCTGTGGTGTTTGGGTAGTGTAGGGGGTCGTGCTGGGGGTTGTGTTTTACGGTTTAGGGCAGTGCAGTGGTATTTGTGTAGTATAAGGGGTCATGCTGTGGGTAGATTTAGGGTTCAGGGTAGTGCAGTGGTGTTTGGGTAGTGTAGGGGTTTGTGCTGGGGTAGATTTACGGTTTAGGGTAGTGCAGTGGTGTTCAGGTAGTGTAGTGTGTCATGCAAGGGGGAGTGTTTTAGGGTTTAGGGTAGTGCAATGGTGTTTGTGTAGTGTAGGGTGTTGTGTTTTAGGGTTTGGGGTAGTGCGGTGGTATTTGGGTAGTGTAGGGGGTCGTGCTGGGGGTAGTGTTTTAGGGTTTAGGGTAGTGCAGTGTTGTTTGTGTGGTGTAGGGGGTTGTGCTGGGGATAGATTTTGAGGGTGTAGCGTAGTGCAGTGGTGATTGGGTAGTGTAGGGGGTCGTGCTGGTGGTAGTGTTTTATGGTTAAGGGTAGTGCAGTGCTGTTTGTGTAGTGTAGGGGTCGTGCTGGGCGTAGTGGTTTCAGGTTTAGGGCAGTGGAGTGCAGTGGTGTTTGGGTGGTGTAGGGGATCGTGCTGGGGGTAGTGTTTTAGGGTTTACTGCTTTGCAGTGGTATTTGTGTAGTGTAGGGGGATATGCTGTGGGTAGATCTAGGGTTCAGGGTAGTGCAGTGGTATTTTGGGTAGTGTAGGGGTTTGTGCTGGGGTTACATTTAGGGTTTAGGGTAGTGCAGTGGTGTTCGGGTAGTTTAGGGTGTCATGCGAGGGGTAGTGTTTTAGGGTTTAGGGTAGTGCAGTGGTGTTTGTGTAGTGTAATAGGTCATGCAGGGGGTATATTTAGGGTTTATGGTAGTGCAGTGGTGTTTGGATAGTGTAGGGGGTCTTGCTGGGGATTGATTTAGGGTTTAGAGTAGCACAGTGGTGTTTGCGTAGTGTAGGGGTTCGTGCTGGGGGTAGTGTTTTGGGGTTTTGGGTAGTGCAGAGGTGATTGGGAAGTGCAGGGGTTCATGCAGGGGGTAGTGTATTAGGCTTTAGGGTAGTGCAGTGGTGTTTGGGTAGTGTAGGGGGTCATGTTGGGGCTAGTGTTTGAGGGTTTAGGGTAGTGCAGAAGTGGTTGTGCAGTGTAGGGGGTCATGATGGGGGTCGTGTTTTAGGGTTTAGGGTAGTGCAGTTGTGTTTGGATAGTATAGGAGGTACTGCTGGGGGCAGTGTTTTAGGGTTTAGGGTAGTGCCGTTGTGTTTGAGTAGTTTAGGGGGTCGTGCTGGGGTAGTGTTTTAGGGTTTAGGGTAGTGCAGCGGTGTTTGTGTAGTGTAGGGGGTCGTGTATTAGGGTTTAGGTTAGTGTAGTGGTGTGTGGGTAGTGTAGGGGGTTGTGCTGGGAGTAGTGTTTGTGGGTTTAGGGTAGTGCAGTTGTGTTAGGGTAGTAAAGGGGTTGTGCTGGGGGTAGTGTTTTAGGGTTAAGGGGAGTACAGTGGTGTTTGTGTAATGTAGGGTGTCGTGCTGGGGGTAGTGTTTTATGGTTTAGGGTAGTGCAGTGGTGTTTGTGAAGTGTAGGGGGTTGTGCTAGGGGTAGTGTTTTAGGGTTTAGGGTAGTGCAGTGGTGTTTGTATAGTGTAGGGGGTCTTGCTGGGGGTAGAGCTTTAGGGTTTAAGGTAGTGAGTTGGTGTTTGAGTAGTGTAGGGGGTTGTGCTGGGTGTAGTGTTTTCGGGTTTAGGGCAGTGCAGTGCTGTAGTGTTTGGGTAGTGTAGGGGGTCGTGCTGGGGGTTGTGTTTTAGGGTTTAGGGCAGTGCAGTGGTATTTGTGTAGTGTAAGGGGTCATGCTTCAGGTAGATTTAGGGTTCAGGGTAGTGCAATGCTGTTTGGGTAGTGTAGGGGGTCGTGCTGGGCGTAGTGGTTTCAGGTTTAGGGCAGTGCAGTGGTGTTTGGGTGGTGTAGGGGATCGTGCTGGGGTAGTGTTTTAGGGTTTACTGCTTTGCAGTGGTATTTGTGTAGTGTAGGGGGATATACTGCAGGTAGATTTAGGGTTCTGGGTAGTGCAGTGGTATTTGGGTAGTGTAGGGGTTTGTGCTGGGGTTACATTTAGGGTTTAGGGTAGTGCAGTGGTGTTCGGGTAGTTTAGGGTGTCATGCGAGGGGTAGTGTTTTAGGGTTTAGGGTAGTGCAGTGGTGTTTGTGTAGTGTAATAGGTCATGCAGGGGGTAGATTTAGGTTTTATGGTAGTGAAGTGGTGTTTGGATAGTGTAGGGGGTCTTGCTGGGGATTGATTTAGGGTTTAGGGTAACGTAGTGGTGTTTGTGTAGTGCAGGGGTTCGTGCAGGGGGTAGTGTTTTAGGCTTTAGGGTAGTGCAGTGGTGTTTGGGTAGTGCAGGGGGTAATGTTGGGACTATTGTTTGAGGGTTTAGGGTAGTGCAGTAGAGTTGTGCAGAAGTGATTGTGCAGTGTAGGGGGTCATGATGGGGGTCGTGTTTTAGGGTTTAGGGTAGTGCAGTTGTGT
This sequence comes from Triturus cristatus, assembly GCF_964204655.1. Lineage (NCBI taxonomy): Eukaryota > Metazoa > Chordata > Amphibia > Caudata > Salamandridae > Triturus > Triturus cristatus. The sequence goes on along the minus strand of NC_140579.1, from coordinate 984,646,729 downwards.
TTGGGTAGTGTAGGAGAAACTGCTGCGGGTACTGTTTTAGGGTTTAGGGTAGTGTGATGGTGTTTGTGTTGTGTAGGGGGTCGTGCTGGGGGTAGTGTTTTAGGGTTTAGGGGAGTGCAGTGGTGTTTGTGTAGTGCAGGGGGTAGTGCTGGAGCTAGTGTTTTAGGGTTTTGGGTAGTGCAGTGGTGTTTGTGTAGTGTAGGGGGCCGTGCTGGGGGTTGTGTTTTAGGTTTTAAGGTAGTGCAGAAGTGTTTGTGTAGTGTAGGGGGTTGTGTTTTAGGGTTTAGGGTAGTGCAGTGGTGTGTGGGTAGTGTAGGGGGTTTTGCTGGGAGTAGTGTTTGTGGGTTTAGAGTAGTGCAGTTGTGTTTGGCTAGTGAAGGGGTTGTGCTGGGGGTAGTGTTTTAGGGTTTAGGGTAGTGCAGTGGTGTTTGTGTAGTGTAGGGGGTTGTGATTTAGGGCTTGGGGTAGTGCGGTAGTATTTGGGTAGTGTAGGGGGTCGTGCTGGGGGTAGTGTTTTAGGGTTTAGGGTAGTGCAGTGGTGTTTGGGTAGTGTAGGGGGTCTTGATGGGGATTGATTTAGGGTTTAGGGTAACGCAGTGGTGTTTGTGTAGTGCAGGGGTTCGTGCAGGGGGTAGTGTATTAGGCTATAGGGTAGTGCAGTGGTGTTTGGGTAGTGTTGGGGGTAATGTTGGGGATAGTGTTTGAGGTTTTAGGGTAGTGCAGTAGAGTAGTGCATAAGTGGTTGTGCAGTGTAGGGGGTCATGATGGGGGTCGTGTTTTAGGGTTTAGGGTAGTGCAGTTGTGTTTGGGTAGTGTAGGAGGTACTGCTGGGGATAGTGTTTTAGGGTTTAGGGTAGTGCCGTGGTGTTTGTGTTGTGTAGGGGTCGAGCTGGGGGTAGTGTTTTAGGGTTTAGGGGAGTGCAGTGGTGTTTGTGTAGTGTAGGGGTAGTGCTGGGGCTAGTGTTTTAGGGTTGAGGGTAGTGCAGTGGTGTTTGTGTAGTGTAGGGGGTCGTGCTGGGGGTAGTGTTTTAGGTTTTAAGGTAGTGCAGAAGTGTTTGTGTAGTGTAGGGGGTCATGTTGTAGGGTTTAGGGTAGTGCAGTGGTGTGTGGGTAGTGTAGCGATTTGTGCTGGGAGTAGTGTTTGTGGGTTTAGAGTAGTGCAGTTCTGTTTGGGTAGTGAAGGGGTTCTGCTGGGGGTAGTGTTTTAGGGTTAAGGGTAGTACAGTGGTGTATGTGTAATGTAGGGTGTCTTGCTGGGGGAAGTGTTTTAGGGTTTAGGGTAGTGCAATGGTGTTTGTGTAGTGTAGGGGGTCTTGCTGGGGGTAGAACTTTAGGGTTTATGGTAATGAGATGGCGTTTGCGTATTGTAGGGGGTTTTGCTGGGGGTAGTGTTTTCGGGATTAGGGCAGTGCATTGCTGTGGTGTTTGGGTAGTGTAGGGGGTCGTGCTGGGGTTTGTGTTTTAGTGGTGTTTGTGTAGTGTAATAGGTCATGCAGGGGGTAGATTTAGGGTTTATGGTAGTGCAGTGGTGTTTGAATAGTGTAGGGGGGTCTTGCTGGGGATTGATTTAGGGTTTAGAGTAGCGCAGTGGTGTTTGCGTAGTGTAGGGGTTCGTGCTGGGGTAGTGTTTTTGGGTTTTGGGTAGTGCAGAGGTGATTGGGAAGTGCAGGGGTTCGTGCAGGGGGTAGTGTTTTAGGCTTTAGGGTAGTGCAGTGGTGTTTGGGTAGTGTAGGGGGTCATGTTGGGGCTAGTGTTAGAGGGTTTAGGGTAGTGCAGTAGAGTAGTGCAGAAGTGGTTGTGCAGTGTAGGGGGTCATGATGGGGGTCGTGTTTTAGGGTTTAGGGTAGTGCAGTTGTGTTTGGGTAATGTAGGAGGTACTGCTGGGGGCAGTGTTTTAGGGTTTAGGGTAGTGCCGTTGTGTTTGAGTAGTTTAGGGGGTCGTGCTGGGTGTTGTGTTTCAGGGTTTAGGGGATTGCAGTGGAGTTTGTGTAGTGTAGGGGCTAGTGCTGGGGCTAGTGTTTTAGGGTTTAGGGTAGTGCAGTGGTGTTTGTGTAGTGTAGGGGGTCGTGCTGGGGGTAGAGCTTTAGGGTTTAAGGTAGTGAGATGGTGTTTGAGTAGTGTAGGGGGTTTTGCTGGGGGTAGTGTTTTCGGGATTAGGGCAGTGCAGTGCTGTGGTGTTTGAGTAGTGTAGGGTGTCATGCTGGGGGTTGTGTTTTAGGGTTTAGGGCAGTGCAATGGTATTTGTGTACTGGTGGGGGTCATGCTGCGGGTAGATTTAGGGTTCAGGGTAGTGCAGTGGTGTTTGGGTAGTGTAGGGGTTTGTGCTGGGGGTAGATTTACGGTTTCGGGTAGTGCAGGGCTGTTCGGGTAGTGTAGTGTGTCATGCAAGGGGTAGTGTTTTATGGTTCAGGGTAGTGCAGTGGTATTTGGGTAGTATAGGGGTTTGTGCTGGGGTTAGATTTAGGGTTTACGGTAGTGCAGTGGTGTTCGGGTAGTTTAGGGTGTCATGCGAGGGGTTGTGTTTTAGGGTTTAGGGTAGTGCAGTGGTGTTTGTGTAGTGTAATAGGTCATGCAGGGGGTAGATTTGGGGTTTTTGGTAGTGCAGTGGTGTTTGGATAGTGTATGGGGTCTTGATGGGGATTGATTTAGGGTTTAGGGTAACGCAGTGGTGTTTGTGTAGTGCAGGGGTTCGTGCAGGGGTGGTGTATTAGGCTTTAGGGTAGTGTAGTGGTGTTTGGGTAGTGTTGGGGGTAATGTTGGGGCTAGTGTTTGAGGTTTAAGGGTAGTGCAGTAGAGTAGTGCAGAAGTGGTTGTGCAGTGTAGGGGGTCATGATGGGGGTCGTGTTTTAGGGTTTAGGGTAGTGCAGTTGTGTTTGGGTAGTGTAGGAGGTACTGCTGGGGGTAGTGTTTTAGGGTTTAGGGTAGTGCCGTGGTGTTTGTGTTGTGTAGGGGGTCGTGCTGGGGGTAGTGTTTTAGGGTTTAGGGTAGTGCAGTGGTGTTTGTGTAGTGTAGGGGGTCGTGCTGGGGGTAGTGTTTTAGGTTTTAAGGTAGTGCAGAAGTGTCTGTGTAGTGTAGGGGGTCGTGTTTTATGGGTTTAGGGTAGTGCAGTGGGTGTGGGTAGTGTAGGGATTTGTGCTGGGAGTAGTGTTTGTGGGTTTAGAGTAGTGCAGTTGTGTTTGGGTAGTGAAGGGGTTGTGCTGGGGGTAGTGTTTTAGGGTTAAGGGGAGTACAGTGGTGTTTGTGTAATGTAGGGTGTCGTGCTGGGGGTAGTTTTTTAGGGTTTAGGGTAGTGCAGTGGTGTTTGTGTAGTGTAGGGGGTCTTGCTGGGGGTAGAGCTTTAGGGTTTAAGGTAGTGAGATGGTGTTTGAGTAGTGTAGGGGGTTGTGCTGGGGGTAGTGTTTTCGTGATTAGGGCAGTGCAGTGCTGTGGTGTTTGGGTAGTGTAGGGGGTCGTGCGGGGGGTTGTGTTTTAGGGTTTAGGGCAGTGCAATGGTATTTTTGTAGTGGTGGGGATCATGCTGCGGGTAGATTTAGGGTTCAGGGTAGTGCAGTGGTGTTTGGGTAGTGTAGGGGTTTGTGCTGGGGTTAGATTTAGGGTTTAGGGTAGTGCAGTGGTGTTCGGGTAGTTTAGGGTGTCATGCGAGGGGTAGTGTTATAGGGTTTAGGGTAGTGCAGTGGTGTTTGTGTAGTGTAATAGGTCATGCAGGGGGTAGATTTAGGGTTTATGGTAGTGCAGTGGTGTTTGGATAGTTTATGGGGTCTTGATGGGGATTGATTTAAGGTTTAGGGTAACGCAGTGGTGTTTGTGTAGTGCAGGGGTTCGTGCAAGGAGTAGTGTATTAGGCTTTAGGGTAGTGCAGTGGTATTTGGGTAGTGTAGGGGGTAATGTTGGGGCTAGTGTTTGAGGTTTTAGGGTAGTGCAGTAGAGTAGTGCAGAAGTGGTTGTGCAGTGTAGGGGGTCATGATGGGGGTCGTGTTTTAGGGTTTAGGGTAGTGCAGTTGTGTTTGGGTAGTGTAGGAGGTACTGCTGGGGGTAGTGTTTTAGGGTTTAGGGTAGTGCCGTGGTGTTTGTGTTGTGTAGGGGGTCGTGCTGGGGGTAGTGTTTTAGGGTTTAGGGGAGTGCAGTGGAGTTTGTGTAGTGTAGGGGGTAGTGCTGGGGCTAGTGTTTTAGGGTTTAGGTTAGTGCAGTGGTGTTTGTGTAGTGTAGGGGGTCGTGCTGGGGTAGAGCTTTAGGGTTTAAGGTAGTGTTTTCGGGATTAAGGCAGTGCAGTGCTGTGGTGTTTGGGTAGTGTAGGCGGTCATGCTGGGGGTTGTGTTTTAGGGTTTAGGGCAGTGCAATGGTATTTGTGTAGTGGTGGGGGTCATGCTGCGGGTAGATTTTGGGTTCAGGGTAGTGCAGTGGTGTTTGGGTAGTGTAGGGGTTTGTGCTGGGGGTAGATTTACAGTTTAGGGTAGTGCAGGGGTGTTCGGGTAGTGTAGTGTGTCATGCAAGTGGTAGTGTTTTATGGTTCAGGGTAGTGCAGTGGTATTTGGGTAGTGTAGGGGTTTGTGCTGGGTTTAGATTTAGGGTTTAGGGTAGTGCAGTGGTGTTCGGGTAGTTTAGGGTGTCATGCGAGGGATAGTGTTTTAGGGTTTAGGGTAGTACAGTGGTGTTTGTGTAGTGTAATAGGTCATGCAGGGGGTAGATTTAGGTTTTTTTAAATTTTATTTTTTATAATATTTTTTATTGTTTTAATCAGGAAAACCAACACATACATTGTTCCAAAGAGAAAGAGAATAAGGAAAAGAAAAAAACGTCAAATAATCACTGCAAATTCCACAAATTACTAAAGACGACTATATATCCCGTAGGAAAGGGTAGAAAACAAGGAGAATTACAGCTTCTACTTTAAATCTCATCAGTTTCCCAAATCGGACCCCAAACCCGAAGACCTCTTTTTTTAGCTCTTTTCCATTTACATTTATAGAGTGCCTTCTCTAAGTTAAAAACATGGTGAAATCTTGCATACCATTCCTGAAAGGAGGGTGGTTCAGCATCCTTCCAATGAGTTGCAATAATTAATCGAAAAATGGCAGAAGCCATAAAACAAAAATATATTTGGGAGGAATGCATATGTAAACTATCATCAATCCCAATTAAAATCAAAGTAGGAGTTAGTCGTACTGAACCACCTGTGAATTGATTGAAAAAATTCTCTATTTTTAGTTTCAAAATATCAAGCTGATTACACCCACTAAACATATGAATCATATCTGCGGGGCCCTGATTACATCTAGGACACCGATCGGATTCCCTTTTCCCCCATCTAAACAGTTTAGCAGGGGTATAATAAAGCCTAAACAGAGTTTTAAAGTGTTGAGCTTTAAGATTAGCTGCCCAAAAATTTTTTGGGGACAAATAAAGGGACCTACAAATGTCCACGTCTGGATCCCCCAGCAACCCTGCCCAAACCCTTTCTGAGCTGGCAATATCATCTTGGTTGGCGTTCAACATAATAAAATATAGATCTTTTACCCGTTGCTGCCTATGCCCCAGCCAATCAAGTAGTGGAATATTATCCAGTTCAGTTATTTGGGCCATTGCTAATTTAATAATCTCCCTGAGTTGTAAATATTTAAAAAAGGTCTTGGTTTCTACACCAAATTGGGTTTGAAGCTCTTCAAAAGATTTTACCTCGGATTGCTCAAATAAATCCCCAACTACATTTATTCCAGCCTGCTCCCAAGTTTTCCCTAGTTTATCGTAAAATAAAGATGGGAACATGGACGAGCGCCATATAAAAAAATACCTGTGCACCTTTGGGATTCTCAGAAGTTTACTTGTTTTATTCCAAACATTCCAAGCGGTTCTAACAATTTTGAACCGCGTTTTTTTGTAATAACTCCCCTCAAGTTGCCTTAATAAGACACCTGAAGCGAGATCCCCTAGAGCCATCTCATAAATAGAGGGAGGAGACTCCCTGCTATGAATCGCCGATATTGTTCCTATTCCAGTTTTAGGCCGAAAAAGACTAATCATTTGCTGCAAAGTTACAGCCCAGAAATAATATTGCATATGGGGGATTGCCAAACCCCCACGATTTTGTGGCAAAGTCATCAACTTTATTGATCTTCTGGTCTTTTTATAGCCCCAAATAAACTGTGAGAATATTCCTTCAATTTTTACAAAAAACTCTTTGGAGGGTTCGATCAGGATACATCTGAATAGATAAAAATTTTTAGGGAACATAGTCATTTTTATGACATTAGCACGTCCTATAATAGAAATTTATAATTTGTCCATTCGCTTTAAGTCAATGCTAATCCTATTTATCAACTGTGCCAAGTTAATGTCCCAAATAGTTCCTACCGCCACATTTATATTTATCCCTAAGTATATAGCCTCCGAGGACCTCCGAACATCATATTACTGAGTATTATTGGAACAGACAATCTTGGTTTTTCCTGTATTCAGCCTATAGCCAGATTGACTACCGAATTATGATGCCAAAACCTCAATTCGGTCCAAAGCTGCCTGAGGGTCAGGGGTAACTATAGCGATGTCATCCGCATAAACTAACACTTTGGTATTATATCCCCTAACCACTATGGGTTTAATAGCCTGATTGTTGAGCATCGCTCTAATTGAAGGATCTATATACAGAGCAAAAAGAATCGGGGAGCATGGGCATCCCTGTCTAGTACCACGTGCAATCTTAATTCTCCCGGATTCCATCCCCATCAGTTGTATTTTTGCGTAGGGTTGTATATACATGGCCTTTATAGTTGTCTGAATACGGGGACCAAAACCATTAGTACTTAAGATCTGCCATAAGAAAGCCCACTCAACCTGATCAAAAGCTTTCTGAGCATCTAATAAGATCAGGGACATTTGACCCCCCCGTCTGTTCGATGATATCGAATAAAGAGATCACCAGGCGAACATGATCAGTTGTTCCCCGAGCAGGAATAAATCCATGCTGCCGTGGGCTAACCAGGGAAGCTATTATTTTAGCAAGTCTACGGGCTATAATTTTAGAATATAGTTTCTCGTCCGTATTTATCAGGGAGATTGGTCTATACGAAGCGGGGTCTTCGGGTGATTTACCTTTTTTCAAAAAGATAATTATATTAGTGTCCTTCCAAGACTGGGGTGGGCTGCCATGATACTGTACTGCTAAAAACAAGTCTAATAACATATGAGCTAGCTCAGGCTGCAAGGCCTTATAAATTTCCATCGGAATTCCATCTGGGCCAGCTGCCTTGCCGGATGCCATGATCTGTAGTGCCTCAATAACTTCAGCTAGTGTGATATCTTTTTCCAATTCCTGTATAATTGCAGGGGGAGTGATTAAGCCCAGCCCAGCTACTGTTTGAGGATCAGTCTCAGATTTATAAACATCTCCATAAAATTCAGCAAAAACTTGAAGGATGTCCTGAGGATTAGTTACCATATTCCCATCCTGCCGCTTAACCTTCGAGATATTATTTGCTGCTGTCCTCTGTTTCAATTTTAATGCGAGGTGTCTCCCGGTCATCTCCCCATATTCATAATTATCCCTAGCCCGTGTTTGATATAATTTATCATTCCTATTGTTATATATTCCGTTTATTTTAGCTTTAACACTTATCACTTCTAATTCAATTAGACTCGATGCGTCCGTCTGTTTACTTTCAATAGTTCGCAAATGTAATTCCTCGTTCGTAGAGAGTTCAGCCATAAGTTGTTGCAAAGCCACCCTCTGCTCTTTCCTAAGATACCCAGCAAAACTAATAATCTCCCCCCTTAGGCAAGCTTTAAATGTATCCCAAACAATTTCCTTTGATGCACTATACCGATTTGCCTCAAAAAATTGCTTGGTCCAACTCCTAAGATGGTCCAAAAATCCTTCGGTTACCAAAAGTTTCCTATCGAAGGACCATTTTATGGGACGATTCAGATGTTCCTGAAGCCGTATCTCCAGTATCAATGGGTTATGATCTGATAACAACTTGGGCAGTTTCCGTATGTTGGCTCGCTCTATAAGGGAAGTAGATATAAAAAAATAATCAAGCCTAACATATTTCCGATGGGGACAGGAAAAGTAAGTATACCCAGCATCTCCAACTTCTTTTCGAGTCCGCACATCGACTAATCCATGACTCCCTACTAAAGCTTTAAGGGCCTTAAATACACGTGGCTTCCTCCCCTCATACTTTCCCACAGAGATATCCGATGTACCTAGGTGGATATTGAAATCTCCACAGATTATAAGTGGAGAAGGCCAGGCTGCTAACTCAAGCTCTAACTTGGCCCATAAATCAGAGTCATCCAGATTGGAGCCATAAATTGTGCATAAAGTTATCCTACAAGGTATTAAGGCTATTGCCCATCTCCCCCATTTATCCGCTAGGGTTCGCTCCGCCACAGGGATCCGATTGGAAGTGTGAATAGCCACACCTCTTGTAGTTGTAGTCTGCTGTGAACAGATTGCCTGCATATACCCGGGAATAATATTTATCCCTCTCTTCTGGAAAGGTATATGGGTCTCTTGTTGGCAGTTAACGTCAGCCCCCCATGATCGAATAGCTTCTGCAGATCTATATCGTTTGCCAGCATCGTTCAACCCCCCTATATGCAACGAACAAATTCTCAACCTACCCATCCCAATAATTTTTATTCCAATGCAGTGACTTAAAACATTCCAACATCTCAATGTCAAGCAGATTTTGCCTCTCTTCTGATTTCCCTGAACTTTTTACTCCCCGCCCTTCCCTACCCACCCCACTCCCTACCCCTGCAGTGGTGTTTGTGTAGTGTAGGGGGTAGTGCTGGGGCTAGTGTTTTAGGGTTTAGGGTAGTGCAGTGGTGTTTGTGTAGTGTAGGGGGTTGTGCTGGGGGTAGTGTTTTAGGTTTTAAGGTAGTGCAGAAGTGTATCTGTAGTGTAGGGGGTCGTGTTTTAGGGTTTAGGGTAGTGCAGTGGTGTGTGGGTAGTGTAGGGATTTGTGCTGGGAGTAGTGTTTGTGGGTTTAGAGTAGTGCAGTTGTGTTTGGGTAGTGAAGGGGTTGTGCTGGGGGTAGTGTTTTAGGGTTAAGGGGAGTACAGTGGTGTTTGTGTAATGTAGGGTGTCGTGCTGGGGGTAGTGTTTTAGGGTTTAGGGTAGTGCAGTGGTGTTTGTGTAGTGTAGGGGGTCTTGCTGGGGGTAGAGCTTTAGGGTTTAAGGTAGTGAGATGGTGTTTGGGTAGTGTAGGGGGTCGTGCTGGGGGTTGTGTTTTAGGGTTTAGGGCAGTGCAATGGTATTTGTGTAGTGGTGGGGGTCATGCTGCAGATAGATTTAGGGTTCAGGGTAGTGCAGTGGTGTTTGGGTAGTGTAGGGGTTTGTGCTGGGGTTAGATTTAGGGTTTAGGGTAGTGCAGTGGTGTTCGGGAAGTTTAGGGTGTCATGCTAGGGGTAGTGTTTTAGGGTTTAGGGTAGTGCAGTGGTGTTTGTGTAGTGTAATAGGTCATGCAGGAGGTAGATTTAGGGTTTATGGTAGTGCAGTGGTGTTTGGATAGTGTAGGGGGTCTTGCTGGGGATTGATTTAGGGTTTAGAGTAGCGCAGTGGTGTTTGCGTAGTGTAGGGGTTCGTGCTGGGGTAGTGTTTTTGGGTTTTGGGTAGTGCAGAGGTGATTGGGAAGTGTAGGGGTTTGTGCTGGGGGTAGATTTACGGTTTAGGGTAGTGCAGTGGTGTTTGGGTAGTGTAGGGGTTTGTGCTGGGAGTAGATTTACGGTTTAGGGTAGTGCAGTGGTGTTCGGGTAGTGTAGTGTGTCATGCAAGGGGTAGTGTTTTATTTTCAGGGTAGTGCAGTGGTATTTGGGTAGTGTAGGGGTTTGTGCTGGGGTTAGATTTAGGGTTTAGGGTAGTGCAGTGGTGTTCGGGTAGTTTAGGGTGTCATGCGAGGGGTAGTGTTTTAGGGTTTAGGGTAGTGCAGTGGTGTTTATGTAGTGTAATAGGTCATGCAGGGGGTAGATTTAGGGTATATGATAGTGCAGTGGTGTTTGGATAGTGTATGGGGTCTTGATGGGGATTGATTTAGGGTTTAGGGTAGTGCAGTGGTGTTTGTGTAGTGCAGGGGTTTGTGCAGGGGATATTATATTAGGCTTTAGGGTAGTGCAGTGGTATTTGGGTAGTGTAGGGGTAATGTTGGGGCTAGTGTTTGAGGTTTTATGGTAGTGCAGTAGAGTAGTGCAGAAGTGGTTGTGCAGTGTAGGGGGTCATGATGGGGGTCGTGTTTTAGGGTTTAGGGTAGTGCAGTTGTGTTTGGGTAGTGTAGGATGTACTGCTGGGGGTAGTGTTTCAGGGTTTAGGGTAGTGCTGTGGTGTTTGTGTAGTGTAGGGGGTCGTGCTGGGGTAGTGTTTTAGGTTTTAAGGTAGTGCAGAAGTGTTTGTGTAGTGTAGGGGGTCGTGTTTTAGGGTTTAGGGTATTGCAGTGGTGTGTGGGTAGTGTAGGGATTTGTGCTGGGAGTAGTGTTTGTGGGTTTAGAGTAGTGCAGTTGTGTTTGGGTAGTGAAGGGGTTGTGCTGGGGGTAGTGTTTTAGGGTTAAGGGGAGTACAGTGGTGTTTGTGTAATGTAGGGTGTCGTGCTGGGGGTAGTGTTTTAGGGTTTAGGGTAGTGCAGTGGTGTTTGTGTAGTGTAGGGGGTCTTGCTGGGGGTAGAGCTTTAGGGTTTAAGGTAGTGAGATGGTGTTTGAGTAGTGTAGGGGGTTGTGCTGGGGATAGTGTTTTCGGGATTAGGGCAGTGCAGTGCTGTGGTGTTTGGGTAGTGTAGGGGGTCGTGCTGGGGATTGTGTTTTAGGGTTTAGGGCAGTGCAATGGTATTTGTGTAGTGGTGGGGGTCATGCTGCGGGTAGATTTAGGGTTCAGGGTAGTACAGAGGTGTTTGGGTAGTGTAGGGGTTTGTGCTGGGGTTAGATTTAGGGTTTAGGGTAGTGCAGTGGTGTTCGGGTAGTTTAGGGTGTCATGCTAGGGGTAGTGTTTTAGGGTTTAGGGTAGTGCAGTGGTGTTTGTGTAGTGTAATAGGTCATGCAGGGGGTAGATTTAGGGTTTATGGTAGTGCAGTGGTGTTTGAATAGTGTAGGGGGTCTTGCTGGGGATTGATTTAGGGTTTAGAGTAGCGCAGTGGTGTTTGCGTAGTGTAGGGGTTCGTGCTGGGGTAGTTTTTTTGGGTTTTGGGTAGTGCAGAGGTGATTGGGAAGTGCAGGGGTTTGTGCAGGGGGTAGTGTTTTAGGCTTTAGGGTAGTGCAGTGGTGTTTGGGTAGTGTAGGGGGTCATGTTGGGGCTAGTGTTTGAGGGTTTAGGGTAGTGCAGTAGAGTAGTGCAGAAGTGGTTGTGAAGTGTAGGGGGTCATGATGGGGGTCGTGTTTTAGGGTTTAGGGTAGTGCAGTTGTGTTTGGGTAGTGTAGGAGGTACTGCTGGGGGCAGTTTTTTAGAGTTTAGGGTAGTGCCGTTGTGTTTGAGTAGTTTAGGGGGTCGTGCTGGGGGTAGTGTTTCAGGGTTTAGGGGAGTGCAGTGGCGTTTGTGTAGTGTAGGGGGTAGTGCTGGGGCTAGTGTTTTAGGGTTTAGGATAGTGCAGTGGTGTTTGTGTAGTGTAGGGGGTCGTGCTGGGGGTAGTGTTTTAGGTTTTAAGGTAGTGCAGAAGTGTTTGTGTAGTGTAGGGGGTTGTGTATTAGGGTTTAGGGTAGTGCAGTTGTGTTTGGGTAGTGAAGGGGTTGTGCTGGGGGTAGTGTTTTAGGGTTAAGGGGAGTACAGTGGTGTTTGTGTAATGTAAGATGTCGTGCTGGGGGTAGTGTTTTAGGGTTTAGGGTAGTGCAGTGGTGTTTGTGTAGTGTAGGGGTTGTGCTAGGGATAGTGTTTTAGGGTTTAGGGTAGTGCAGTGGTGTTTGTGTAGTGTAGGGAGTCTTGCTGTGGGTAGAGCTTTAGGGTTTAAGGTAGTGAGTTGGTGTTTGAGTAGTGAAGGGGGTTGTGCTGGGGGTAGTGTTTTCGGGTTTAGGGCAGTGCTGTGGTGTTTGGGTAGTGTAGGGGGTCATGATGGGGGTCGTGTTTTAGGGTTTAGGGTAGTGCAGTTGTGTTTGGGTAGTGTAGGAGGTACTGCTGGGGCAGTTTTTTAGAGTTTAGGGTAGTGCCGTTGTGTTTGAGTAGTTTAGGGGGTCGTGCTGGGGGTAGTGTTTCAGGGTTTAGGGGAGTGCAGTGGTGTTTGTGTAGTGTAGGGGGTAGTGCTGGGGCTAGTGTTTTAGGGTTTAGGATAGTGCAGTGGTGTTTATGTAGTGTAGGGGGTCGTGCTGGGGGTAGTGTTTTAGGTTTTAAGGTAGTGCAGAAGTGTTTGTGTAGTGTAGGGGGTTGTGTATTAGGGTTTAGGGTAGTGCAGTTGTGTTTGGGTAGTGAAGGGGTTGTGCTGGGGGTAGTGTTTTAGGGTTAAGGGGAGTACAGTGGTGTTTGTGTAATGTACGGTGTCGTGCTGGGGGTAGTGTTTTAGGGTTTAGGGTAGAGCAGTGGTGTTTGTGTAGTGTAGGGGGTTGTGCTAGGGATAGTGTTTTAGGGTTTAGGGTAGTGCAGTGGTGTTTGTGTAGTGTAGGGAGTCTTGCTGTGGGTAGAGCTTTAGGGTTTAAGGTAGTGAGTTGGTGTTTGAGTAGTGTAGGGGGTTGTGCTGGGGGTAGTGTTTTCGGGTTTAGGGCAGTGCTGTGGTGTTTAGGTAGTGTAGGGGGTCATGCTGGGGGTTGTGTTTTAGGGTTTAGGGCAGTGCAGTGGTATTTGTGTAGTGTAAGGGGTCATGCTGCGGGTAGATTTAGGGTTCAGGGTGGTGCAGTGGTGTTTGGGTAGTGTAGGGGTTTGTGCTGGGATAGATTTACGGTTTAGGGTAGTAAAGTGGTGTTCGGGTTGTGTGGTGTGTCATGCAAGGGGTAGTGATTTAGGGTTTAGGGTAGTGCAGTGGTGTTTGTGTAGTGTAGGGGGTCTTGCTGGGGGTAGTGCATTAGGGTTTAGGGACGCTGCAGTGGTGTTTGTGTAGTTTAGGGGGTCATGCTGGGGGTAGATTTAGGGTTTAGGGTAGGGCATTAGTGTTTGTGTAGTGTATGGGGTCTTGCTGGGGGTAGTGTTTTAGGGTTTAAGGTAGTGCATTGGTGTTTGAGTAGTGTAAGGGGTAGTGCTGGGGTAGTGTTTTAGGGTGTAGGGTAGTGCAATGGTGTTTGTGTAGTATAGGGGGTCATGCTGGGGGTAGTGTTTTAGGTTTTAGAGTAGTGCAGTGGTGTTTGTGTAGTGTAGGGGGTCGTGTTTAGGGTTTGGGGTAGTGCAGTGGTGTTTGGGTAGTGTAGGGGGTCATGCTGGGGGTAGTGTTTTTGGGTTTTGGGTAGTGCAGTTTTGTTTGGGTAGTGAAGGGGGTCGTGCTGGGGGTAGTGTTTTAGGGTTTAAGGTAGTGCATTAGTGTTTGAGCAATGTAGGGTGTTGTGCTGGGGTAGTGTGTTTGGGTTTAGGGCAGTGCAGTGGTGTTTGGGTACTGTAGGGGGTCGTGCTGAGGGTTGTGTTTTTGGGTTTAGGGCACTGCAATGGTGTTTGTGTAGTGTAGGGGGTCATGCTGTGGGTAGATTTAGGGTTCAGGGTAGTGCAGTGGTGTTTGGGTAGAGTAGGGGTTTGTGCTGGGGGTAGATTTACGGTTTAGGGTAGTGCAGTGGTGTTTGGGTAGTGTAGGGTGTCATGCAAGGGGTAGTGTTTTAGGGTTTAGGGTAGTGTAGTGGTGTTTGTGTAGTGTAGGGGGTCATGCTGGAGGTAGATTTAGGGTTAAGGGTAGTGAAGTGGTGTTTGGGTAGTGTAGGGGGTCGTGCGGGGGAAGGGTTTTAGGGTTAAGGGTACTGCATTTTTGTTTGAGTAGTGTTAGGCGTCATGCTGGGGGTAGTGTTTTCGGGTTAAGGGCAGTGCAGTGGTGTTTGTGTAGTGAAGGGGTCGTGCTTTGGGTTGTGTTTTAGGGTTTAGGGTAGTGCAGTGGTGTTTGTGTAGTGTGGGGTCGTGTTTTAGGGTTTGGGGTAGTGCAGTGGTGTTTGTGTAGTGTAGGGGTTGTGCTAGGGATAGTGTTTTAGGGTTTAGGGTAGTGCAGTGGTGTTTGTGTAGTGTAGGGAGTCTTGCTGTGGGTAGAGCTTTAGGGTTTAAGGTAGTGAGTTGGTGTTTGAGTAGTGAAGGGGGTTGTGCTGGGGGTAGTGTTTTCGGGTTTAGGGCAGTGCTGTGGTGTTTGGGTAGTGTAGGGGGTCATGATGGGGGTCGTGTTTTAGGGTTTAGGGTAGTGCAGTTGTGTTTGGGTAGTGTAGGAGGTACTGCTGGGGCAGTTTTTTAGAGTTTAGGGTAGTGCCGTTGTGTTTGAGTAGTTTAGGGGGTCGTGCTGGGGGTAGTGTTTCAGGGTTTAGGGGAGTGCAGTGGTGTTTGTGTAGTGTAGGGGGTAGTGCTGGGGCTAGTGTTTTAGGGTTTAGGATAGTGCAGTGGTGTTTGTGTAGTGTAGGGGGTCGTGCTGGGGGTAGTGTTTTAGGTTTTAAGGTAGTGCAGAAGTGTTTGTGTAGTGTAGGGGGTTGTGTATTAGGGTTTAGGGTAGTGCAGTTGTGTTTGGGTAGTGAAGGGGTTGTGCTGGGGGTAGTGTTTTAGGGTTAAGGGGAGTACAGTGGTGTTTGTGTAATGTACGGTGTCGTGCTGGGGGTAGTGTTTTAGGGTTTAGGGTAGTGCAGTGGTGTTTGTGTAGTGTAGGGGGTTGTGCTAGGGATAGTGTTTTAGGGTTTAGGGTAGTGCAGTGGTGTTTGTGTAGTGTAGGGAGTCTTGCTGTGGGTAGAGCTTTAGGGTTTAAGGTAGTGAGTTGGTGTTTGAGTAGTGTAGGGGGTTGTGCTGGGGGTAGTGTTTTCGGGTTTAGGGCAGTGCTGTGGTGTTTAGGTAGTGTAGGGGGTCATGCTGGGGGTTGTGTTTTAGGGTTTAGGGCAGTGCAGTGGTATTTGTGTAGTGTAAGGGGTCATGCTGCGGGTAGATTTAGGGTTCAGGGTGGTGCAGTGGTGTTTGGGTAGTGTAGGGGTTTGTGCTGGGATAGATTTACGGTTTAGGGTAGTAAAGTGGTGATCGGGTTGTGTGGTGTGTCATGCAAGGGGTAGTGATTTAGGGTTTAGGGTAGTGCAGTGGTGTTTGTGTAGTGTAGGGGGTCCTGCTGGGGGTAGTGCATTAGGGTTTAGGGACGCTGCAGTGGTGTTTGTGTAGTTTAGGGGGTCATGCTGGGGGTAGATTTAGGGTTTAGGGTAGGGCATTAGTGTTTGTGTAGTGTATGGGGTCTTGCTGGGGGTAGTGTTTTAGGGTTTAAGGTAGTGCATTGGTGTTTGAGTAGTGTAAGGGGTAGTGCTGGGGTAGTGTTTTAGGGTGTAGGGTAGTGCAATGGTGTTTGTGTAGTATAGGGGGTCATGCTGGGGGTAGTGTTTTAGGTTTTAGAGTAGTGCAGTGGTGTTTGTGTAGTGTAGGGGGTCGTGTTTAGGGTTTGGGGTAGTGCAGTGGTGTTTGGGTAGTGTAGGGGGTCATGCTGGGGGTAGTGTTTTTGGGTTTTGGGTAGTGCAGTTTTGTTTGGGTAGTGAAGGGGGTCGTGCTGGGGGTAGTGTTTTAGGGTTTAAGGTAGTGCATTAGTGTTTGAGCAATGTAGGGTGTTGTGCTGGGGGTAGTGTGTTTGGGTTTAGGGCAGTGCAGTGGTGTTTGGGTACTGTAGGGGGTCGTGCTGAGGGTTGTGTTTTTGGGTTTAGGGCACTGCAATGGTGTTTGTGTAGTGTAGGGGGTCATGCTGTGGGTAGATTTAGGGTTCAGGGTAGTGCAGTGGTGTTTGGGTAGAGTAGGGGTTTGTGCTGGGGGTAGATTTACGGTTTAGGGTAGTGCAGTGGTGTTTGGGTAGTGTAGGGTGTCATGCAAGGGGTAGTGTTTTAGGGTTTAGGGTAGTGTAGTGGTGTTTGTGTAGTGTAGGGGGTCATGCTGGAGGTAGATTTAGGGTTAAGGGTAGTGAAGTGGTGTTTGGGTAGTGTAGGGGGTCGTGCGGGGGAAGGGTTTTAGGGTTAAGGGTACTGCATTTTTGTTTGAGTAGTGTTAGGCGTCATGCTGGGGGTAGTGTTTTCGGGTTAAGGGCAGTGCAGTGGTGTTTGTGTAGTGAAGGGGTCGTGCTTTGGGTTGTGTTTTAGGGTTTAGGGTAGTGCAGTGGTGTTTGTGTAGTGTGGGGGTCGTGTTTTAGGGTTTGGGGTAGTGCAGTGGTGTTTGGGTAGTGTAGGGGGTCATGCTGGCAGTAGTGATTTTGGGTTTAGGGTAGTGCAGTTGTGTTTGGGTAGTGAAGGGGGTCATGCTGGGGGTAGTGTTTTAGGGTTTAGGGTAGTGCAGTGGTGTTTATGTTGTGTAGGGGGTCGTGTTTTAGGGTTTAAGGTAGTGCAGTGGTGTTTGGGTAGTATAGGGGGTCATGCTGGGAGTAATGTTTTGGGGTTTAGTGTAGTGCAGTTGTGTTTATGTAGTGAAGGGGGTCGTGCTGTGGTTAGTGTTTTAGGGTTTAGAGTAGTTCAGTGGTGTTCGTGTAGTGCAGGGGTCGTGCCGGGAGTAGTGTTTTAGGGTTTAGGGGAGTGCAGTTGTATTTGTTTAGTGTAGGGGTTCGTGCTTGGGTAGTGTTTTAGGGTGCAGGGTAGTGCAGTGGTGTTTGGGTAGTGTAGGGGGTCGTGCTAGTGGTTGCGTTTTAGGGTTTAGGGTAGTACAGTGCTGTTTGTATACTGTAGGGGGTCTTGCTGGGTGTAGTGTTTTATGGTTTAAGGTAGTGCAGTGGTGTTTGAGTAGTGTAGGGGGTTGTGCTAGGGCTAGTGTTTTAGGGTTTAGGGTAGTGCAGTGGTGTTTGTGTAGTGTAGGGGGTCTTGCTGGGGGTAGAGCTTTAGGGTTTAAGGTAGTGAGTTGGTGTTTGAGTAGTGTAGGGGGTTGTGCTGGGGTAGTGTTTTCGGATTTAGGGCAGTGCAGTGCTGTGGTGTTTGGGTAGTGTAGGGGGTCGTGCTGGGGGATGTGTTTTAGGGCAGTGCAGTGGTATTTGTGTAGTGTAAGGGTCATGCTGCGGGTAGATTTAGGGTTCAGGGTAGTGCAGTGGTGTTTGGGTAGTGTAGGGGTTTGTGCTAGGGGTATATTTACGGTTTAGGGTAGTGCAGTGGTGTTCGGGTAGTGTAGTGTGTCATGCAAGGGGTAGTGTTTTAGGGTTTAGGGTAGTGCAGTGGTGTTTGGGTACTGTAGGGGGTCATGCTGGGGGTTGTGTTTTCGGGTTTAGGGCAGTGCAGTGCTGTTTGGGTACTGTAGGGGGTCGTGCTGGGGGTTGTGTTTTTGGGTTTAGGGCAGTGCAGTGGTGTTTGTGTAGTGTAGGGGGTCATGCTGTGGGCAGATTTAGGGTTCAGGGTAGTGCAGTGGTGTTTGGGTAGAGTAGGTGTTTGTGCTGGGGTAGATTTACGGTTTAGGGTAGTGCAGTGGTGTTCGGATAGTGTAGGGTGTCATGCAAGGGGTAGTGTTTTAGGGTTTAGGGTAGTGTAGTGGTTTTTGTGTAGTATAGGGGGTCATTCTGGGGGTAGATTTAGGGTTAAGGGTAGTGCAGTGGTGTTTGGGTTGTGTAGGGGGTCGTGCTGGGGGTAGTGTTTTAGGGTTAAGGATACTGCATTTTTGTTTGAGTAGTGTTAGGCGTCATGCTGGGGGTAGTGTTTTCGGGTTAAGGGCAGTGCAGTGGTGTTTGTGTAGTGAAGGGGTCGTGCTTTGGGTAGTGTTTTAGGGTTTATGGTAGTGCAGTGGTGTTTGTGTAGTGTGGGGGTCGTGTTTTAGGGTTTGGGGTAGTGCAGTGGTGTTTGGGTAGTGTAGGGGTTTGTGCTGGGGTTAGATTTATGGTTTAGGGTAGTGCAGTGGTGTTCGGGAAGTTTAGGGTGTCATGCTAGGGGTAGTGTTTTAGGGTTTAGGGTAGTGCAGTGGTGTTTGTGTAGTGTAATAGGTCATGCAGGAGGTAGATTTAGGGTTTATGGTAGTGCAGTGGTGTTTGGATAGTGTAGGGGGTCTTGCTGGGGATTGATTTAGGGTTTAGAGTAGCGCAGTGGTGTATGCGTAGTGTAGGGGTTCGTGCTAGGGGTAGTGTTTTTGGGTATTGGGTAGTGCAGAGGTGATTGGGAAGTGCAGGGGTTCGTGCAGGGGGTAGTGTTTTAGGCTTCAGGGTAGTGCAGTGGTGTTTGGGTAGTGTAGGGGGTCATGTTAGGGCTAGTGTTTGAGGGTTTAGGGTAGTGCAGTAGAGTAGTGCAGAAGTGGTTGTGCAGTGTAGGGGGTCATGATGGGGGTCGTGTTTTCGGGTTTAGGGTAGTGCAGTTGTGTTTGGGTAGTGTAGGGGGTACTGCTGGGGGCAGTGTTTTAGGGTTTAGGGTAGTGCCGTTGTGTTTGAGTAGTTTAGGGGGTCGTGCTGGGGGTAGTGTTTTAGGGTTTAGGGAAGTGCAGTGGAGTTTGTGTAGTTTAGGGGCTAGTGCTGAGGCTAGTCTTTTAGGGTTTAGGGTAGTGCAGTGGTGTTTGTGTAGTGTAGGGGGTCGTGCTGGGGGTAGTGTTTTAGGTTTTAATGTGGTGCAGAAGTGTTTGTGTAGTGTAGGGGGTAGTGTATTAGGGTTTAGGGTAGTGCAGTGGTGTGTTGGTAGTGTAGGGGGTTGTGCTGGGAGTAGTGTTTGTGGGTTTAGGGTAGTGCAGTTGTGTTTGGGTAGTGAAGGGGTTGTGCTGGGAGTAGTGTTTTAGGGTTAAGGGGAGTACAGTGGTGTTTGTGTAATGTACGGTGTCGTGCTGGGGATAGTGTTTTAGGATTTAGGGTAGTGCAGTGGTGTTTGTGTAGTGTAGGGGGTTGTGCTAGGGGTAGTGTGATAGGGTTTAGGGTAGTGCAGTGGTGTTTGTGTAGTGTAGGGGGTCTTGCTGGGGATAGAGCTTTAGGGTTTAAGGTATTGAGTTGGTGTTTGAGTAGTGTAGGGCGTTGTGCTGGGGGTAGTGTTTTCGGGTTTAGTTCAGTGCAGTGCTGTGGTGTTTGTGTAGTGTAGGGGGTCGTGCTGGGGGTTGTGTTTTAGGGTTTAGGGCAGTGCAGTGGTATTTGTGTAGTTTAAGGGGTCATGCTGCGGGTAGATTTAGGGTTCAGGGTAGTGCAGTGGTGTTTGGGTAGTGTAGGGGTTTGTGCTGGGGGTAGATTTACGGTTTAGGGTAGTGCAGTGGTGTTCGGGTAGTGTAGTGTGTCATGCAAGGGGTAGTGTTTTAGGGTTTAGGGTAGTGCAGTGGTGTTTGTGTAGTGTAGGTGCAGTGGTGTTTGTGTAGTTTAGGGGGTCATGCTGGGGGTAGCTTTAGGGTTTAGAGTAGTGCATTAGTGTTTGTGTAGTGTAGGGGACTTGCTGGGGGCAGTGTTTTAGGATTTAAGGTAGTGCAGTGGTGTTTGAGTAGTGTAAGGGGTCGTGCTGGGGTAGTGTTTTAGGGTGTAGGGTAGTGCAATGGTGTTTGTGTAGTATAGTGGGTCATGCTGGGGGTAGTGTTTTAGGTTTTAGAGTAGTGCAGTGGTGTTTGTGTAGTGTAGGGGGTCGTGTTTTAGGGTTTGGGGTAGTGCAGTGGTGTTTGAGTAGTGTAGGGGGTCATGCTGGGGTAGTGTTTTTGGGTTTAGTGTAGTGCAGTTGTGTTTGGGTAGTGTAGGGGGTCGTGCTGGGGGTAGTGTTTTAGGGTTTAGGGTAGTGCAGTGGTGTTTGAGTACTGTAGGGGGTCGTGCTGAGGGTTGTGGTTTTGGGTTTAGGGCAGTGCAATGGTGTTTGTGTGGTGTAGGGGTCATGCTGTGGGTAGATTTAGGGTTCAGGGTAGTGCAGTGGTGTTTGGATAGAGTAGGGGTTTGTGCTGGGGGTAGATTTACGGTTTAGGGTAGTGCAGTGGTGTTTGGGTAGTGTAGGGTGTCATGCAAGGGGTAGTGTTTTAGGGTTTAGGGTAGTGTAGTGGTGTTTGTGTAGTGTAGGGGGTCATGCTGGGGGTAGATTTAGGGTTAAGGGTAGTGAAGTGGTGTTTGGGTAGTGTAGGGGGTCGTGTGGAGGGAAGTGTTTTAGGGTTAAGGGTACTGCATTTTTGTTTGAGTAGTGTTAGGCGTCATGCTGGGGGTAGTGTTTTCGGGTTAAGGGCAGTGCAGTGGTGTTTGTGTAGTGAAGGGGTCGTGCTTTGGGTAGTGTTTTAGGGTTTAGGGTAGTGCAGTGGTGTTTGTGTAGTGTGGGGGTCGTGTTTTAGGGTTTGGGGTAGTGCAGTGGTGTTTGGGTAGTGTAGGGGGTCATGCTGGCAGTAGTGTTTTTGGGTTTAGGGTAGTGCAGTTGTGTTTGGGTAGTGAAGGGGGTCATGCTGGGGGTAGTGTTTTAGGGTTTAGGGTAGTGCAGTGGTGTTTATGTTGTGTAGGGGGTCGTGTTTTAGGGTTTAAGGTAGTGCAGTGGTGTTTGGGTAGTATAGGGGGTCGTGCTGGGAGTAATGTTTTGGGGTTTAGTGTAGTGCAGTTGTGTTTATGTAGTGAAGGGGGTCGTGCTGTGGTTAGTGTTTTAGGGTTTCAAGTAGTTCAGTGGTGTTCGTGTAGTGCAGGGGTCGTGCCGGGAGTAGTGTTTTAGGGTTTAGGGGAGTGCAGTGGTGTTTGGGTAGTGTAGGGGGTCGTGCTAGTGGTTATGTTTTAGGGTTTAGAGCAGTGCAGTGGTATGGTGTAGTGTAAGGGTCATGCTGCGGGTAGATTTAGGGTTCAGGGTAGTGCAGTAGTGTTTGGGTAGTGTAGGGGTTTGTGCTGGGGGTAGATTTACGGTTTAGGGTAGTGCAGTGGTGTTCGGGTAGTGTAGTGTGTCATGCAAGGGGTAGTGTTTTAGGGTTTAGGGTAGTGCAGTGGTGTTTGCGTAGTGTATGGGTCTTGCTGGAGGTAGTGCTTTAGGGTTTATGGCAATGCAGTGGTGTTTGTGTAGTTTAGGGGGTCATGCTGGGGGTAGATTTAGGGTTTAGGGTAGTGCATTAGTGTTTGTGTAGTGTAGGGGGTCTTGCTGGGGGTAGTGTTTTAGGGTTTAAGGTAGTGCACTGGTGTTTGTGTAGTGTAGGGGGTCTTGCTGGAGGTAGTGCTTTAGGGTTTAGGGCAATGCAGTGGTGTTTGTGTAGTTTAGGGGGTCATGCTGGGGGTAGATTTAGGGTTTAGGGTAGTGCATTAGTGTTTGTGTAGTGTAGGGGGACTTGCTGGGGGTAGTGTTTTAGGGTTTAAGGTAGTGCAGTGGTGTTTGAGTAGTGTAAGGGGTCATGCTGGGGTAGTGTTTTAGGGTGTAGGGTAGTGCATGTGGAGTTTGGGTAGTATAGGGGGTCATGCTGGGGGTAGTGTTTTAGGTTTTAGAGTAGTGCAGTGGTGTTTGTGTAGTGTAGGGGGTCGTGTTTTAGGGTTTGGGGTAGTCCTTTGGTGTTTGAGTAGTGTAGGGGGTCATGCTGGGGGTAGTGTTTTTGGGTTTAGGGTAGTGCAGTTGTGTTTTGGTAGTGAGGGTGGTCGTGCTGGGGGTAGTGTTTTAGGGTTTAGGGTAGTGCAGTGGTGTTTGTGTAGTGTAGGGGTTCGTGCTGGGGTAGTGTTTTAGGGTGCAGGGTAGTGCAATGGTGTTTGGGTTGTATAGGGGGTCATGCTGGTGGTAGTGCTTTAGGGTTTACGGTAGTGTGTTAGTGTTTGAGTAGTGTAGGGTATTGTGCTGGGGGTAGTGTTTTCAGGTTTAGGGCAGTGCAGTGGTGTTTGGGTAGTGTAGGGTATTGTGCTGGGGGTAGTGTTTTCAGGTTTAGGGCAGTGCAGTGGTTTTTGGGTAGTGTAGGGGGTCTTGCTGGGGGTAGTGTTTTAGGGTTTAAGGTAGTGCAGTGGTGTTTGAGTAGTGTAAGGGGTCGTGCCGGGGTAGTGTTTTAGGGTGTAGGGTAGTGCATGTGGTGTTTGGGTAGTATAGGGGGTCATGCTGGGGGTAGTGTTTTAGGTTTTAGAGTAGTGTAGTGGTGTTTGTGTAGTGTAGGGGGTCGTGTTTTAGGGTTTGGGGTAGTGCTGTGGTGTTTGAGTAATGTAGGGGTCATGCTGGGGGTAGTGTTTTTGGGTTTAGGGTAGTGCAGTTGTGTTTTGGTAGTGAAGGTGGTCGTGCTGGGGGTAGTGTTTTAGGGTTTAGGGTAGAGCAGTGGTGTTTGTGTAGTGTAGGGGTTCGTGCTGGGGTAGTGTTTTAGGGTGCAGGGTAGTGCAATGATGTTTGGGTTGTATAGGGGGTCATGCTGGTGGTAGTGCTTTAGGGTTTAAGGTAGTGCGTTACTGTTTGAGTAGTGTAGGGTGTTGTGCTGGGGGTAGTGTTTTCAGGTTTAGGGCAGTGCAGTGGTGTTTGGGTACTGTAGGGGTTCATGCTGGGGGTTGTGTTTTGGGGTTTAGGGCAGTGCAATGGTGTTTGTGTAGTGTAGGGGGTCATGCTGTGGGTAGATTTAGGGTTCAGGGTAGTGCAGTGGTGTTCGGGTAATGTAGGGTGTCATGCAAGGGGTAGTGTTTTAGGGTTTAGGGTAGTATAGTGGTGTTTGTGTAGTGTAGGGGTCATGCTGGGGGTAGATTTAGGGTTAAGGGTAGTGCAGTGGTGTTTGGGTAGTGTAGGGGGTCGTGCCGGGGGTAGTGTCTTAGGGTTAAGGGTACTGCATTTTTGTTTGAGTAGTGTTAGGCGTCATGCTGGGGGTAGCGTTTTCGGGTTAAGGGCAGTGCAGTGGTGTTTGTGTAGTGAAGGGTTCGTGCTTTGTGTATTGTTTTAGGGTTTAGGGTAGTGCAGTTGTGTATGTGTAGTGTGGGGGGGTCGTGTTTTAGGGTTTGGGGTAGTGCAGTGGTGTTTGGGTAGTGTAGGGGGTCGTGCTGGGAGTAGTGTTTTTGGGTTTAGGGTAGTGCAGTTGTGTTTGGGTAGTGAAGGGGGTCGTGCTGGGGGTTGTGTTTTAGGGTTTAGGGTAGTGTAGTGGTGTTTGTGTAGTGTAGGGGGTCATGCTGGGGGTAGATTTAGGGTTAAGGGTAGTGCAGTGGTGTTTGGGTAGTGTAGGGGGTCATGCCGGGGGTAGTGTTTTAGGGTTAAGGGTAGTGCATTTTTGTTTGAGTAGTGTTAGGGGTCATGCTGGGGGTAGTGTCTTCGGGTTAAGGGCAGTGCAGTGGTGTTTGTGTAGTGAAGAGGGTCGTGCTTCGGGTAGTGTTTTAGGGTTTAGGGTAGTGCAGTGGTGTTTCTGTAGTGTGGGGGTCGTGTTTTAGGGTTTGGGGTAGTGCAGTGGTGTTTGGGTAGTGTAGGGGGTCATGCTGGGAGTAGTGTTTTTGGGTTTAGGGTAGTGCAGTTGTGTGTGGAGTGGATAGTGAAGGGGGTCGTGCTGGGGTAGTGTTTTAGGGATTAGGGTAGTGCAGTGGAGTTTATGTTGTTTAGGGGGTCGTGTTTTAGGGTTTAAGGTAGTGCAGTGGTGTTTGGGTAGTATAGGGGGTCGTGCTGGGAGTAATGTTTTGGGGTTTAGTGTAGTGCAGTTGTGTTTAGGTAGTGAAGGGGGTCGTGCTGTGGTTAGTGTTTTAGGGTTTAGGGTAGTTCAGTGGTGTTTGTGTAGTGCAGGGGTTGTGCTTTGTGTATTGTTTTAGGGTTTAGGGTAGTGCAGTTGTGTTTGTGTAGTGTGGGGGGGTCGTGTTTTAGGGTTTGGGGTAGTGCAGTGGTGTTTGGGTAGTGTAGGGGGTCGTGCTGGGAGTAGTGTTTTTGGGTTTAGGGTAGTGCAGTTGTGTTTGGGTAGTGAAGGGGGTCGTGCTGGGGGTTGTGTTTTAGGGTTTAGGGTAGTGTAGTGGTGTTTGTGTAGTGTAGGGGGTCATGCTGGGGGTAGATTTAGGGTTAAGGGTAGTGCAGTGGTGTTTGGGTAGTGTAGGGGGTCATGCCGGGGGTAGTGTTTTAGGGTTAAGGGTAGTGCATTTTTGTTTGAGTAGTGTTAGGGGTCATGCTGGGGGTAGTGTCTTCGGGTTAAGGGCAGTGCAGTGGTGTTTGTGTAGTGAAGAGGGTTGTGCTTCGGGTATTGTTTTAGGGTTTAGGGTAGTGCAGTGGTGTTTGTGAAGTGTGGGGGTCGTGTTTTAGGGTTTGGGGTAGTGCAGTGGTGTTTGGGTAGTGTAGGGGGTCATGCTGGGAGTAGTGTTTTTGGGTTTAGGGTAGTGCAGTTGTGTGTGGATAGTGAAGGTGGTCGTGCTGGGGTAGTGTTTTAGGGATTAGGGTAGTGCAGTGGAGTTTATGTTGTTTAGGGGGTCGTGTTTTAGGGTTTAAGGTAGTGCAGTAGTGTTTGGGTAGTATAGGGGGTCGTGCTGGGAGTAATGTTTTGGGGTTTAGTGTAGTGCAGTTGTGTTTAGGTAGTGAAGAGGGTCGTGCTGTGGTTAGTGTTTTAGGGTTTAGGGTAGTTCAGTGGTGTTTGTGTATTGTAGATGGTCGTGCTGGGGGTAGTGTATTGCGGTTTAGTGAAGTACAGTGGTGTACGTGTAGTGTAGGGGTAGTGTTTCAGGGTTTAGGGTAGTGCTGTGGTGTTTGTGTAGCGTAGGGGTCGTGCTGGGGTAGTGTTTTAGGGTTTAGGGTAGTGCAGTGGTGTTTGTGTGTGTAGGGGGTCGTGTTTTAGGGTTTAGGGTAGTGCAGTGGTGTTTGGGAAGTGTAGGGGATTGTGCTAGGGGTAGTGTTTTGGGGTTTAGGGTAGTGCAGTTGTGTTTGGGAAGTGAAGGGGGTCGTGGTGGGGGTAGTGTTTTAGGGTTTAGGGTAATGCAGTGGTGTTTGTGTAGTATAGGGGTTCTTGCTGGGGGATAGTGTTTTAGGGTTTAGGGTAGGGCAGTGGTGTTTGTGTAGTGTAGGGGGTCATGCTGGGGATACATTTATGGTTTAGGGTAATGCAGTGGTGTTTGGGTATTGTAGGGTGTACTGCTGGGGGTAGTGTTTTAGGGTTTAGGGTAGTGCAGTGGTTTTTCTGTAGTATTGGGGTAGTTCTGGGTGTAGTGTTTTAGGCTTTAGCGTAGTGCAGTGGTGTTTGGGTAGTGTAGGAGTAGTGCTGGGGGTAGTGTTTTAGGGTTTAGGGTAGTGTAGTGGTGTTTGGGTAGTGTAGGGGGTCATGCTAGTGGTTGCGTTTTAGGGTTTAGGGTAGTGCAGTGCTGTTTGTATACTGTAGGGGGTCTTGCTGGGTGTAGTGTTTTATGGTTTAGGTCATTGCAGTGCAGTGGTATTTGTGTAGTGAAGGGGTCGTGCTGGGGGTAGTGTTTAAGGGTTAAGGGTAGTGCAGTGGTGTTTGTATAGTGTAGGGGGTCATGCTGAGGGTAGATTTAGGGTTTAGGGTAATGTAGTGGTGTTTGGGTAGTGAAGGGGGTCATGCTGCAGGTAGTATTTTAGAGTTTAGGGCAGTGGAGTGGTATTTGTTTAGTGTAGGGGGTCATGCTGGGGGTAGTGTTTTAGGGTTTAGGGCAGTGCAGTGGTGTTTGGGTACCGTAGGGGTTTGTGTTGGGATAATGTTTTATGGTTTAGGGCAGTACAGTAGTGTTTTTTGTAGTGTAGGGGGTTGTGCCGGTGGTAGTGTTTTTGGGTTTAGGGCAGTGCAGTGGTGTTTGTGTATTGTGGGGGTTGTGCTGGGGGTAGTGTTTTAGAATTTAGGGTAGTGCAGAGGTGTTTGGGCAGTGTAGGGGGTCATGCTGGGGGTAGATATAGAGTTTAGGGTAGTGCAGTGGTGTTTTTGTAGTGTAGAGAGTCGCGCTGGGGGTAGTGTCTTAGGGTTTAGGGTAGTGCAGTGATGTTTGGGTAGTGTAGGGGGTCACGCTGGAGTTAGTGTTTTAGGGTTTAGGGTAGTGCAGTGGTGTTTGTGTAGTGGAGGGGGTCATGCTGGGGTAGTGTTTTAGGGTTTAGGGTAGTGCAGTGGTGTTTGAGTAGTGTAAGGGAATGTACTGGGGTAGATTTAGGGTTTAGGATAGTGCAGTGGTTTTTGGGTAGTGTAGGGGTTTGTGCTGGGGGTAGGGTTTTACGGCAGTGCAGTGGTGTTTGGGTAGTGTTGGGGGATCGTGCTGGGGAAGTGTTTTAGGGTTTAGCGTAGTGCAGTGGTGTTTGGGTAGTGTAGGGGTCATGCTGGGGGTAGTGTTCTAGGGCAGTGCAGAGGTGTTTGTGTAATGTAGTGGGTCATGCTGGGGTAGTGTTTTAGGGTTTAGGGAAGTGCAGTGGTATTTGTGTAGTATAGGGAGTTGAGCTGGGTTTGTGTTTTAGTGGTTAGAGTAGTGCAGTGGTATTTGTTTAGTGTAGGGGTTCGTGCTGGGGTAGGGTTTTAGGGTTTAGGGTAGTGCAGTGGTGATTGGGTAGTGTATGGGGATCATGCTGGGGAAGTGTTTTAGGGTTTAGGGAAGTGCAGTGGTGTTTGGGTAGTGTTGGGCATTGTCCTGGGGGAAGTGTTTTAGGGTTTAGGGAAGTGCAGTGGTGTTTGGGTAGTGTTGGGCATTGTCCTGGGGGAAGTGTTTTAGGGCAGTGCAGAGGTGTTTGTGTAGTGTATGTGGTCATGCTGGGGGTAGGGTTTTAGGGTTTAGGGCAGTGCAGTGGTTGGGTAGTGTAGGGGGATCATGCTGGGGAAGTGTTTTAGGGTTTAGGGTAGTGCAGTTGTTTTTGGGTTTTGTAGGGGGTAACGCTGGAGGTAGTGTTTTAGTGTTTAGGGTAATGCAGTGGTGTATATGTAGTGTAGAGGGTCATGCTGGGGGTAGTGCTTTAGGGTTTAGGTTAGTGCAGTGGTGTTTGTGTAGTGTAGGGGGTCACGTTTTAGGGTTTAGGGTAGTGCAGTGGTGTTTAGGTAGTGTAGGGGGTCGTGCTGGGAGTAATGTTTTTGGGTTTAGGGTAGTGCAGTTGTGTTTGGGTAGTGAGTGGGGTTGTGCTGGGGTAGTGTTTTAGGGTAGTGCAGTGGTGTTTGTGTAGTGTAGGGGGTCGTGCTTTAGGGTAGTGCAGTAGGGTTTGGGTAGTATAGAGGGTCGTGCTGGGAGTAGTGTTTTTGGGTTTAGGGAGGGCAGTTGTGTTTAGGTAGTGTAGGGGTTCATGCTTGGGTAACGTTTTAGGGTGTAGGGTAGTGCAGTGGTGTTTGGGTAGTGTAGGGGGTTGTGTTTTAGGGTTTAGGGTAGTGCAGTGGTGTTTGGGTAGTATAGGAGGTCATGCTGGGGGTAGTGTTTTTGGGTTTAGGGTAGTGCAGTTGTGTTTGGGTAGTGAATAGGGTCTTGCTGGGGTAGTGTTTTAGGGTTTATGGTAGTGCAATGGTGTTTGTGTAGTGTAGGGGGTTGTGTTTTAGGGTTTGGGGTAGTGCGGTGGTATTTGGGTAGTGTAGAGGGTCGTGCTGGGGGTAGTGTTTTAGGGTTTAGGGTAGTGCGGTGGTGTTTGGGTAGTATAGGGGGTCGTGCTGGGAGTAATGTTTTGGGGTTTAGTGTAGTGCAGTTGTGTTTAGGTAGTGAAGGGGGTCGTGCTGTGGTTAGTGTTTCAGGGTTTAGGGTAGTTCAGTGGTGTTCGTGTAGTGCAGGGGTCGTGCCGGGAGTAGTGTTTTAGGGTTTAGGGGAGTGCAGTTGTATTTGTTTAGTGTAGGGGTTCGTGCTTGGGTAGTGTTTTAGGGTGTAGGGTAGTGTAGTGGTGTTTGGGTAGTGTAGGGGGTCGTGCTAGTGGTTGCGTTTTAGGGTTTAGGGTAGTGCAGTGCTGTTTGTATACTATAGGGGGTCTTGCTGGGTGTAGTGTTTTATGGTTTAAGGTAGTGCAGTGGTGTTTGAGTAGTGTAAGTGGTCGTGCTGGGTGTAGTGTTTTTGGGTTTAGGTCATTGCAGTGCAGTGGTGTTTGTGTAGTGAAGGGGTCATGCTGGGGGTAGTGTTTAAGGGTTAAGGGTAGTGCAGTGGTGTTTGTGTAGTGTAGGGGGTCATGCTGGGGGTAGATTTAGGGTTTAGGGTAATGTAGTGGTGTTTGGGTAGTGAAGGGGGTCGTGCTGCAGGTAGTATTTTAGAGTTTAGGGCAGTGGAGTGGTATTTGTTTAGTGTAGGGGGTCATGCTGGGGGTACTGTTTTAGGGTTTAGGGCAGTGCAGTGGTGTTTGGGTACCGTAGGGGTTTGTGTTGGGGTAATGTTTTATGGTTTAGGGCAGTACAGTAGTGTTTTTTGTAGTGTAGGGGGTTGTGCCGGTGGTAGTGTTTTTGGGTTTAGGGCAGTGCAGTGGTGTTTGTGTATTGTGGGGGTTGTGCTGGGGGTAGTGTTTTAGCATTTAGGGTAGTGCAGAGGTGTTTGGGCAGTGTAGGGGGTCATGCTGGGTGTAGATTTAGGGTTTAGGGTAGTGCAGTGGTGTTTTTGTAGTGTAGAGAGTCGCGCTGGGGGTAGTGTCTTAGGGTTTAGGGTAGTGCAGTGATGTTTGGGTAGTGTAGGGGGTCACGCTGGAGTTAGTGTTTTAGGGTTTAGGGTAGTGCAGTTGTGTTTGTGTAGTGGAGGGGGTCATGCTGGGGTAGTGTTTTAGGGTTTAGGGTAGTGCAGTGGTGTTTGTGTAGTGTAGGGGAATGTACTGGGGGTAGATTTAGGGTTTAGGATAGTGCAGTGGTTTTTGGGTAGTGTAGGGGTTCGTGCTGGGGTAGGGTTTTACGGCAGTGCAGTGGTGTTTGGGTAGTGTTGGGGGATCATGCTGGGTAAGTGTTTTAGGGTTTAGGGTAGTGCAGTGGTGTTAGGGTAGTGTAGGGGTCATGCTGGGGGTAGTGTTCTAGGGCAGTGCAGAGGTGTTTGTGTAGTGTAGTGGGTCATGCTGGGGTAGTGTTTTAGGGTTTAGGGAAGTGCAGTGGTGATAGGGTAGTGTATGGGGATCATGCTGGGGAAGTGTTTTAGGGTTTAGGGAAATGCAGTGGTGTTTGGGTAGTGGTGGGCGTTGTCCTGGGGGAAGTGTTTTAGGGTTTAGGGAAGTGCAGTGGTGTTTGGGTAGTGTTGGGCGTTGTCCTGGGGGAACTGTTTTAGGGCAGTGCAGAGGTGTTTGTGTAGTGTATGTGGTCATGCTGGGGGTAGGGTTTTAGGGTTTAGGCAGTGCAGTGGTTGGGTAGTGTAGGGGGATCATGTGGGGGAAGTGTTTTAGGGTTTAGGGTAGTGCAGTTGTTTTTGGGTTTTGTAGGGGGTAACGCTGGAGGTAGTGTTTTAGTGTTTAGGGTATTGCAGTGGTGTATATGTAGTGTAGAGGGTCATGCTGGGGGTAGTGTTTTAGGGTTTAGGCTAGTGCAGTGGTGTTTGTGTAGTGTAGGGGGTCATGTTTTAGGGTTTAGGGTAGTGCAGTGGTGTTTAGGTAGTGTAGGGGGTCGTGCTGGGAGTAATGTTTTTGGGTTTAGTGTAGTGCAGTTGTGTTTGGGTAGTGAATGGGGTTGTGCTGGGGTAGTGTTTTAGGGTAGTGCAGTGGTGTTTGTGTAGTGTAGGGGGTCGTGTTTTAGGGTAGTGCAGTGGGGTTTGGGTAGTATAGAGGGTCGTGCTGAGAGTAGTGTTTTTGGGTATAGGGTAGGGCAGTTGTGTTTAGGTAGTGCAGTGGTCGTGCTGGGTTTTAGGGTTTAGGGGAGTGCAGTGGTGTTTGTGTAGTGTAGGGGTTCATGCTTGGATAATGTTTTAGGGTCTAGGGTAGTGCAGTGGTGTTTGGGTAGTGTAGGGGGTTGTGTTTTAGGGTTTAGGGTAGTGCAGTGGTGTTTGGGTAGTATAGGAGGTCATGCTGGGGGTAGTGTTTTTGGGTTTAGGGTAGTGCAGTTGTGTTTGGGTAGTGAATAGGATCGTGCTGGGGTAGTGTTTTAGGGTTTAGGGTAGTGCAATGGTGTTTGTGTAGTGTAGGGGGTTGTGTTTTAGGGTTTGGGGTAGTGCGGTGGTATTTGGGTAGTGTGGAGGGTCGTGCTGGGGGTAGTGTTTTAGGGTTTAGGGTTGTGCAGTGGTGTTTGTGTAGTGTAGGGGGTTGTGCTGGGGGTAGTTTTTGAGGGTGTAGCGTAGTGCAGTGGTGTTTGGGTAGTGTAGGGGGTCGTGCTGGTGGTAGTGTTTTATGGTTAAGGGTAGTGCAGTGCTGTTTGAGTAGTGTAGGGGGTTGTGCTGGGGGTAGTTTTTGAGGGTGTAGCGTAGTGCAGTGGTGTTTGGGTAGTGTAGGGGGTTGTGCTGGTGGTAGTGTTTTATGGTTAAGGGTAGTGCAGTGCTGTTTGTGTAGTGTAGTGGTTCTGGCTGGGTGTAGTGGTTTCAGGTTTAGGGCAGTGCAGTGGTGTTTGGGTGGTATAGGGGATCGTGCTCGGGGTAGTGTTTTAGGGTTTACTGCTTTGCAGTGGTATTTGTGTAGTGTAGGGGGATATGCTGCGGGTAGATTTAGGGTTCAGGGTAGTGTAGGGGTTTGTGCTGGGGTTATATTTAGGGTTTAGGGTAGTGCAGTGGTGTTCGGGTAGTTTAGAGTGTCATGCGAGGGGTAGTGTTTTATATTTCACGGTAGGGCAGTGGTGTTTGTGTAGTGTAATAGGTCATGCAGGGGGTAGATTTAGGGTTTATGGTAGTGCAGTGGTGTTTGGATATTGTAGGGGGTCTTGCTGGGGATTGATTTAGGGTTTAGGGTAACGCAGTGGTGTTTGTGTAGTGCAGGGGTTCATGCAGGGGGTAGTGTTTTAGGCTTTAGGGTAGTGCAGTGGTGTTTGGGTAGTGTAGGGGGTAATGTTGGGGCTAGTGTTTGAGGGTTTAGGGTAGTGCAGTAGAGTAGTGCAGAAGTGGTTGTGCAGTGTAGGGTGTCATGATGGGGGTCGTGGTTTAGGGTTTAGGGTAGTGCAGTTGTGTTTGGGTGGTGTAGGAGGTACTGCTGGGCATATTGTTTTAGGGTTTAGGGTAGTGCCATGGTGTTTGTGTTGTGTAGGGGGTAGTGCTGGGGCTAGTGTTTTAGGGTTTAGGGTAGTGCAGTGGTGTTTGTGTAGTGTAGGGGGTCGTGCTGGGGTAGTGTTTTAGGTTTTAAGGTAGTGCAGAAGTGTTTGTGCAGTGTAGGGGTTCGTGTTTTAGGGTTTAGGGTAGTGCAGTTGTGTGTGGGTAGTGTAGGGGGTTGTGCTGGGAGTAGTGTTTGTGGGTTTAGAGTAGTGCAGTTGTGTTTGGGTAGCGAAGGGGTTGTGCTGGGGGTATTGTTTTAGGGTTAAGGGGAGTACAGTGGTGTTTGTGTAATGTAGGGTGTTGTGCTGGGGGTAGTGTTTTAGGGTTTAGGGTAGTGCAGTGGTGTTTGTGTAGTGTAGGGTGTCTTGCTGGGGGTAGAGCTTTAGGGTTTAGGGTAGTGAGATGGTGTTTGAGTAGTGTAGGGGGTTGTGCTGGGGGTAGGGTTTTCGAGATTAGGGCAGTGCTGTGGTGTTTGGGTAGTGTAGGGGGTCGTGCTGGGGGTTGTGTTTTAGGGTTTAGGGCAGTGCAGTGGTGTTTGTGTAGTGTAGGGGGTCATGCTGCGGGTAGATTTAGGGTTCAGGGTAGTGCAGTGGTGTTTGGGTAGTGTAGGGGTTTGTGCTGGGGGTAGATTTACGGTTTATTGTAGTGCAGTGGTGTTCGGGTAGTTAAGTGTGTCATGCAAGGGGTAATGTTTTATGGTTCAGGGTAGTGCAGTGGTATTTGGGTAATGTAGGGGTTTGTGCTGGGGTTAGATTTAGGGTTTAGGGTAGTGTAGTGGTGTTCGGGTAGTTTAGGGTGTCATGCTAGGGGTAGTGTTTTAGAGTTTAGGGTAGTGCAGTGGTGTTTGTGTAGTGTAATAGGTCATGCAGGGGGTAGATTTAGGGTTTATGGTAGTGCAGTGGTGTTTGGATATTGTAGGGGGTCTTGCTGGGGATTGATTTAGGGTTTAGGGTAACGCAGTGGTGTTTGTGTAGTGCAGGGGTTCGGGCAGGGGGTAGTGTTTTAGGCTTTAGGGTAGTGCAGTGGTGTTTGGGTAGTGTAGGGAGTAATGTTGGGGCTAGTGTTTGAGGGTTTAGGGTAGTGCAGTAGAGTAGCGCAGAAGTGGTTGTGCAGTGTAGGGTGTCATGATGGGGGTCGTGTTTTAGGGTTTAGGGTAGTGCAGTTGTGTTTGGGTAGTGTAGGAGGTGCTGCTGGGCATATTGTTTTAGGGTTTGGGGTAGTACGGTGGTGTTTAAGTAGTGTAGGGGGTCATGCTGGGGGTAGTGTTTTAGGGTTTAGGGTAGCGCAGTGGTGTTTGTGTAGTGTAGGGGGTTGTGCTGGGGGTAGTGTTTTAGGGTTTAGGGTAGTGTAGTGGTGTTTGAGTAGTGTAGGGGGTTGTGCTGGGGGTAGTGCTTTCAGGTTAAGGGCAGTGCAGTGGTGTTTGGGTGGTATAGGGGGCCGTGCTGGGGGTAGTGTTTTAGGGTTAAGTGCTTTGCAGTGGTATTTGTGTAGTGTAGTAGGACATGCTGCAGGTAGATTTAGGGGTCTGGGTAGTGCAGTGGTATTTGGGTAGTGTAGGGGTTTGTGCTGGGGTTAGATTTAGGTTTTAGGGTAGTGCAGTGGTGTTCGGGTAGTATAGGGTGTCATGCTAGAGGTACTGTTTTAGGGTTTAGGGTAGTGCAGCGGTGTTTGTATAGTGTAATGGGTTATGCAGGGGGTAGATTTAGGGTTTATGGTAGTGCAGTGGTGTTTAGACAGTGTAGGGGGTTTTGCTGGGGATATATTTAGGG
Organism: Triturus cristatus; assembly: GCF_964204655.1. Taxonomy (NCBI): domain Eukaryota; kingdom Metazoa; phylum Chordata; class Amphibia; order Caudata; family Salamandridae; genus Triturus; species Triturus cristatus. The sequence goes on along the minus strand of NC_140579.1, from coordinate 984,614,091 downwards.
TTTAGGGTAACACAGTGGTGTTTGTGTAGTGTAGAGGTTCATGCTGGGGGTAGTGTTTTAGGGTTTCGGGTAGTACAGCGGTGATTGTGTAGTGCAGGGGGTCATGCTGGGGGTAGTGTTTTGGGGTTTAGGGTAGTGCAGTAGTGTAGTGCAGAAGTGGTTGTGTAGTGAAGGGGGTCATGCTGTGGGTCGTGTTTAATGGTTTAGAGTAGTGCCATTGTGTTTGGGTTGTGTAGGAGGTACTGCTGGTGGTAGTGTTTTAGGGTTTAGGGTAGTGCTGTGGTGTTTATGTAGTGTAGGGTGTAGAACTGGGGATAGTGTTTTAGGGTTTAGGGTAGTGCAGTGGTGTTTAGGTAGTGTAGGGCGCAGTGCTGGGGGTAGTGTTTTAGGGTTGAGGGTAATGCAGTGGTGTTTGTGTAATGTAGGGGGTAGTGTTTTAGGGTTTAGGATAGTGCAGCGGTATTTGTATAGTGTAGGGGGTCGTGCTGGGGGTAGTGTTTTAGGGTTTAAGGTAGTGCAGTGGTGTTTGGGTAGTGTAGGTTGTTGTGCTGGGGATAGTGTTTTAGGGTTTAGGGTAGTGCAGTGGTGATTGGGTAGTGTAGGGGGTACTGCTGGGGGTAGTGTTTAGGGTTTAGGGGAGTGCAACAGTGGTTGTGTAGTGTAGGGGGTAGTGCTGGGGCTTCATTTTACGGTTTAGGGTAGTGCAGTGGTGTTTGTGTAGTGTAGGGGGTCATGCTGGGGGTAGTGTTTTAGGTTTTAAGGTAGTGCAGTCGTGTTTGTGTAGTGTAGTGGGTTGTCCTTGGGGAAGTGTTTTAGGGCAGTGCAGAGGTGTATGTGTAGTGTATGGGGTCATGCTGGGTGTTAGATCTGGGGGTCTCTAGTTGGCAGGGTAGGTACCACTGTCCAAGTAGGGACCCTTGCTTCTAGTCAGGGAAAGGGGGATACACTGTTAAGATAACCCCTGCTCACCCTCTAGGTAGCTTGGCCTGAGCAGTCTAGGCTATCAAAGGCAATGTGTAAAGTATTTGTACCAACACTTACAGTAACACAGTGAAAACACCACAGATTTACTCCACACCAGTTTTAGAAAAATAAAGTATCTTTACTAAAAACTTCACAAGACCAAATACTACAGACAAACCAACATATAATTCAAAAAGGTTACTTTAAAGATAGTTCAGAGTTTGCAGAAAGTACTCCAGGATGTAAAAGTCAGTGTCCTGCACAATGCGACTCTCAACGCACAAAATGCGACACTTTCGTGCCCAACAGTACCTGTGGTTGCGATAAGGTTCCCAAAAGCTATTACAAGGAAGCTTGCAAAGGCGATGCGATACTCCTGAGATCCTGGGGAGGCTTTGCAGCAGCCCTGCTTCACGCAGCAGAGGTGGATGCGCCGGCTCCGATCTGTAAGGGGAGGATGCGATGACTTTGGCCTTCGTTGCGTAGGTTTCTTAGGGGGAAGCTTCACGCACAGGTTCAATGCGACACGCTTCGATGTGGCACGATGCGCGGCGCAGCGTTGACTTCCGGCGCCGCAACTCTCGATGCGCCACGGAACGGGACTCTGCGTCGACGCACCCGATGACTGGAGACTTTTCACGCACCAGCAGTGGTGCGGCTCGCAAACTGGTTCTGCGACAATCCTCGCAATGGCCGGAATCTTCACGCTTCGGGACGATGCTCGATGCACTTGGCGATGCGGGGACCCTGCGTGTTGCGATGGTCCCGCAATGAAATTTACCTCGCACTCTCGTCTTGCGACACGCAATCGGATGATGCGTTGGGTACCAGTCACTCTTGTTCACGCTTCTGCTTCCCAGCTCCCAAACACAGCAAAACGACCTCCTGAGGCCCCAAGACTGGGCAAGCACTCCAGGGCAGGTCAGAACTCTCTCAGCAGAGTTCCAGGGGAGCTGGTGGTGAAGTCCTTTTGTTCCTGGGACTTCTTAACAGGGAGCCAGCTCTTCTCAGGCCCTTGGAGATCAGAATCAAAAGAAGGGGACACAGCAAAGTCCTTCCCCTCTCCTTGGCAGCAAAGCAAAACAGCAAGCAGGCAGTCTTCTCCTCTTCAGTCCTTTTCAGCTTTCTCCTTGGCAGAGGTTTCTTCTTAGTTCCACAGTGATCTAAAGTTTAGGTGTCTGGGGTCCTCTTCTTATACCCCTCCAAGTCTTTGTCTCTCTTTGTTCCAGTGGGGGGATTCCCCTGCTCAAACCGGTTCCTGGGTGTGCTCTGCTCTGGAGCACCTGGTTCCTTTCAGAGTGAGGGGCAGGGTCGTTAGACGCTCAGCAGGAGGTGGAGCCTTCTTTGTGCCAGCAGAGGCAGAGTCCTCAGCCTGGCCAGCAGGGGGTGGAGCCAGCTTTGTGTTTGTCAGGGGCAGCCCTATTCAAACCCAGGGACTACTCCTCCCACCCATCTAAAGCAGATCTCCCTATTCACCCTGCTGCTGACTCATCCAGGCTCCTGGAGCCACCTAGCCCATCACATGACACCAGTCAGCCAACCAGCACACAGGCACACAGGAAGGTTAAACAGGAGAATAGCTACTTTCTAAAAAGTGCTATTCTCACACAGTGAATTTAAAAACCATCTTGCTAAAAAGATGTATAATTAAATTCTGAACACAGAGATACCAAACTTGGATTTTCTATCTTGCCCTTATGGGAAGATAAGCATGTAAACAGCCTTCTCCATTCTATCCTATGGGCAAGATAGCCTCTCAGCAGTGAAAAACGAAAATGGCTGTAATTCACTACCAGGGCATGTTACACACCTCAGTACATGCCCTACCTTTCAGATACACTGCACCCAGCCCAGGGGGGTACCTAGGGCCACCATAGGGATGCCTGACATGTACAGAAAGGGAAGGATAAGGCCTGGTCAGTGGGTGCACTGGCCAGGTCGACATGTCAGTCCTGGACTGCACATAGGCACTGCAAGCAGGCCTAAGACATCATTTTAGCGCTACTCCTGTGGGTGGCACAATCAGTGCTGCAGCCCACTAGTAGCATTTGAATCACCAGCCCTGGCACACGCAGTGCACTTTACTAGGGGCTAACAGGTGAAACAAATATACCAATCATGGATAACCAATCAATATAACAATTTATACAGAGAGCATATGCACTTTAGCACTGATCAGCAGTGGTAAAGTACCCAGAGTCCTATTGCCAACAACCACGGGTCAGAAAAAATAAAGGAGGAAGAAGCAAAAAGTTTGGGGATAACCCTGCAAAAAGGGCCGTTTCCAACACTGGGAGTAGGGTTTTAGGGTTTAGGGCAGTGCAGTGGTGTTTGGGAAGTGTAGGGGGATCGTGCTGGTGAAGTGTTTTAGGGTTTAGGGTAGTGCAGTAGTTTTTGGGTAGTGTAGAGGGTCATGCTGGGGGTAGTGTTTTAGTGTTTAGGGAAGGGCAGTGGTGTATATGTAGTGTAGGGGGTCATGCTGGGGGTAGTGTTTTAGGGTTTAGGGTAGTGCAGTGGTGTTTGTGAAGTGTAGGGGGTCGTGTTTTAGGTTTTAGGGTAGTGCAGTGGTGTTTGGGTATTGTAGGGGGTTGTGCTGGGGTAGTGTTTTAGTGTTTAGGGTAGTACAGTGTTGTCTGTGAAGTGTAGGGGTCATGTTTTAGAGTTTAGGATAGTGCAGTGGTGTTTGGGTAGTGTAGGGGGTTGTACTGGGGGTAGTGTTTTAGTGTTTAGGGTAGTGAAGTGGTGTTTGTGTAGTGCAGGGGGTCATGCTGTGGATAGATTTAGTGTATAGGGGAGTGCAGTGGTGTTTGGAAAGTAAAGGGGGTTGTGCTGGGGGTAGTGTTTTTGGGTTTAGGGCAGTACAGCGCAGTGGTATTTTGGTAGTGTAGGGGGATAGTGCTGGGGTAGTGTTTTAAGGTTTAGGGCAGTGCAGTGGTGTTTGGTTAGTGTAGGGGGTCGAGGGGGGTGTAGTGTTTTTGGGTTTATGGCAGTGCAGTGGTATTTGGGTAGTGTAGTAGGTCGTGCTGGGGGTAGTGTTTTAGGGCAGTGCAGTGGTGTTTGTGTAGTGGTGGGGTTTGTGCTGGGGATAGATTTACGGTTTAGGGTAGTGCCGTGGTGTTCGGGTAGTGTAGTGTGTCATGCAAGGGGTAGTGTTTTAGGGTTTAGGGTAATGCAGTGGTGTTTATGTAGTGTAGGGGTCTTGCTGGGGGTAGTGTTTTAGGGTTAAGGGTAGTGCAGTGGTGTTTGTTTACTGTAGGGGGTCTTGATGGGGTAGTGTTTTAGGGTTTAAGGTAGTACAGTGGTGTTTGAGTAGTGTAAGGGGTTGTGCTGGGGGTGGTGTTTTCGGGTTTAGGGCAGTGCAGTTGTGTTTGTGTAGTGAAGGGGGTCATGCTGTGGGTAGTGTTTTAGGGTTTAGGGTAGTGCAGTGGTGTTTGTGTAGTGTAGGGGTCGTGTTTTAAGGTTTGGGTTAGTGCAGTGGTGTTTGGGTAGTGTAGGGGGTCATGCTGGGGGTAGTGTTTTTAGGTTTAGGATAGTGCAGTTGTGTTTGGGTAGTGAAGGGGGTCGTGCTGGGGGTAGTGTTTTAGGGCTTAGGGTAGTACAGTGGTGTTTGTGTAGTGTAGGGGCTCGTGTTTTAGGGTTTAGGGTAGTGCGGTGGGTTTGGGTAGTATAGGGGGTCATGCTGTGAGTAATGTTTTGGGGTTTAGGGTAGTGCAGTTGTGTTTAGGAAGTGAAGGGGTCGTGATGGGTTTAGTGTTTTAGATATTAGGGTAGTTCAGTGGTTTTTGTGCAGTGTAGGATTTGTGCTGGGGGTAGTGTTTTAGGGTTTAGGGGTGTGCAGTGGTGTTTGTTTAGTATAGGGGTTCGTGTTTGGGTAGTGTTTTAGGGTGTAGGGTAGTGCAGTGTTGTTTGGGTAGTGTAGGGGTTCGTGCTGGGAGTTGTGTTTTATGGTTTAGGTTAGTGCAGTGGTCTTTGTATACTGTAGGGAGTCTTGCTTCGGGTAGTGTTTTAGGGTTTAAGGTAGTGCAGTGGTGTTTGAGTAGTGTAAGGGGTCGTGCTGGGGGCAGTGTTTTTGGGTTTAGGGCAGTGCAGTGCAGTGGTGTTTGTGTAGTGAAGGGGTCATGCTTTGGGTAGTGTTTTAGGGTTTAGGGTAGTGCAGTGGTGTTTGTGTAGTGTTGGGAGTCGTGTTTTAGGGTTTGGGGTAGTGCAGTGGTGTTTGGGTAGTGTAGGGGGTCGTGCTGGGAGTAGTGTTTTTGGGTTTAGGGTAGTGCTGTTGTGTTTGGGTAGTGAAGGGGGTTGTGCTGGGGGTAGTGTTTTAGGGTTTAGGGGAGTGCAGTGGTGTTTGTGTTGTATAGGGGGTCGTATTTTAGGGTTTAAGGTAGTGCTGTGGTGTTTGGGTAGTATAGGGGGGTCGTGCTGGGAGTAATGTTTTGGGGTTTAGTGTAGTGCAGTTGTGTTTAGGTAGTGAAGGGGGTTGTGCTGTGGTTAGTGTTTTAGGGTTCAGTGTAGTTCAGTGGTGTTCGTGAAGTGCAGGGGTCGGGCCGGGGGTAGTGTTTTAGGGTTTAGGGGAGTGCAGTTGTGTTTGTTTAGTGTAGGGGTTCGTGCTTGGGTAGTGTTTTAGGGTTTAGGGTAGTACAGTGGTGTTTGTATACTGTAGGAGGTCTTGCTGGGGATACTGTTTTATGGTTTAAGGTAGTGCAGTGGTGTTTGAGTAGTGTAAGGGGTCGTGCTGGGGCAGTGTTTTTGGGTTTAGGGCAGTGCAGTGCAGTGGAGTTTGTGTAGTGAAGGGGTCATGCTGGGGGTAGCGTTTTAGGGTTTAGGGTAGTGCAGTGGTGTTTGTGTAGTGTAGGGGGTTATGCTGGGGGTAGATTTAGGGTTTAGGGTAATGCAATGGTGTTTGGGTAGTGAAGGGGGTCGTGCTGCAGGTAGTACTTTAGGGTTTAGGGCAGTGCAGTGGTGTTTGTTTAGTGTAGGGGGTCATGCTGGGGATAGTGTTTTAGGGTTTAGGGCAGTGCAGTGGTGTTTGGGTACCATAGGGGTTTGTGCTGGGGGTAGTGTTTTAGGGTTTAGGGCAGTGCAGGGGTGTTTTGGCAGTGTAGGGGGATCATGCTGGGGAAGTGTTTTAGCGTTTAGGGTAGTGCAGTTGTTTTTGGTTAATGTAGGGGGTCACACTGGGGGTCGTGTTTTAGTGTTTAGGGTAGTACAGTGGTGTATATGTAGTGTAGGGGGTCATGCTGGGGGTAGTGTTTTAGGGTTTAGGGTAGTGCAGTGGTCTTTGTGTAGTGTAGGGGGTCATGTTTTAGGGTTTAGAGTAGTGCAGTTGTGTTTGGGTAGTGTAGGGGGTTGTGCTAGGGGTAGTGTTTTAGTGTTAAGGGTAGTGCAGTGTTGTCTGTGAAGTGTAGGGGTCATGTTGTAGGGTTTAGGGTAGTGCAGTGGTGTTTGAGTAGTGTAGGGGATTGTGCTGGGGGTAGTGTTTTAGGGTTTAGGTTAGTGAAGTGGTGTTTGTGTAGTGCAGAGGGTTATGCTGTGGGTAGGTATAGTTTTTAGGGTAGTGCAGTGGTGTTTGGAAAGTATATGGGGTTGCACTGGGGGTAGTGTTTTGGGTTTCAGGCAGTACATCGCAGTGGTGTTTGGGTAGTATAGGGGGATATTGCGGGGGTAGTGTTTTAAGGTTTAGGGCAGTGCAGTGTTGTTTGGTTAGTGTAGGGGGTCGTGCTGGGGGTAGTGTTTTTGGGTTTAGGGCAGGGCATTGGTGTTTGGGTAGTGTAGGGGGTCATTCTGGGGGTAGTGTTTTAGGGCAGTGCAGTGGTGTTTGTATGCTGTAGGGGGTCTTGCTGGGGGTAGTGTTTTAGGGGATTAAGGTTGTGCAGTAGTGTTTGAGTAGTGTAAGTGGTCGTACTGGGGGTAGTGTTTTCGGGTTTAGGGCAGTGCAGTGCTGTGGTGTTTGTATAGTGAAGGGGGTTGTGCCGTGGGTAGTGGTTTAGGGTTTTGGGTAGTGCAGTATTGTTTGTGAGGTGTAGGGGGTCGTGTTTTAGAGTTTGAGGTTGTGCAGTGGTGTTTGGGTAGTGTAGGGGGTCGTGCGGGGGGTAGTATTTTTAGGTTTAGGGTAGTGCAGTTGCATTTGGGTAGTGAAGGGGGTCGTGCTGGGGTAGTGTTTTAGGGTAGTGCAGAGGTGTTTGTGTAGTGTAGGGGGTCATGTTTTACGGTTTAGGGTAGTGCAGTTGTGTTTAGTTAGTGAAGGGGGTTGTGCTGGGGTTAGTGCTTTAGGGTTTAGGGTAGTTCGGTGGTGTTTGTGTAGTGTAGGGATCGTGCTGGGGTAGAGTTTATAGGGTTTAGGGGAGTGCAGTGCTGTTTGTTTAGTGTAGAGGTTCGTGCTTGGGTAGTGTTTTAGGGTGTAGGGTAGTGCAGTGGTGTTTGGGTAGTGTAGGGGGTCGTGCTGGGGGTAGTGTTTTAGGGTTTAGGGTAGTGCAGTGGTCTTTGTATACTGTAGGGGGTCTTGCTTCAGATAGTGTTTTAGGGTAGTGCAGTGGTGTTTGAGTAGTGTAAGGGGTCGTGCTGGGGGAAGTGTTTTTGGGTTTAGGGCAGTGCAGTGCAGTGGTGTTTGTGTAGTGAAGGGGTCATGCTGGGGGTAGCATTTTAGGGTTTAGGGTAGTGCAGTGGTGTTTGTGTAGTGTAGGGGCTCATGCTGGGGGTAGATTTAGGGTTTAGGGTAATGCAATGGTGTTTGGGTAGTGTAGAGGTTCATGCTGGGGGTAGTGTTTTAGGGTTTCGGGTAGTACAGTGGTGATTGTGTAGTGCAGGGGGTCGTGCTGGGGATAGTGTTTTAGGATTTAGGGTAGTGCAGTGGTGTTTGGGTAGTATATGGGGATCATGTTGGGGAAGTGTTTTAGGGTTTAGGGCAGTGCAGTGGTGTTTGGGTAGTGTTGGTTTTTTTTCTGGAGGAAGTGTTTTAGGGCAGTGCAGAGGTGTGTGTGTAGTGTATGGGGTCATGCTGGGGGTCGTGTTTTAGGGTTTAGGGAAGTGCCATTGTGTTTGGGTTGTGTAGGAGGTACTGCTGGTGGTAGTGTTTTAGGGTTTAGGGTAGTGCCGTGGTGTTTATGTAGTGTAGGTGGTAGAACTGGGGATAGTGTTTTAGGGTTTTGGGTAGTGCAGTGGTGTTTAGGTAGTGTAGGGCGTAGTGCTGGGGGTAGTGTTTTAGGGTTGAGGGTAATGCAGTGGTGTTTGTGTAGTGCTGGGGCTTGTGTTTTACGGTTTAGGGTAGTGCAGTGGTGTTTGTGTAGTGTAGGGGGTCGTGCTGGGGATAGTGTTTTAGGTTTTAAGGTAGTGCAGTCGTGTTTGTGTAGTGTAGTGGGTTGTCCTTGGGGAAGTGTTTTAGAGCAGTGCAGAGGTGTATGTGTAGTGTATGGGGTCATGCTGGGAGTAGGGTTTTAGGGTTTAGGGCAGTGCAGTGATGTTTGGGTAGTGTAGGGGGATCGTGCTGGTGACGTGTTTTAGGGTTTAGGGTAGTGCAGTTGTTTTTGGGTAGTGTAGGGGGTCATGCTGGGGGTAGTTTTTTAGTGTTTAGGGAAGTGCAGTGGTGTATATGTAGTGTAGGGGGTCATGCTGGGGGTAGTGTTTTAGGGTTTAGGGTAGTGCAGTGGTGTTTGTGTAGTATAGGGGGTCGTGTTTTAGTTTTTATGGTAGTACAGTGGTGTTTGGGTAGTGTAGGGGGTTGTGCTGGGGGTAGTGTTTCAGTGTTTAGGGTAGTGAAGTGGTGTTTGTGTAGTGCAGCGGGTCATGCTGTGGATAGATTTAGTGTATAGGGTAGTGCACTGGTGTTTGGAAAGTAAAGGGGGTTGTGCTGGGGGTAGTGTTTTTGGGTTTAGGGAAGTACAGCGCAGTGGTGTTTTGGTAGTGTAGGGGGATAGTGCTGGGGTAGTGTTTTAAGTTTTAGGGAAATGCAGTGGTGTTTTGTTAGTGTAGGGGGTCGAGGGGGATGTAGTGTTTTTGGGACTAGGGCAGTGCAGTGGTATTTGGGTAGTGTAGTGGGTCGTGCTGGGGATAGTGTTTTAGGGCAGTGAAGTGGTGTTTGTGTAGTGTAGGGGGTCATGCCGTAGGTATATTTAGGGTTCAGGGTAGTGCAGTGGTGTTTGGGTAGTGTAGGGGTTTGTCCTGGGGGTAGATTTACGGTTTAGGGTAGTGCAGTGGTGTTTGAGTAGTGTAGTGTGTCATGCAAGGGGTAGTGTTTTAGGGTTTAGGGTAATGCAGTGGTGTTTGTGTAGTGTAGGGGGTCTTGCTGGGGGTAGTGCTTTAGGGTTTAGGGCAGTGCAGTGGTGTTTGTGTAGTTTAGGGGGTCATGCTGGGGGTAGATTTAGGGTTTAGGGTAGTGCAGTGGTGTTTGAGTAGTGTAGGGGTCTTGATGGGGGTAGTGTTTTAGGGTTAAGGGTAATGCAGTGGTGTTTGTGTAGTGTAGGAGGTTTTGCTGGGGGTAGTGTTTTGGGATTTAGGGTGGTGCAGTGGTGTTTGTATACTGTAGTGTGTCTTGCTGGGGTAGTGTTATAGGGTTTAAGGTAGTGCAGTGGTGTTTGAGTAGTGTAAGGGGTCATGCTGGGGGTGGTGTTTTCGGGTTTAGGGCAGTGCAGTTGTGTTTGTGTAGTGAAGGGGGTCGTGCTGGGGGTAGTGTTTTAGGGCTTAGGGTAGTACAGTGGTGTTTGTGTAGTGTAGGGGGTCGTGTTTTAGGGTTTAGGGTAGTGCGGTGGGTTTGGGTAGTATAGGGGGTCATGCTGGGAGTAATGTTTTGGGGTTTAGGGTAGTGCAGTCGTGTTTAGGTAGTGAAGGGGTCGTGATGGGTTTAGCGTTTTAGGGATTAGGGTAGTTCAGTGGTTTTTGTGCAGTGTAGGATTTGTGCTGGGGGTAGTGTTTTAGGGTTTAGGGGTGTGCAGTGGTGTTTGTTTAGTGTAGGGGTTCGTGGTGGGGTTAGTGTTTTAGGTGTAGGGTAGTGCATTGTTGTTTGGGTAGTGTAGGGGTTCGTGCTGGGAGTTGTGTTTTAGGGTGTAGGGTTGTGCAGTGGTGTTTGTGTACTGAGGGTGTCTTGCTGGGGGTAGTGTTTTATGGTTTAGGTTAGTGCAGTGGTCTTTGTATACTGTAGGGGGTCTTGCTTGGGGTAGTGTTTTAGGGTTGAAGGTAGTGCAGTGGTGTTTGAGTAGTGTAAGGGGTCATGCTGGGGGCAGTGTTTTTGGGTTTAGGGCAGTGTAGTGCAGTTGTGTTTGTGTAGTGTAAGGGTCGTGCTGTGGGTAGTGTTTTACGGTTTAGGGCAGTGCAGTGGTGTTTGTGTAGTGTAGGGGGTCATGCTGGGGGTAGATTTATGGTTTAGGGTAATGCAGTGGTGTTTGTGTAGTGAAGGGGGTCGTGCTGCAGGTAGTGTTTTATGGTTTAGGGCAGTGCAGTGGTGTTTGTGTAGTATATGGGGTCATGCTGGGGGTAGTGTTTTAGGGTTTAGGGCAGTGCAGTGGTGCTTGGGTACCGTAGGGGTTCTTGCTGGGGGTAGTGTTTTAGAGTTTAGGACAGTGCAGTGGTGTTTTTTGTAGTGTAGGGGGTCGTGCCAGGGTTAGTGTTTTAGGGTTTAGGGCAGTGCAGTGGTGTTTGTGTATTGTTGGGGTTGTGCTGGGGGTAGTGTTTTAGCATTTAGGGTAGTGCAGAGTTATTTGGGTAGTGTAGGAGGTCATGCTGGGGATAGATTTAGGGTTTAGGTTAGTGTAGTGGTGTTTGTGTAGTGTAGGCGATTGCGCTGGGGGTAGTGTCTTAGGGTTTAGGGTAGTGCAGTGGTGTTTGGGTAGTGTAGGGGGTCACGCTGGAGGTAGTGTTTTAGGGTTTAGGGTAGTGCAGTTGTGTTTGTGTAGTGGTGGGGGTCATGCTGAGGGTAGTGTTTTAGGGTTTAGGGTAGTACAGTGGTGTTTGTGTAGCGTAGGGGATTGTACTGGGGTAGATTTTGGGTTTAGGATAGTGCAGTGGTGTTTGGGTAGTGTAGGGGTTTGTGTTGGGGTAGGGTTTTGGGGTTTTCGGGCAGTGCAGTGGTGTTTGGGTAGTGTAGGAGGATCGTGCTTGGAAGTGTTTTAGGGTTTAGGGTAGTGCAGTGGTGTTTGGGTAGTAAGGGGGTCATGCTGGGGGTAGTTTTTTAAGGCAGTGCAGAGGTGTTTGTGTAGTGTAGGGGGTCGTGCTGGGGATAGCGTTTTAGGGTTTAGGGTAGTGCAGTGGTATTTGTATAGTATAGGGATTTGTGCTGGGTTAGTATTTTAGGGTTTAGAGTAGTGTAGTGGTGTTTGTGTAGTTTAGGGTTTCGTGCTGGGGGTAGGGTTTTAGGGTTTAGGGCAGTGCAGTGGTGTTTGGGTAGTGTAGGGGGATCGTGCTGGGGAAGTGTTTTATGGTTTAGGGCAGTGCAGTGGTGTTTGGGTAGTGTAGGGGATCGTCCTGGGGAAGTGTTTTAGGGCAGTACAGATGTGTATGTGTAGTGTAGGGGGTCATGCTCCCTTGAACATCTGTAAGTTTATATTCAAAGTCAAGAGGAATCATCTGCATAAGTCTAGGCCTTGCTGCAGCACGAAATCGAGTTTTGAAATCTGTACAAGAAATTGAATACTTGCCACTGAATGAACCAGAAAGTACAGATATTCTGAAATCAAATATATTGGATAGATACTATTCAAACAGAAGTCCATACCTGGAAAACATATGTCTATATGAAAATATACAACATTATAGTTTTTAAAAAAATGTTACAGATGAAGGAAAATACGCTGTAATTGGATCTGAAGGATGTTTGGTAAAGCATGACAAAGGAAATTTGATAATTCACTGGAAATTAAGATATGGTACTCCAGATAAAAGAGAGTTTTTCTATTTAGCTCTTCTGCAACTCGTCAAACCTTGGCAGACTGAATTGGAATTTCTTGGAGATTTTGACTGCTATGAAGATTCTTTCAATGCATGTAAAGATAGCATTGAATGAACAAGTTTTCCAAATTATCTACAAATGTTGAATGAACAGATTAATCAAGAAAGATCTATAGCAGCTGAAATTGCTAGAGATAGTTCTCAAGATAGTCAGAGTTCTGCTCCACAAAGTCAAGATCCACTAGGAGAAACCATACTTGAAAATGAAGCGGCAATAGCAATGAGTGAAGTGGAAATGGTGACGCAGCAAGCACAACAGGAGAATATTGATTTGGAAAATTTGGAGGAACGTTTGAATACTGAACAGAAAGAAATATATCACCAAGTTACACAACAGATACAACATGGATTACTGCATGAAAAGAATGATTGCCAATGTACATCATTTAGACCTATTCGTATGTACATCAGTGGACAAGCCGTAACGGGAAAAGATTCTTGATTAAATGTTTGTCAAGTTATCTACAGAAAACAACGGATTCACATTTATCTTGTGTTGTAACTGCTCCAACTGGGTTAGCAGCACACAAAATTAAAGGGATTACATTACAGTGTCTACTTATGTTACCAGTAGAACATGAAAATAAGTTGGAATACCACAAGCTATCTGGAGAAGCTTGTTTTGAAGTTTCAAGAGTACTGAAGAAAATGAAACTTCTGGAAATTGATGAAGTAAGCAGGGTCTCAAACTTAATGCTTGCGTTTGTACATTTGAGGGTGCAGCACATTTTAAAAACAAATTACGATGTTTTATTTGGAGGAAAACATGTAATTGTATTTGGTGATCTACTACAACTCACACCTGTGAAAGGCTAACCAGTTTTTAAAACCCTTCTTCATGAAGACACTAAAAAATCTTTGGGAAGTATTGGAAATGTGAACATTTGGAGTTATTTTGAATATAAGTAACTTATCAAGATATTGCAGCTGAAACAATCTACCGAAGAATTGCAGAAAAGAAATCTATAATTAGCCTTATGCCAACACTGTAAGAATGCTCTACATTCAATGAAGAACTGTTAAAACTGGATAATGAACCGATAATGAAAATGGTAGCTAATGATAAAATAGAACATGAAGGAATAACTATTCTTTTGTCAGAGAAATATCAGTTACAATTAAACTCTTTGGAAAAATCAATATCTAAGACTGCTGGTTTGGAAAAGACCTTATATGTATCTCTAAACTGCCGGGTAATATTACGGCGTAATTTAGATGTTGAGAAAGGATTAGTAAATGGAGCAATAGGGAAAGTTGTTGTTTTGAAGATTAAATTTGATCAGATTGAAGAGGTGAAACAGATTGGACGCTGTTCTATTAGTTTCTTGCTTGTAAAAGATTTGTATGTTCGTATAAAACAGTTTCCTGTTTGTTTGTTTAGCATATGTAGCGACTATTCATAAATCTCAAGGTTCAAGTGTAGACAGTGCTTTGGTAAATTTTGGAAGTTCTGTGTTTAAGGAGGGTATGGCTTATGTTGCATTATCTCGAGTAAGAACATTATCCGGATTGTATTTGATTGATTTTGATGAAGAAAAGTTTAGTGCAGATGTAAATTGTGTAAAAGAGTACAATCGGTTAAGAAGACTCTATGCCCCTAGCTTAGGTGAGTATCCTATTAATAAAAAATGTTTAAAACGTTCAAAACGTAAATGTGCTAATGGTTTTACTGAGGTTGCAAAGAAAAAAAGAATTGAAAAGAATGATGAGTCTGGAAAGAAAATAGAAGGGAACACGGTTGGTAATATTGTAGGATATCAGTCTGAAAATAGTTCAGGTATCAACTACTATGCTAATGTAATCGTCAACGTTATGTTTTTTTTAGAAAATCTACAGCATGCAATTATGGAAAATCGAGAAAAAGATTTTGTTCTTTGTTACATTATATTTGTGAGAAGTTGAAAACTGATAAAAACGAAAATCCGTACTGCTTCTGATGTGCGGAATCTTCTGGATATATGTTCTAGATCTTCACAATTTACACAGAATGTACAGCAAGATGCTCAGGAATTTCTTTTGTTTATGCTTGCAGTATTAGAAGATGAAGGTATACAAATTGAAAATCTGTTTGGACTACGTTACAGATGGGTTCATACATGTGACAGCTGTTCATTTTCATCTACTATTTAAATAGACTCTGAACCATTCATATATTTGACAATGCCAGATTTGAAAACAGTGTCTTTCAACAATTTAGTAAAATCAGCTAATCAACATATGGAATGTAAATCAGAAATGTTGTCAACATTATTTATACAAAGATGTGGGCAATATATTATTTTAATGCTGCAACGTTGTAGAGCAGATGGTACAAAATTGGAAACCAAAATTAAAAATGTTGTGGCAGGTCAAGTTTCAATTTCAGGAAGAACTTTTAAAACAGTGGCTATTGTTTTCCACGATGGAACTACTTCAACATCTGGACACTATACTGTATATTTAAAATGCAATAAAGGATGGACACTATGTAATGATGCACATTTAGAGTATATGTTTCGGTTGGCTAATGAATTCCCAAATTCATATTTAATATTTTTCATGCCAATATTCTGAGAAGATATGAACATGAATTATTGACTATATTTTGGATATTTCCTCTACAAATGAACCCTATTGAGAGCATGTGAATATGATTTTAGAAGACTGTCTTGGATATCCTCATTGCAAATGTTTTCATAAACATCATTCGGCCTATTGGGAAGGTGTGTATATGAATTCAAAACATTTATTTTCGATATACTTAATGGAAATATTTTCAGAAACATCATTCGCGCGCCCGCAATGCACTGCTGATGACGTCACATATTACATCACTCATGACATGGTCAGTGCCATCACTCATGACATCACTGATGACATCTCAAATGACATCACTGATGACATCATCTTTGTGATAGAGTGGCAGACCTCCTCTACCCCTAATATAACCTTTCATACACACATTCAAAAATAGAAACTAAAATTTTCAAAACAATGGACATACCAATATCAGTTGCAACAACCTATTCAGTAATTCTAAGATCTACATACACATCCACTCATTCACCAACAGTCCTATACAGTCACTCATACATGTACTCACTCCTCATATGTACTCATACACCTATACATCCTGTTACACAACGCTACTCATCCATAGAGTTACTCACACACATAGTCACTCATGCTAATAAAGAATCAAACATCCATTTACTTCCATATACAGTTATACACACACCACCACACTTACTTCTACATAAACATACACATACTTAGTCTTTTAAACAATCACTTATAGAAACACATACTTATTCATACAGGAACTCTTTCAATCTCTCACTCTCACATATACTCACTTATATACACCAATAGTCACATATACTAGTTTAAAACATATGTAGTTACTCATAAAGACACTATTGAGACAGTCATTCACTCACTAACACACCCATGCACACTCATCCACCCATACAGTCCTGCACACATGCTGTCTTCAACACATACAAACAGTGAGTCACTCATCCATGCACTTATGCACTACGTGATAGCCCCACCGAACCATACAGACACTCATACTGATACTCAAAAAAACAACTAATAACTTATATAGACACTCATCTAGCTACTCACCAACCCATGCAGCCACTTATACACATAGTGAGAGACTGATACAGATATTTACATATTTAAACATTACTCACTAAGCCATGTATTCACTAAGATACACTTAATCAATCAGTTATACAATCTATTTTTCAAAAACAAATCACCCATTTAGACACTTATATACCCATTTATTCTTCCATCGACCTTGAGATATACATATATAAAACATATGTAATTTTCAGAAAAACACATTCACTGGATGATGTCATCAGTGATGTCATTTGAGATGTCATCAGTGATGTCATGAGTGATGTCACTGACTATGTCATGAGTGATGTAATATGTGACGTCATCAGCAGTGCATTGCGGGTGCGCGAGTTATAGTTAGCTGAACTAACTATAACGGGGGAATTTCAATGGTTTTGTACGAGTGAAAAGTCCAGCTAACTATAACGCCCTTGAAACCTATGTTTTTTTCAGTGAATTTCTAAGGTTTTTTAAATGCTAATTCCTAACTATAACGTGCCTGAAACCTATGGTTTTTTCAGTGAATTTCAAAGGTTTTTTAAATGCTAATTTCTAACTATGGCTACAGAGATAGGACATGTGAAGAAAGAAGAAAAAACGCACAGAAAGAAAAAAAAGAAATGCAGAAAGAAGCAACAGAAGTCCTCAAAGACGAAGAAAAGTGCAGGAAGAAGGATAACGTGCAGAAAGAACAAACAGAAGAACAGAAAGAAGCCTTGTTGCAAAATCATCCTGTACCCTCAACTTTTTCAGACGGATACTGGTGTTAACTGAGTCTGACTAACCAGTCCTAGAGCCAGTGCTATGTTAAAAGACACTCAGAATTCAGGGAAAACACCTACATACACTAGGTAACACTGCATTGGGGTCCCCCTGTGATCAGCATGACCTCCTCTGTAAGCCCCTAGTATATAACAGGGCAGGTGATTAAAACTACCTCTTAAAATGCGCCACAGGGCGTGTTTGCACACGTCACCTCAGGCCCCGTCCCCTCACTTCCCCACTGTTTAAACACGCCCTGTGGCCGTTTTAAGTTGGGAGATTAAGTCCCCTTGAATCCTGAGGGTCCCTAGGGTCCAACTAGACCACTAGGTACCTCCAGTAAGCACCACAGAGCTGCGTTGCAGAGAGATGTAAAAAGGGGCACGGCCTAGACCACCTCTCTGTAATGCAGCACAGTGGCACTTACTGGAAGCACCTGGTGGGCTAGTTGGCCCCCAGGGGCACTCAGGATTGAAGGGGAATTATTTCCCCAACTTAAAACGTGCCACAGGGCGTGTTTGCACATGTCACCTCAGGCCCCGTCCCCTCCCTTAACCACTGTGTAAACGCGCCCTGTGGCCGTTCTAAGTTGAGAGATTAAGTCCCCTTGAATCCTAAGGGTCCCTAGGGTCAAACTAGCCCACTAAGTACCTCCAGTAAGTGCCACAGAGCTGCGTTGCAGAGAGGTGTAAAAAGGGGCACGGCCTGCACCACCTCTCTGCAACGCAGAGCAGTGGTGCTTACTGGAAGCCCCTGTTGGGCTAGTTGGCCCCCAGGGTCCCTCAGGATTGAAAGGGAATTATTTAAAAAGGGGCGTGGCCTCAGAACACCTGTCTGCAACGCAGCTCCCTGGCGCATACTGGAAATACCTGTTGGGCTAGTTGGCCTCAGGGACCCTCAGTATTGAAGGGGAATTAATTCCCCAACTTACAACTGGGCAGGGGGTGCATTTGCAGAGTGCTGCTAGGAGGGGGCGTGGCCTCCGGCGCAATGCCGGTCTTTTATTTTTTTAAGAAGGAGGGCTGTGTGGCCCCCCTTTTTCTAATTTACTGGCCCTGGGGAACCCATCCCCCAGGGCCTGCAACCTAATTTTTTTGTTTTAAAAAAAAAATGTGGCCCTTAATCGGCCCCGGGGACCAAAACCCCCGGGTCAAGGCCTTTTTTTTTTTTATTCTTTAGGAGGGGGCTGCGTTGCCCCCCTCCTCAGGCCACTTATGGCCCCGGGGACCCCATCCCCCAGGGCCGGCCTTTGTTTTTTATTATTTAAAAAAAATATATATTTATAGAAACACTTAGGACATGCTGGACAAACCGTATGTACCTATCACCATGACGATTTGCGTGATAATCATTAAAAGGCAACTATGCATAGAATGAATCCACATGGAATGTATTTACACCGCTAGTGAAGCTCTGACGTGTCTGACGCCCTACCGTGCCTAATCCCGGCGCCCCCGCCGGTGGGTACTCTCCAAGTAGACACCCTTGTCATTTATTTATACAAACATGGGTAGCTATTGACATGCACATTTAATATACACGCACACCCAGCCATTCAAAGGGGATTCCACAAAAATTCGACCAAACTATGCAAGAAACCCCCCTCACGGTTAATAAAACACACATCCACCGCCGGATGTGTAATACTTTTTAGTTTACTCTCTGGAAAGGAGACGAACCTCACTTGAGAGTCACAGTGTGCTCCTGGCTGAGCCCAATGCTATGTTACACCCACCAGTGCCCGCCGAGTGCCTCGCACCTGTGTGTTGTATTCCACCAGCTAGTGCGTATGCTATGACACTCTCTAGCCCATGTGCACTGTAACACCACCCTGTGAATATGTCGTGCCACACTTGCCTTCGCACAGGTTATATTGCCCCATCTAACGTGCCTTCCTCGATGCCTATGTTATAACGCACAGCGCTATGCCATACATATTACAATCTGGGATCCATATCTTTGTCACAGTGCATATGTAACATTACACTCCCCCGCACATATTGTATATTACTGCTTTAGAGACTAGTTAGGTTACACAACACTGCCCTGTGCATATTACACTCCAAGGCGCATATCGCATAGCACAAGCTAGTGCCTGTGCTATCTCGCGCTCTCCAATGAATCTGTCATTGCGCACAATGTATTGCATATTATATTTCACGCCCCGGTTCATCTTATATCACACTTTTTGGCGCATAGTTTATACCATATACTATATCTAGTTTTCATTTTCAATCGTGCTCTCAGGACTATGTTCTATATAACACTGCGTCCACCTACCCTTTTCACGGACATTGCATTTTGCGATGGGGTGGATGGTCAGGGGGTGTTTCTGCCAAGTGAGCCCGGAGTCACAGTCACAAACGTCCTCTTCTTCCTGAATAAAAGTGAGATTATGCTGCATACTTGTTCATATTTTAAGTAGTTCGCACAGACACACATTTTAAAAACAATAAAGTTCCTAATACCCACCTTCTCTGAACAGTTAGCTTGCTGCCCCATCCACCTCCTCCCTATCCTCTGCTGTCTGAATCCATGGACTAGCCTCCTCCCTCCTGCCATGCATGGTCTGATGTGCTGCCACTGCCCTCCGTTTAGCATGATGTACCAGTCCACTCCTCCTGCCCTCCATTGCCCAATTCTATGGCCCATCTTTGACCTCCTGCTTAGCCTCTGTGCTTAGCTTGCTGCCCCTATTCTCCTTCCCCCTGCCCTCCGATGTCTTTGTGCATGCTCCTGCTCCATCCTTTTTGCCCACTATGTTCCATGGACCTGCCACTCCTATCTACTCTGAGTGTTCTGTTGAGCTGCCACTTCCCTCCCACCTGCCTAGCATTGTCCGATGACTGTAACCTGTCCCTGCCACCTCCACCCTGCCTGTCCACATGCAATGCCCCTATCCCCTTCCTCCTGTCCTCCATGGTCCATTTTACTGCCACACTCTTCTGCCCTCCCTGGTCTGTTGTGCTGCAACTGCTCCTCCTGCCTGCCCCATGCGGTCTGTTGTGAGGCCCCTTCCCCTGAACTCTCTTGTCTGTGCCCAGGTCCTGACCCTCCCTTCTATCCTCCATGGTCCTTTGTGCATGCCCCTGCACCCTCCTTCTTGCCCATCATAGCCATTGTGCTGCCACTAACCCTCCTGCTTGCCATGCATGGTCTTCTGTGCTGCCATGGCCCCTCCCACCTTCCCTGTGTGGTCAGCTAGCTGCCCCTGCCCCCTCCCACCTTCCCTCCATGGTCTGTGTGTATGACATCATAGTCTCATTGTTGCTCTCCATGGTGTGTCTTGTTTCTAGTGCCCATACTGCCTGACCTCCATGGTCATCTTGCTGCTCCTGCCCTGCCCCCTTGCCCCAGCCCTCTTTTTCCATGTGCAGACCCCTATTCCCTCTCTCCTGGCTTGCCTGTTCCATTGTAATGCCCCTAATCTGTCCCTCCTGCCCTTTATGGTCTGTTATGCTGCAGCTTTCTCTCCTGTCTGTCCATTATGGTCAGCTAGCTACTATTGCCTCTTTCCCCTCTGTTCTCTGTTGTCCATGTGCATGGTCCTGTCCCCTCCCTATTGCTTTCCATGGATTGTTGTGCTGCACTCCCTGATGCCTGCCCTGTAGGGTCAGTTTGTTGCACCTCTCCATGTCCCTCCTGTCCTCTGTTATCCGAGTCCATGTCCCTACCCCAATTCCTCCTGCCTACCATGATCCAATGTACCATACTTGCAAACATTTTGAACTTGGTAAGAGGGAGATTTTGAAAAAAAACTGGGGTATTGATTTTCCCCTTTGAGTTACATTAAAAAAAGAGGAGATTGTAGACAGGAGACAGATCAAGTAAAGCCCATTTGAGCTTAAAAACATTGGACGTTTCCTGGCTGAAACGGGTCTGTTGGCATGTATGGTTGTACTACCACTGCCTCTTCCTTCTGCCCACAATGGTCTATTATATTGCCACAGCCTCTCTTGCCAGTCCTGTATTGTTGGTTTGTTGCCTCTGCCCCCCTTTCCACTGCCCTCCCTAGTCTGTTGTGCTGCCACTGCCCATCCTGCCTGCCCAGTGTGGTCAAATTGTAGCCTCTGCACTCTCCTACCTGCCTTCAATTTTCAGAGTCTGTGCCCCTTGCCTCTGCCTCTCGACAGTATCCCAATGAACAACTAGATTGCTAACATTCTATATTTATTACAAAAGTGTGGAACGCCTGACGTCATCTTGATGTAATCAAAACTGTAATACCTAGAGTATTTCCTTTCGAAATTACATATATGAGAGGGTCTTATTTGCATCAAAATTATGGTTAGTGCTCTAAAAAACTAAAATGAGGACATATTTTCTGAGTTTTCAAATAGCGACAAAGAACTTTTACATTATTTGTAATCTTTATGTTTTTTTATCCAGTTGACCACTTGATTAAATGTTGCACCTAGGGGAGAGGATGTGGTGTTACTTCCAGAGCTGCAGACTTTGCAACTGGGGAACCAGGTTGGAGTTTCTGCTTCAGCTCAACATTCTGGTCAAATCACTTAATCTCCCCATGTCTACAACCAGAATGAATGTGATCTTGTGTGATGTAACCAATGCTCATGTAAAGCACTCCAATACCTGACAAGTCTGCACTATATAAAACTGCAAAACACAAAATAATAAGTGTTTTGCACACTTCTGTCAATGGGCTACATGTGGGCTACATCTGGGTGATATTTGTGCTGCATTTGGGCTCTTTTGTCTCTGGTGGCCATCTTGGGAGATTTATTTGTTATGAAGTTTCCTAATTTCCTCATTTACTGCAGTCTCCTCAGTAGGAAATGCTTTCAGTTTTTTACTTTGATTCCATCAAGAAGGTATTCAGATATGTCACACATTTGCCATAAACTCTGAATGTTAGCACTCCAGTTGCTCATTAGATCACTGTAGTAAAGCTACTGCTCACCACGGAAGTCTGCTGCTGGTATTAAAAGTGTATGTTTCAGTCTGCATGTCAGAATATTTTTATGAAATAGAAGAGAATTTGAGAAGTCAAAATGTGCCCTAATTTTTCTTTCTGCAGAACTATTCATAATTTCTATGGGAAAATGAACCCCCTCATTTTGTTCCATTGTAAATTAAATGTTTTAAGTGTTACCACTTTATTCCAATCAAGATGGCTTCAGGTGTGCCATACTTTTGTCATAAGTAAGACTGTTAGCGCTCTAGTTGTTCGTTAGAACACTCTGGGACATTCTGTCATTGGGCTATACTTGGGCTAAATCTCGGTGATATTTGGGCTACATTTGGGCTCTTTTGTCTCTGGTGGCCATTTTGGGAGACTTTTTTGTTATGATGTTTCCTAATTTCCTCATTTACTACAGTCTCCTCAGTAGGAAAAACTTTCAGTTTTTTACTTTGATTCCATCAAGAAGGTATTCAGATGTGTCACACATTTGCCATAAATTCTGAATGTTAGCACTCTAGTTGCTTATGAGATCACTGTAGTAAAGCTACTGCTCACCAGGGAAGTCTGCTGCTGGTATTGAAAGTGCATGTTTCAGTCTGCATGTCAGCATTTTTTAATGAAATAGAAGAGGATTTGAGAAGTCACTCAAAATGTGCCCTAATTTTTCTTTCTGCAGCACTAATCATACTTTCTATGGCAAAGTGAACCCCCTCATTTTGTTCCTTTATAAATTAAATGTTTTAAGAGTTACCACTTTATTCCAACCAAGATGGCTTCAGGTGTGCCATACTTTTGACATAAGTAGGACTGTTAGCGCTCTAGTTGTTCTTTAGAACACTCTGGGAAGCTGCAGTAGAACACAAAGGAATCAACTGACAGTCTCTGCCCTTGTTGGATGTACATGTTTTACTGATAATGTCAGACTTCATTCTCCCATGACTGAGAAAGATAATGTGAATTTACAGAAAATATGCTCTCAGTTTAGCTTATTGATCACCTTCCAAACCTCTGTGGGAAAAGCATGAGAAAATAGTTTTCTCTCAAACATGATTCATGATATCACAGCAGAAGGCTTTTCACATGGTAAAATCACCTTAGAACACACTACAATTCCTAAAATGAGTATGGTACCATCAACAAATGATTTATAATGTAACTAAAGTCTTAAAATCTTCTATTAACTGCAAGGTTTTTTAATGAGGTGCTATCATGTATATTGGTCCCAAGATGGCTGCCAACACTTCTTGGATGAAGTGCTGACAGCCATTCAGATCTCACGATGAAATGTGTGGTTAGGCTCCGCCCAGATATATATATGATTTTACTTTTTATTTTCTCAGGAACTACTGAACGGATTGATACCAGATATGCAAAAGGCACTTCCCTGACCTGAGGACTACCTCTCTGCCAAATTTCAAGTATTTCTGTTCAGCCGTTCCGCCTGTACCTTCGACTAAAGGTCCCATGGGAAAATGCATGGGGAAAACGCGTTTTGGGACCCCCTTTTTTCTCGGCCCCCGCTTGACGAATCACCCCGAGACTTTCAGGGTAGGAGCTGAACGGAGCGCCCCATTAGTTTTGAAAATTTCGCGAGGATTCGTCAACCGGCGCCAAAGTTATTCAAAATAGAATTTTGAGATTTCCTATGGAAACACGATCCTAACTATAACTATCTACTGCCGACCGCCAGTAGATAATATATATATATATTATCTACTGACGGTCGCCAGTAGATAGTTATAGTTAGGACCGTGTTTCCATAGGAAATCTGAAAATTCTGTTTTGAATAACTTCGGCGCTGGTTGATGAATCCTCACAAAATTTTCAAAACTAATGGGGCGCTCCGCTCAGCTCCTACCCTGAAAGTCTCGGGGTGATTCGTCAAGCGGGGGCCGAAAAAAAAGTGGGGTCCCAAAATGCATTTTCCCCATGGTTTTTTCCATAGGACCTTTAGTCGAAGGTACAGCCCGAACAGCTGAACAGAATTACTTGAAATTTGGCAGAGAGGTAGTCCTCAGGTCAGGCATGTACCTTTTGCATATATTGAGTCAATCTGTACAGTAGTTCCTGACAAAATTGCAGTTAAATGTACATAAATATCTATATGCGCGCACCGTGCGCGCACCGAGCTCGCACCCTTATGTGCGCGAGCATAATTTTGATTGGTGGGTACATGTCAGTCAACGTTCGAATCGGACGAAATCAGGCAGTGTCGGCCGCCATTTTGTTTGTTTTGGGTGTGACACTGAAAAAGAGAGGTGGCGAACGTGAAAAGGGGGCAGGGTAGAGAGTTCCTGACCCCCTAGCCTTTGTCAGGGGGTCCCTGAAGGACCCCGAAGGGTGAAAAAAACATTTTATTTGTTTTTTTTAAAATCACAGGGTGCGCGCACAGTGCGCGCACGGTGAAAAACCTTAAAAAATATATATATAATAATACATACATAACTTAGCATTTAAAAAAACGTACAAATTCACTTAAAAAACCATAGGTTTCACACACGTTATAGTTAGGAATTATCATTTAAAAAACCTTGCAAATTCACTCAAAAAACCATAGGTTTCACACATGTTATAGTTAGGTGGACATTTCACTCGTAAAAAACCAATGAAATTCCCCCGTGCTGATGATGTCACATATTACATCATTCATGACATAGTCAGTGACATCACAGATGACATCTCAAATGACATCACTGATGACATCACTGATGACATCATCCAGTGAATGTGGTTTGGTTCGTTTTTTAAATATGTATTATATATATACCAATTGCATTGAAGAATGAGTGGATATATAAATATAAGTATCTGGAAGGAGGATTTAGTAGCAGTGTGATTGACTGTTTACTTGACTAATTTATAGTGTCTTACTAAATATATTGGATAGTGACTAAACTCTGTGAATATCTGTATCACTTTGCCAGATGTTGTGTAAACTGCTGCACTAGTTGGTTACTAGCTACGTGAAAGTCTATATTATTAATTGATTAGTTAACTGACTATTTGTATGGGAGAGTGAATGTGTGTGTGGTTCGGTGGGGGGTGTGTGACTGCCCAAAGATGTGTGAATAGTTGATTGAGTAGGTATATGAAGTTAAAACTAGATGTTATAACAGTTGTTTGGGTGAGTGAATATCTTTATGGGTTTGGCGATGAGCAAATATATGTCTCAATGGTACATGTCCAACAAACTAAAAAAATAAAAGCCAGTGTATGTGTCAGTTGTTGTATATAAATACGTATACATAAGACTCAGTGATTGTATGAGTGACTGTATGGATAACTGTATAGTTGTAATAGTGATTTTATAACACACTAAGTATGAGCTATTATCTATATGAATAGATGAAGTGGTGTTTTTATAAGTGTATAGCTAAGTAAAAGTAAGAATGATCCATTGTTTGCATAGGTGAGTAGTATGACTTCATAAGTGATTAGGATATGTGCTGGTGTGTAATGTCGATATAGGTGTATAAGTATATTTGATAGTGTTCTATTGATCATTGACAGCATGTGTGAGTGAATCTATAGGTAAGTGATTACATGTGTGTATAGATCTAGGAATCACTGAGTGGGTGTTTAGAAACTTGTATTGGTGTGTCAATGGTTTTAAATCTGGCACTCTGTATTTTACAGTGAGTGCTGAAAGGTTATACTAGTGTATGATGAGGTGTATTTGACTGTCACGTGGATGATGTCATCAGTGATGTAATCAGTGATGTCATTTGTGATGTAATCAGTGATGTCATTTGAGATGCCATCAGTGATGTCACTGACCATGTCATGAATGATGTAATATGTGACATCATCAGCAGTGGATTGCGGGCGCGCGAGATGTAGTTAGTACAGCTAACTATATCGAAGGAATTTCAATGATTTTGTTCGAGTGAAATGTCCAGCTAACTATAACACCCCTAAAACCTATTGTTTTTTCACTGAATTTCTAAGGTTTTTTTAAATGCTAATTCCTAAATATATCAGGCCTGAAACCTATGTTTTTTTCAGTGAATTTCAAAGGTTTTTTAAATGCTAATTCCTAACTATATCAGGCCTGAAACCTATGGTTTTTTCAATGAATTTCAAAGGTTTTTAAAATGCTAATTCCTAACTATATCAGGCATGAAAGCTATGGTTTTCTCAGTGAATTTCAAAGGTTTTGTAAATGACAATTTTTAATGTATTAATTGTTATACTGATTTTTTTTATACTGATTTACTTCATTTTTTAAACTGTTTATTTTTAGATATTTTATTTTTTTAATTACATTATACATTACAATACAAAATATACTTTTTCAGAATGAATGGCTTTAGTTTAAATACTTTGCAAATAGACACTAGACTTTTAAGTACAGTAGTTACAGTTGTTGCAATGGGCAACACAATTTCAAACACAAAGCAACGTTGAGCTCAATGTGAATTTCGAGTCAAATGCAATTAGTTACTTTATGGATTACTTTTCTTAACCACAGGACTGGATCCTAGATTCAGTCCATCGACATCTCCTGTAAACAGTTGAGTAAAAGCGTGTTGGTTACAGTAGTGATTTTTAAGGATTATTATTGTATTTTAAAAGTTGACACTTGGAAAAATTTTCACATAGAATCACCAATGTTATCCTATGGCAGAAAATTCCCTTAGCAGGTAAGTAGTGTTATCGTTACTTTTTCTTACTCAGTAATGGATACTGGATCCAGCACAGTTGAATCTCCTGTAAACAGTTGAAAGAATGTGTTTAGGTCATACAGACAATTTTTTAGGAATATTTTTAGTTTGTGAAAATAGACACTTAGAAACATTTCTGCTGAAAACCACACAATGGATTCCTATGGATGAAACACAAGTTACTGGTAAGTACACTTCGAATTACTTTGCAGGGTCAGTGCTGGTTTAAAAGATGCAGTACTGGGTTCTCTCCTGATAACTGGTGAGTAAATCGGAATTCGTAGTTCGGCTGATTTTAGAGGAATATTTGTAAGTTTCAAAAATGGACACTTAGAAACTTTTCTTCTGAAAATCACACAATGGATTCCTATGGAAAGAAATACAAGTTACTGGTAAGTACGCTTAGAATTACATTTCAGGGTCAGTGCTGGTCTAAATGATGCAGCACTGGGTTCTCTCCTGATAACAGGTGAGTACATCTGAATTCGTAGTTTGGCTGATTTTAGAGAAATATTTGTAAGTTTCAAAAATGGACACTTAGAAACTTTTCTTCTGAAAACTACACAATAGATTCCTATGGAAGGAAATACAAGTTACTGGTAAGTACGCTTAGAATTACTTTTCAGGGTCAGCACTGGTCTAAAAGATGCAGCCCTGGGTTCTCTCCTGATAACAGGTGAGTAAATCGGAATTCGAAGTTCGGCTGATTTTAGAGGAATATTTGTAAGTTTCAAAAATGGACACAGAAACTTTTCTGGTGAAAAATACAGAATGGTTTCCTATGGAAGGAAATACAAGTTACTGGTAAGTACACTTCGAATTACTTTTCAGGGTCAGTGCTGGTTTAAAAGATGCAGCACTGGGTTCTCTCCTGATAACAGGTGGGTAAATCTGAATTTGTAGTTCAGCTGATTTTAGAGAAATATTTGTATGTTTCAAAAATGGACACAGAAACTTTTCTGGTGAAAACCACACAATGGATTCCTATGGAAGGAAATACAAGTTACTGGTAAGTACGCTTAGAATTACTTTTCAGGGTCAGTGCTAATCTAAAAGATGCAGCCCTGGGTTCTCTCCTGATAACAGGGGAGTAAATCGGAATTTGTATTTCGGCTGATTTTAGAGGAATATTTGTACGTTTCAAAAATGGACACTTAGAAACTTTTCTGCTGAAAACCACACAATGGATTCCTATGGATGGAACACAAATTACTGGTAAGTACGCTTTGAATTACTTTGCAGGGTCAGTGCTGGGCTAAAAGATGCAGCACTGGGTTCTCTACTGATCACAGGTGAGTAAATCGGAATTCGTAGTTCGGCTGATTTTCGAGGAATACTGGTAAGTTTCAAAAATGGACACTTAGAAACTTTTCTGCTGAAAACCACACAATGGATTCCTATGGAAAGATATACAAGTTACTGGTAAGTACACTTCGAATTACTTTTCAGGGTCAGTGCTGGTCTGAAAGGTGCAACACTGGGTTCTCTCCTGATAACAGGTGGGTAAATCGGAATTCGTAGATCGGCTGATTTTAGAGGAATATTTGTACGTTTCCGAAAATGGACACTTAGAAACTTTTCTGCTGAATACCACACACTGTATTCCTATGGAAGGAAATACAAGTTACTGGTAAGTACGCTTAGAATTACTTTTCAGGGACAGTGCTGGTCTAAAAGATGCAGCCCTGGGTTCTCTCCTGATAACAGGTGAGTAAATCGGAATTATTAGTTTGGGTGATTTTAGAGGAATATTTGTAAGTTTCAAAAAAGGACACATAAACTTTTCTAGTGAAAAACACACAATGGATTCCTATGTAAGGAAATACAAGTTACTGGTAAGTACGCTAGGAATTACTTTTCAGGGTCAGTGCTGGTCTAAAAGATGCAGCCCTGGGTTCTCTCCTGATAACAGGTGAGTAAATAGGAATTCGTAGTTCGGCTGATTTTAGAGGAATGTTTGTAAGTTTCAAAAATGGAAACTTAGAAACTTTTCTTCTGAAAACCACACAATGGATTCCGATGAAAAGAAATACAAGTTACTGGTAAGTACGCTTAGAATTACATTTCAGGGTCAGTGCTGGTCTAAAAGATGCAGCACTGGGTTCTCTCCTGATAACAGGTGAGTAAATCGGAATGTGTAGTTCGGCTGATTTTAGAGGAATATTTGTAAGTTTCAAAAATGGACACTTAGAAACTTTTCTGCTGAAAACAACACAATGGATTCCTATGGAAGGAAATACAAGTTACTGGTAAGTACACTTAGAATTTCTTTTCAGGGTCAGTGCTGGTCTAAAAGATGCAGCCCTAGGTTCTCTCCCGATAACAGGTACGTAAATCGGAATTCGTAGTTCGGATGATTTTAGAGGAATATTTGTAAGTTTCAAAAATGAATACTTTTTTTCTTGTGAATACCACACAATGGATTCCTATGGAAAGAAATACAAGTTACTGGTAAGTACGCATAGAATTACTTTTCAGGGTCAGTGCTGGTCTAAAAGATGCAGCACTGGGTTCTCTCCTGATAACAGGTGAGTAAATCGGAATTTGTAGTTCGGCTGATTTTAGAGGAATATTTGTAAGTTTCAAAAATGGACACAGAAACTTTTCTGGTGAAAAATACAGAATGGTTTCCTATTGAAGGAAATACAAGTTACTGGTAAGTACACTTCGAATTACTTTTCAGGGTCAGTGCTGGTTTAAAAGATGCAGCACTGGGTTCTCTCCTGATAACAGGTGGGTAAATCTGAATTTGTAGTTCAGCTGATTTTAGAGAAATATTTGTATGTTTCAAAAATGGACACAGAAACTTTTCTGGTGAAAACCACACAATGGATTCCTATGGAAGGAAATACAAGTTACTGGTAAGTACGCTTAGAATTACTTTTCAGGGTCAGTGCTAATCTAAAAGATGCAGCCCTGGGTTCTCTCCTGATAACAGGTGCGTAAATCGGAATTCGTAGTTCGGATGATTTTAGAGGAATATTTGTAAGTTTCAAAAATGGATAAATTTTTTTCTTGTGAATACCACACAATGGATTCCTATGGAAGGAAATACAAGTTACTGGAAAGTACGCTAAGAACAACTTTTCAGGGTCAGTGCTGGTCTAAAAGATGCAGCCCTGGGTTCTCTCTTGATAACAGGTGAGTAAATTGGAATTCGTAGTTCGGCTGATTTTAGAGGAATATTTGTATGTTTCAAAAATGGACACTTAGAAACTATTCTGCTGAAAACCACACAATGGATTCCTATGGAAGGAAATACAAGTTACTGGTAAGTACGCTTAGAATTACTTTTCAGGGTCAGTGCTGGGCTAAAAGATGCAGCCCTTGGTTCTCCCCTGATAACAGGTGAGTAAATCGGAATTTGTAGTTCGGTTGATTTTAGAGCAATATTTGTATGTTTCAAAAATGGACACTTAGAAACTTTTCTGCTGAAAACCACACAATGGATACCTATGGATGAAACACAAGTTACTCGTAAGTATGCATTGAATTACTTTGTAGGGTCAGTGCTGGGCTAAAAGATGAAGCACTGGGTTCTCTCCTGATAACAGGTGGGTAAATCGGAATTCGTAGTTCGGCTGATTTTAGAGGAATATTTGCACGTTTCCGAAAATGGACACTTAGAAACTTTTCTGCTGAATACCACACAATGTATTCCTATGGAAGGAAATACAAGTTACTGGTAAGTATGCTTAGAATTACTTTTCAGGGCAGTGCTGGTCTAAAAGATGCAGCCCTGGGTTCTCTCCTGATAACAGGTGAGTAAATCGGAATTCGAAGTTCGGACGATTTTAGAGGAATATTTGTAAGTTTCAAAAATGGACACTTAGAAACTTTTCTAGTGAAAACCACACAATGGATTCCTATGGAAGGAAATACAAGTTACTGCTAAGTACGCTTAGAATTACTTTTCAGGGTCAGTGCTGGTCTAAAAGATGCAGCACTGGGTTCTCTCCTGATAACAGGTGAGTAAATCGGAATTTGTAGTTCGGCTGATTTTAGAGGAATATTTGTAAGCTTCAAAAATGGACACTTAGAAACTTTTCTGCTGAAAACAACACAATGGATTCCGATGCAAGGAAATACAAGTTACTGGTAAGTACACTTAGACTTTCTTTTTAGGGTCAGTGCTGGTCTAAAAGATGCAGTCCTAGGTTCTTTCCCGATAACAGGTGCGTAAATCGGAATTCGTAGTTCGGCTGATTTTAGAGGAATATTTGTAAGTTTCAAAAATGTACACAGACTTTTCTGGTGAAAACCACACAATGGATTCCTATGGAAGAAAATACAAGTTACTGTTAAGTACGCTAAGAATTACTTTTCAGGGTCAGTGCTAATCTAAAAGATGCAGCCCTGGGTTCTCTCCCGATAACAGGTGAGTAAATCGGAATTCGCAGTTCGGCTGATTTTAGAGGAATATTTGTATGTTTCAAAAATGGACACTTAGAAACTTTTCTGCTGAAAACCACACAATGGATTCCTATGGAAGAAAATACAAGTTACTGGTAAGTATGCTTAAAATTACTTTTCAGGGTCAGTGCTGGTCTAAAAGATGCAGCACTGGGTTCTCTCCTGATAACAGGTGAGTAAATCGGAATTTGTAGTTCGCCTGATTTTAGAGGAATATTTGTAAGTTTCAAAAAAAGGACACTTAGAAACTATTCTGCTGAAAACCACACAATGGATTCCTATGGAAGGAAATACAAGTTACTGGTAAGTACACTTAGAAGTACTTTTCGGGGTCAGTGCTGGTCTAAAAGATGCAGCCCTGGGTTCTCTCCTGATAACAGGTGTGTAAATCGGAATTCGTAGTTCGGCTGATTTTAGAGGAGTATTTGTAAGTTTCAAAAATGGACACAGAAACTTTTCTTCTGAAAACAACACAATGGATTCCGATGGAAGGAAATACAAGTTACTGGTAAGTACACTTAGAATTTCTTTTCATGGTCAGTGCTGGTCTAAAAGATGCAGCCCTGGGTTTTCTCCTGATAACAGGGAAGTAAATCGGAATTTGTAGTTCGGCTGATTTTAGAGGAATATTTGTAAGTTTCAAAAATGGACACTTAGAAACTATTCTGCTGAAAACCACACAATGGATTCCTATGGAAGGAAATACAAGTTACTGGTAAGTAAACTTAGAACTACTTTTCAGGGTCAGTGCTGGTATAAAAGATGCAGCCCTGGGTTCTCTCCTGATATCAGGTGTGTAAATCGGAATTCGTAGTTCGGCTGATTTTAGAGGAATATTTGTAAGTTTCAAAAATGGACAGAGAAACTTTTCTGGTGAAAACCACACAATGGATTCCTATGGAAAGAAATACAAGTTACTGGTAAGTACGCTTAGAATTACTTTTCAGGGTCAGTGCTGGTCTAAAAGATGTAGCCCTGGGTTCTCTCCTGATAACAGGTGAGTAAATCGAAATTTGTAGTTCGGCTGATTTTAGAGGAATATTTGTATGTTTCAAAAATGGACACTTAGAAACTATTCTGCTGAAAACCACACAATGGATTCCTAAGGAAGGAAATACAAGTTACTGGTAAGTACTCTTAGAATTACTTTTCAGGGTCAGTGCTGGGCTAAAAGATGCAGCCCTTGGTTCTCTCCTGATAACAGGTGAGTAAACCGGAATTTGTAGTTCGGCTGATTTTAGAGGAATAATTGTATGCTTCAAAAATGGACACTTAGAAACTTTTCTGCTGAAAACCACACAATGGATTCCTATGGATGAAACACAAGTTACTGGTAAGTATGCTTTGAATTACTCTGCAGGGTCAGTGCTGGGCTAAAAGATGCAGTACTGGGTTCTCTCCTGATAACAGGTGCGTAAATCGGAATTCGTAGTTCGGCTGATTTTAGAGGAATATTTGTAAGTTTAAAAAATGGACACAGAAACTTTTCTGGTGAAAACCACACAATGGATTCCTATGGAAGGAAATACAAGTTACTGGTAAGTACACTTAGAATTTCTTTTCAGGGTCAGTGCTGGTCTAAAAGATTCAGCCCTAGGTTCCCTCCCGATAACAGGTGCGTAAATCGGAATTCGTAGTTCGGCTGATTTTAGAGGAATATTTGTAAGTTTAAAAAATGGACACTTAGAAACTATTCTGCTGAAAACCACACAATGGATTCCTAAGGAAGGAAATACAAGTTACTGGTAAGTACACTTAGAAGTACTTTTCAGGGTCAGTGCTGGTCTAAAAGATGCAGCCCTAGGTTCTCTCCTGATAACAGGTGTGTAAATCGGAATTCGTAGTTCGGCTGATTTTAGAGGAATATTTGTAAGTTTCAAAAATGGACACAGAAACTTTTCTTCTGAAAACAACACAATGGATTCCGATGGAAGGAAATACAAGTTACTGGTAAGTACACTTAGAATTTCTTTTCATGGTCAGTGCTGGTCTAAAAGATGCAGCCCTGGGTTTTCTCCTGATAACAGGGGAGTAAATTGGAATTTGTAGTTCGGCTGATTTTAGAGGAATATTTGTAAGTTTCAAAAATGGACACTTAGAAACTATTCTACTGAAAACCACACAATGGATTCATATGGAAGGAAATACAAGTTACTGGTAAGTACACTTAGAATTACTTTTCAGGGTCAGTGCTGGTCTAAAAGATGCAGCCCTGGGTTCTCTCCTGATATCAGGTGTGTAAATCGGAATTCGTAGTTCGGCTGATTTTAGAGGAATATTTGTAAGTTTCAAAAATGGACTCAGAAACTTTTCTGGTGAAAACCACACAATGGATTCCTATGGAAAGAAATACAAGTTACTGGTAAGTATGCTTAGAATTACTTTTCAGGGTCAGTGCTGGTCTAAAAGATGCAGCCCTGGGTTCTCTCCTGATAACAGGTGAGTAAATCGAAATTTGTAGTTCCGATGATTTTAGAGGAATATTTGTATGTTTCAAAAATGGACACTTAGAAACTATTCTGCTGAAAACCACACAATGGATTCCTAAGGAAGGAAATACAAGTTACTGGTAAGTATGCTTAGAATTACTTTTCAGGGTCAGTGCTGGGCTAAAAGATGCAGCCCTTGGTTCTCTCCTGATAACAGGTGAGTAAACCGGAATTTGTAGTTTGGCTGATTTTAGAGGAATATTTGTATGTTTCAAAAATGGACACTTAGAAACTTTTCTGCTGAAAACCACACAATGGATTCCTATGGATGAAACACAAGTTACTGGTAAGTATGCTTTGAATTACTCTGCAGGGGCAGTGCTGGGCTAAAAGATGCAGCACTGGGTTCTCTCCTGATAACAGGTGCGTAAATCGGAATTCGTAGTTCGGCTGATTTTAGAGGAATATTTGTAAGTTTCAAAAATGGACACAGAAACTTTTCTGGTGAAAACCACACAATGGATTCCTATGGAAGGAAATACAAGTTACTGGTAAGTACGCTTAGAATTACTTTTCAGGGTCAGTGCTGGTCTAAAAGATGCAGCACTGGGTTCTCTCCTGATAACAGGTGAGTAAATCGGAATTTGTAGTTCGGCTGATTTTAGAGGAATATGTGTAAGTTTCAAAAATGGACACATAGAAACTTTTCTGCTGAAAACAACACAATGGATTCCTATGGAAGAAACACAAGTTACTGGTAAGTATGCTTTGAATTACTTTGCAGGGTCAGTGCTGGGCTAAAATATGCAGCACTGGGTTCTCTCCTGATCACAGGTGAGTAAATCGGAATTCGTAGTTCGGCTGATTTTAGAGGAATATTTGTAAGTTTCAAAAATGGACACTTAGAAACTTTTCTGCTGAAAACCACACAATGGATTCCTATTGAAAGATATACAAGTTACTGGCAAGTACACTTCAAAATACTTTTCAGGGTCAGTGCTGGTCTAAAAGGTGCAGCACTGGGTTCTCTCCTGATAACATGTGGGTAAATCGGAATTCGTAGTTCGGCTGATTTTAGAGGAATATTTGTACGTTTCAAAAAAGGACACAAACTTTTCTAGTGCAAACCACACAATGGATTCCGATGGAAGGAAATAAAAGTTACTGGGAAGTACGCTAGGAATTACTTTTCAGGGTCAGTGCTGGTCTACAAGATGCAGCCCTGGGTTATCTCCTGATAACAGATGAGTAAATTGGATTTCGTAGTTCAGGTGATTTTAGAGGAATATTTGTAAGTTTCAAAAATGGAAACTTAGAAACTTTTCTTCTGAAAACCACACAATGCATTCCTATGGAATAAAATACAAGTTACTGGTAAGTACTCTTAGAATTACTTTTCAGGGTCAGTGCTGGTCTAAAAGATGCAGCACTGGGTTCTCTCCTGATAACAGGTGAGTAAATCGGAATTTGTAGTTCGGCTGATTTTAGAGGAATATTTGTAAGTTTCAAAAAAGGACACATAGAAACTTTTCTGCTGAAAACAACACAATGGATTCCTATGGAAGAAACACAAGTTACTGGTAAGTATGCTTTGAATTACTTTGCAGGGTCAGTGCTAGGCTAAAAGATGCAGCACTGGGTTCTCTCCTGATAACAGGTGAGTAAATCAGAATTCGTAGTTCGGCTGATTTTAGAGGAATATTTGTATGTTTCAAAAATGGACACTTAGAAACTTTTCTGCTGAAAACCACACAATAGATTCCTATGGATGAAACACAAGTTACTGGTAAGTATGCTTAATATTACTTTTCAGGGTCAGTGCTAGGCTAAAAGATGCAGCCCTTGGTTCTCTCCTGATAACAGGTGAGTAAATCGGAATTTGTAGTTCGGCTGATTTTAGAGGAATATTTGTATGTTTCAAAAATGGACACTTAGAAAAAACTATTCTGCTGAAAACCACACAATGGATTCCTATGGAAGGAAATACAAGTTACTGGTAAGTATGCTTAGAATTACTTTTCAGGGTCAGTGCTAGGCTAAAAGATGCAGCCCTTGGTTCTCTCCTGATAACAGGTGAGTAAATCGGAATTTGTAGTTCGGCTGATTTTAGAGGAATATTTGTAAGTTTAAAAAATGGACACTTAGAAACTTTTCTGCTGAAAAACACACAATGGATTCCTATAGAAAGATATACAAGTTACTGGTAAGTACATTTCGAATTACATTTCAGGGTCAGTGCTGATCTAAAAGGTGCAGCACTGGGTTTTCTCCTGATAACAGGTGGGTAAATTGGAATTCGTAGTTTGGCTGATTTTAGAGGAATATTTCTACGTTTCAAAAATGGACACTTAGAAACTTTTCTGTTGAAAACAACACAATGGATTCCTATGGAAGGAAATACAAGTTACTGGTAAGTACAGTTAGAATTTCTTTTCAGGGTCAGTGCTGGTCTAAAAGATGCAGCCCTAAGTTCTCTCCCGATATCAGGTACGTAAATCGGAATTCGTAGTTCGGCTGATTTTAGAGGAATATTTGTAAGTTTCAAAAATGGATACAGACTTTTCTAGTGAAAACCACACAATGGATTCCTATGGAAGGAAATACAAGTTACTGGAAAGTACGCTAAGAATTACTTTTCAGGGTCAGTACTGGTCTAAAAGATGCAGCCCTGGGTTCTCTCCTGATAACAGGTGAGTAAATCTGAATTCGTAGTTCGGCTGATTTTAGAGGAATATTTGTATGTTTCAAAAATGGACACTTAGAAACTATTCTGCTGAAAACCACACAATGGATTCCTAAGGAAGGAAATACAAGTTACTGGTAAGTACGCTTAGAATTACTTTTCAGGGTCAGTGCTGGGCTAAAAGATGCAGCCCTTGGTTCTCGCCTGATAACAGGTGAGTAAACCGGAATTTGTAGTTCGGCTGATTTTAGAGGAATATTTGTATGTTTCAAAAATGGACACTTAGAAACTTTTCTGCTGAAAACCACACAATGGATTCCGATGGATGAAACACAAGTTACTGGTAAGTATGCTTTGAATTACTCTGCAGGGTCAGTGCTGGGCTAAAAGATGCAGCACTGGGTTCTCTCCTGATAACAGGTGCGTAAATCGGAATTCGTAGTTCGGCTGATTTTAGAGGAATATTTGTAAGTTTGAAAAATGGACACAGAAACTTTTCTGGTGAAAACCACACAATGGATTCCTATGGAAGGAAATACAAGTTACTGGTAAGTACGCTTAGAATTACTTTTCAGGGTCAGTGCTGGTCTAAAAGATGCAGCCCTGGGTTCTCTCCTGATAACAGGTGAGTAAATCCGGATTCGTATTTCGGCTGATTTTAGAGGAATATTTGTACGTTTCAAAAATGAACACTTAAAAACTTTTCTGCTGAAAACCACACAATGGATTCCTGTTGAAAGATATACAAGTTACTGGCAAGTACACTTCAAAATACTTTTCAGGGTCAGTGCTGGTCTAAAAGGTGCAGCACTGGGTTCTCTCCTGATAACATGTGGGTAAATCGGAAGTCGTAGTTCGGCTGATTTTAGAGGAATATTTGTACGTTTCAAAAAAGGACACAAACTTTTCTAGTGAAAACCACACAATGGATTCCGATGGAAGGAAATAAAAGTTACTGGGAAGTACGCTAGGAATTACTTTTCAGGGTCAGTGCAGGTCTAAAAGATGCAGCCCTGGGTTCTCTCCTGATAACAGGTGAGTAAATAGGAATTCGTAGTTCGGCTGATTTTAGAGGAATATTTGTAAGTTTCAAAAATGGAAACTTAGAAACTGTTCTTCTGAAAACCACACAATGGATTCCTATGGAAAGAAATACAAGTTACTGGTAAGTACGCATAGAATTACTTTTCAGGGTCAGTGCTGGTCTAAAAGATGCAGCACTGGGTTCTCTCCTGATAACAGGTGCGTAAATCGGAATTCGTAGTTCGGCTGATTTTAGAGGAATATTTGTAAGTTTAAAAAATGGACACAGAAACTTTTCTGGTGAAAACCACACAATGGATTCCTATGGAAGGAAATACAAGTTACTGGTAAGTACACTTAGAATTTCTTTTCAGGGTCAGTGCTGGTCTAAAAGATTCAGCCCTAGGTTCCCTCCCGATAACAGGTGCGTAAATCGGAATTCGTAGTTCGGCTGATTTTAGAGGAATATTTGTAAGTTTAAAAAATGGACACTTAGAAACTATTCTGCTGAAAACCACACAATGGATTCCTAAGGAAGGAAATACAAGTTACTGGTAAGTACACTTAGAAGTACTTTTCAGGGTCAGTGCTGGTCTAAAAGATGCAGCCCTAGGTTCTCTCCTGATAACAGGTGTGTAAATCGGAATTCGTAGTTCGGCTGATTTTAGAGGAATATTTGTAAGTTTCAAAAATGGACACAGAAACTTTTCTTCTGAAAACAACACAATGGATTCCGATGGAAGGAAATACAAGTTACTGGTAAGTACACTTAGAATTTCTTTTCATGGTCAGTGCTGGTCTAAAAGATGCAGCCCTGGGTTTTCTCCTGATAACAGGGGAGTAAATTGGAATTTGTAGTTCGGCTGATTTTAGAGGAATATTTGTAAGTTTCAAAAATGGACACTTAGAAACTATTCTACTGAAAACCACACAATGGATTCATATGGAAGGAAATACAAGTTACTGGTAAGTACACTTAGAATTACTTTTCAGGGTCAGTGCTGGTCTAAAAGATGCAGCCCTGGGTTCTCTCCTGATATCAGGTGTGTAAATCGGAATTCGTAGTTCGGCTGATTTTAGAGGAATATTTGTAAGTTTCAAAAATGGACTCAGAAACTTTTCTGGTGAAAACCACACAATGGATTCCTATGGAAAGAAATACAAGTTACTGGTAAGTATGCTTAGAATTACTTTTCAGGGTCAGTGCTGGTCTAAAAGATGCAGCCCTGGGTTCTCTCCTGATAACAGGTGAGTAAATCGAAATTTGTAGTTCCGATGATTTTAGAGGAATATTTGTATGTTTCAAAAATGGACACTTAGAAACTATTCTGCTGAAAACCACACAATGGATTCCTAAGGAAGGAAATACAAGTTACTGGTAAGTATGCTTAGAATTACTTTTCAGGGTCAGTGCTGGGCTAAAAGATGCAGCCCTTGGTTCTCTCCTGATAACAGGTGAGTAAACCGGAATTTGTAGTTTGGCTGATTTTAGAGGAATATTTGTATGTTTCAAAAATGGACACTTAGAAACTTTTCTGCTGAAAACCACACAATGGATTCCTATGGATGAAACACAAGTTACTGGTAAGTATGCTTTGAATTACTCTGCAGGGGCAGTGCTGGGCTAAAAGATGCAGCACTGGGTTCTCTCCTGATAACAGGTGCGTAAATCGGAATTCGTAGTTCGGCTGATTTTAGAGGAATATTTGTAAGTTTCAAAAATGGACACAGAAACTTTTCTGGTGAAAACCACACAATGGATTCCTATGGAAGGAAATACAAGTTACTGGTAAGTACGCTTAGAATTACTTTTCAGGGTCAGTGCTGGTCTAAAAGATGCAGCACTGGGTTCTCTCCTGATAACAGGTGAGTAAATCGGAATTTGTAGTTCGGCTGATTTTAGAGGAATATGTGTAAGTTTCAAAAATGGACACATAGAAACTTTTCTGCTGAAAACAACACAATGGATTCCTATGGAAGAAACACAAGTTACTGGTAAGTATGCTTTGAATTACTTTGCAGGGTCAGTGCTGGGCTAAAATATGCAGCACTGGGTTCTCTCCTGATCACAGGTGAGTAAATCGGAATTCGTAGTTCGGCTGATTTTAGAGGAATATTTGTAAGTTTCAAAAATGGACACTTAGAAACTTTTCTGCTGAAAACCACACAATGGATTCCTATTGAAAGATATACAAGTTACTGGCAAGTACACTTCAAAATACTTTTCAGGGTCAGTGCTGGTCTAAAAGGTGCAGCACTGGGTTCTCTCCTGATAACATGTGGGTAAATCGGAATTCGTAGTTCGGCTGATTTTAGAGGAATATTTGTACGTTTCAAAAAAGGACACAAACTTTTCTAGTGCAAACCACACAATGGATTCCGATGGAAGGAAATAAAAGTTACTGGGAAGTACGCTAGGAATTACTTTTCAGGGTCAGTGCTGGTCTACAAGATGCAGCCCTGGGTTATCTCCTGATAACAGATGAGTAAATTGGATTTCGTAGTTCAGGTGATTTTAGAGGAATATTTGTAAGTTTCAAAAATGGAAACTTAGAAACTTTTCTTCTGAAAACCACACAATGCATTCCTATGGAATAAAATACAAGTTACTGGTAAGTACTCTTAGAATTACTTTTCAGGGTCAGTGCTGGTCTAAAAGATGCAGCACTGGGTTCTCTCCTGATAACAGGTGAGTAAATCGGAATTTGTAGTTCGGCTGATTTTAGAGGAATATTTGTAAGTTTCAAAAAAGGACACATAGAAACTTTTCTGCTGAAAACAACACAATGGATTCCTATGGAAGAAACACAAGTTACTGGTAAGTATGCTTTGAATTACTTTGCAGGGTCAGTGCTAGGCTAAAAGATGCAGCACTGGGTTCTCTCCTGATAACAGGTGAGTAAATCAGAATTCGTAGTTCGGCTGATTTTAGAGGAATATTTGTATGTTTCAAAAATGGACACTTAGAAACTTTTCTGCTGAAAACCACACAATAGATTCCTATGGATGAAACACAAGTTACTGGTAAGTATGCTTAATATTACTTTTCAGGGTCAGTGCTAGGCTAAAAGATGCAGCCCTTGGTTCTCTCCTGATAACAGGTGAGTAAATCGGAATTTGTAGTTCGGCTGATTTTAGAGGAATATTTGTATGTTTCAAAAATGGACACTTAGAAAAAACTATTCTGCTGAAAACCACACAATGGATTCCTATGGAAGGAAATACAAGTTACTGGTAAGTATGCTTAGAATTACTTTTCAGGGTCAGTGCTAGGCTAAAAGATGCAGCCCTTGGTTCTCTCCTGATAACAGGTGAGTAAATCGGAATTTGTAGTTCGGCTGATTTTAGAGGAATATTTGTAAGTTTAAAAAATGGACACTTAGAAACTTTTCTGCTGAAAAACACACAATGGATTCCTATAGAAAGATATACAAGTTACTGGTAAGTACATTTCGAATTACATTTCAGGGTCAGTGCTGATCTAAAAGGTGCAGCACTGGGTTTTCTCCTGATAACAGGTGGGTAAATTGGAATTCGTAGTTTGGCTGATTTTAGAGGAATATTTCTACGTTTCAAAAATGGACACTTAGAAACTTTTCTGTTGAAAACAACACAATGGATTCCTATGGAAGGAAATACAAGTTACTGGTAAGTACAGTTAGAATTTCTTTTCAGGGTCAGTGCTGGTCTAAAAGATGCAGCCCTAAGTTCTCTCCCGATATCAGGTACGTAAATCGGAATTCGTAGTTCGGCTGATTTTAGAGGAATATTTGTAAGTTTCAAAAATGGATACAGACTTTTCTAGTGAAAACCACACAATGGATTCCTATGGAAGGAAATACAAGTTACTGGAAAGTACGCTAAGAATTACTTTTCAGGGTCAGTACTGGTCTAAAAGATGCAGCCCTGGGTTCTCTCCTGATAACAGGTGAGTAAATCTGAATTCGTAGTTCGGCTGATTTTAGAGGAATATTTGTATGTTTCAAAAATGGACACTTAGAAACTATTCTGCTGAAAACCACACAATGGATTCCTAAGGAAGGAAATACAAGTTACTGGTAAGTACGCTTAGAATTACTTTTCAGGGTCAGTGCTGGGCTAAAAGATGCAGCCCTTGGTTCTCGCCTGATAACAGGTGAGTAAACCGGAATTTGTAGTTCGGCTGATTTTAGAGGAATATTTGTATGTTTCAAAAATGGACACTTAGAAACTTTTCTGCTGAAAACCACACAATGGATTCCGATGGATGAAACACAAGTTACTGGTAAGTATGCTTTGAATTACTCTGCAGGGTCAGTGCTGGGCTAAAAGATGCAGCACTGGGTTCTCTCCTGATAACAGGTGCGTAAATCGGAATTCGTAGTTCGGCTGATTTTAGAGGAATATTTGTAAGTTTGAAAAATGGACACAGAAACTTTTCTGGTGAAAACCACACAATGGATTCCTATGGAAGGAAATACAAGTTACTGGTAAGTACGCTTAGAATTACTTTTCAGGGTCAGTGCTGGTCTAAAAGATGCAGCCCTGGGTTCTCTCCTGATAACAGGTGAGTAAATCCGGATTCGTATTTCGGCTGATTTTAGAGGAATATTTGTACGTTTCAAAAATGAACACTTAAAAACTTTTCTGCTGAAAACCACACAATGGATTCCTGTTGAAAGATATACAAGTTACTGGCAAGTACACTTCAAAATACTTTTCAGGGTCAGTGCTGGTCTAAAAGGTGCAGCACTGGGTTCTCTCCTGATAACATGTGGGTAAATCGGAAGTCGTAGTTCGGCTGATTTTAGAGGAATATTTGTACGTTTCAAAAAAGGACACAAACTTTTCTAGTGAAAACCACACAATGGATTCCGATGGAAGGAAATAAAAGTTACTGGGAAGTACGCTAGGAATTACTTTTCAGGGTCAGTGCAGGTCTAAAAGATGCAGCCCTGGGTTCTCTCCTGATAACAGGTGAGTAAATAGGAATTCGTAGTTCGGCTGATTTTAGAGGAATATTTGTAAGTTTCAAAAATGGAAACTTAGAAACTGTTCTTCTGAAAACCACACAATGGATTCCTATGGAAAGAAATACAAGTTACTGGTAAGTACGCATAGAATTACTTTTCAGGGTCAGTGCTGGTCTAAAAGATGCAGCACTGGGTTCTCTCCTGATAACAGGTGCGTAAATCGGAATTCGTAGTTCGGCTGATTTTAGAGGAATATTTGTAAGTTTAAAAAATGGACACAGAAACTTTTCTGGTGAAAACCACACAATGGATTCCTATGGAAGGAAATACAAGTTACTGGTAAGTACACTTAGAATTTCTTTTCAGGGTCAGTGCTGGTCTAAAAGATTCAGCCCTAGGTTCCCTCCCGATAACAGGTGCGTAAATCGGAATTCGTAGTTCGGCTGATTTTAGAGGAATATTTGTAAGTTTAAAAAATGGACACTTAGAAACTATTCTGCTGAAAACCACACAATGGATTACTAAGGAAGGAAATACAAGTTACTGGTAAGTACACTTAGAAGTACTTTTCAGGGTCAGTGCTGGTCTAAAAGATGCAGCCCTGGGTTCTCTCCTAATAACAGGTGTGTAAATCGGAATTCGTAGTTCGGCTGATTTTAGAGGAATATTTGTAAGTTTCAAAAATGGACACAGAAACTTTTCTTCTGAAAACAACACAATGGATTCCGATGGAAGGAAATACAAGTTACTGGTAAGTACACTTAGAATTTCTTTTCATGGTCAGTGCTGGTCTAAAAGATGCAGCCCTGGGTTTTCTCCTGATAACAGGGGAGTAAATTGGAATTTGTAGTTCGGCTGATTTTAGAGGAATATTTGTAAGTTTCAAAAATGGACACTTAGAAACTATTCTGCTGAAAACCACACAATGGATTCCTATGGAAGGAAATACAAGTTACTGGTAAGTACACTTAGAATTACTTTTCAGGGTCAGTGCTGGTCTAAAAGATGCAGCCCTGGGTTCTCTCCTGATATCAGGTGTGTAAATCGGAATTCATAGTTCGGCTGATTTTAGAGGAATATTTGTATGTTTCAAAAATGGACACTTAGAAACTATTCTGCTGAAAACCACACAATGGATTCCTAAGGAAGGAAATACAAGTTACTGGTAAGTACGCTTAGAATTACTTTTCAGGGTCAGTGCTGGTCTAAAAGATGCAGCCCTGGGTTCTCTCCTGATAACAGGTGAGTAAATCCGAATTCGTATTTCGGCTGATTTTAGAGGAATATTTGTACGTTTCAAAAATAAACACTAAAAAACTTTTCTGCTGAAAACCACACAATGCATTCCTATGGAATAAAATACAAGTTACTGGTAAGTACTCTTAGAATTACTTTTCAGGGTCAGTGCTGGTCTAAAAGATGCAGCACTGGGTTCTCTCCTGATAACAGGTGAGTAAATCGGAATTTGTAGTTCGGCTGATTTTAGAGGAATATTTGTAAGTTTCAAAAATGGACACATAGAAACTTTTCTGCTGAAAACAACACAATGGATTCCTATGGAAGAAACACAAGTTACTGGTAAGTATGCTTTGAATTACTTTGCAGGGTCAGTGCTGGGCTAAAAGATGCAGCACTGGGTTCTCTCCTGATCACAGGTGAGTAAATCGGAATTCGTAGTTCGGCTGATATTAGAGGAATATATGTAAGTTTCAAAAATGGACACTTAGAAACTTTTCTGCTGAAAACCACACAATGGATTCCTATTGAAAGATATACAAGTTACTGGCAAGTACACTTCAAAATACTTTTCAGGGTCAGTGCTGGTCTAAAAGGTGCAGCACTGGGTTCTCTCCTGATAACATGTGGGTAAATCGGAATTCGTAGTTCGGCTGATTTTAGAGGAATATTTGTACGTTTCAAAAAAGGACACACACTTTTCTAGTGCAAACCACACAATGGATTCCGATGGAAGGAAATAAAAGTTACTGGGAAGTACGCTAGGAATTACTTTTCAGGGTCAGTGCTGGTCTACAAGATGCAGACCTGGGTTATCTCCTGATAACAGATGAGTAAATTGGAATTCGTAGTTCGGCTGATTTTAGAGGAATATTTGTAAGTTTCAAAAATGGAAACTTAGAAACTTTTCTTCTGAAAACCACACAATGCATTCCTATGGAATAAAATACAAGTTACTGGTAAGTACTCTTAGAATTACTTTTCAGGGTCAGTGCTGGTCTAATAGATGCAGCACTGGGTTCTCTCCTGATAACAGGTGAGTAAA
Organism: Triturus cristatus; assembly: GCF_964204655.1. Taxonomy (NCBI): domain Eukaryota; kingdom Metazoa; phylum Chordata; class Amphibia; order Caudata; family Salamandridae; genus Triturus; species Triturus cristatus. The sequence continues at coordinate 984,570,459 of NC_140579.1, read as the reverse complement.
TCGGAATTTGTAGTTCGGCTGATTTTAGAGGAATATTTGTAAGTTTCAAAAATGGACACATAGAAACTTTTCTGCTGAAAACAACACAATGGATTCCTATGGAAGAAACACAAGTTAGTGGTAAGTATGCTTTGAATTACTTTGCAGGGTCAGTGCTAGGCTAAAAGATGCAGCACTGGGTTCTCTCCTGATAACAGGTGAGTAAATCAGAATTCGTAGTTCGGCTGATTTTAGAGGAATATTTGTATGTTTCAAAAATGGACACTTAGAAACTTTTCTGCTGAAAACCACACAATAGATTCCTATGGATGAAACACAAGTTACTGGTAAGTATGCTTAATATTACTTTTCAGGGTCAGTGCTAGGCTAAAAGATGCAGCCCTCGGTTCTCTCCTGATAACAGGTGAGTAAATCAGAATTTGTAGTTCGGCTGATTTTAGAGGAATATTTGTATGTTTCAAAAATGGACACTTAGAAAAAACTATTCTGCTGAAAACCACACAATGGATTCCTATGGAAGGAAATACAAGTTACTGGTAAGTATGCTTAGAATTACTTTTCAGGGTCAGTGCTAGGCTAAACGATGCAGCCCTTGGTTCTCTCCTGATAACAGGTGAGTAAATCGGAATTTGTAGTTCGGCTGATTTTAGAGGAATATTTGTAAGTTTAAAAAATGGACACTTAGAAACTTTTCTGCTGAAAACAACACAATGGATTCCTATGGAAGGAAATACAAGTTACTGGTAAGTACAGTTAGAATTTCTTTTCAGGGTCAGTGCTGGTCTAAAAGATGCAGCCCTAAGTTCTCACCTGATATCAGGTGCGTAAATCGGAATTCGTAGTTCGGCTGATTTTAGAGGAATATTTGTAAGTTTCAAAAATGGATACAGACTTTTCTGGTGAAAACCACACAATGGATTCCTATGGAAGGAAATACAAGGTACTGGAAAGTACGTCAAAAATTACTTTTCAGGGTCAGTGCTGGTCTAAAAAATGCAGCCCTGGGTTCTCTCCTGATAACAGGTGAGTAAATCTGAATTCGTAGTTCGGCTGATTTTAGAGGAATATTTGTATGTTTCAAAAATGGACACTTAGAAACTATTCTGCTGAAAACCACACAATGGATTCCTATGGAAGGAAATACAAGTTACTGGTAAGTACACTTAGAATTACTTTTCAGGGTCAGTGCTGGGCTAATAGATGCAGCCCTTGGTTCTCTCCTGATAACAGGTGAGTAAATCGGAATTTGTAGTTCGGTTGATTTTAGAGGAATATTTGTATGTTTCAAAAATGGACACTTAGAAACTTTTCTGCTGAAAACCACACAATGGATACCTATGGATGAAACACAAGTTACTGGTAAGAATGCATTGAATTACTTTGCGGGGTCAGTGCTGGGCTAAAAGATGCAGCACTGGGTTCTCTCCTGATAACAGTTGGGTAAATCGGAATTCGTAGTTCGGCTGATTTTAGAGGAATATTTGTACATTTCCGAAAATGGACACTTAGAAACTTTTCTGCTGAATACCACACAATGTATTCCTATGGAAGGAAATACAAGTTACTGGTAAGTACGCTTAGGATTACTTTTCAGGGACAGTGCTAGTCTAAAAGATGCAGCCCTGGGTTCTCTCCTGATAACAGGTGAGTAAATCGGAATTTGTAGTTCGGCTGATTTTAGAGGAATATTTGTAAGCTTCAAAAATGGACACTTAGAAGCTTTTCTGCTGAAAACAACACAATGGATTCCGATGGAAGGAAATACAAGTTACTGGTAAGTACACTTAGAATTTCTTTTCAGGGTCAGTGCTGGTCTAAAAGATGCAGCCCTAGGTTCTCTCCCGATAACAGGTGCGTAAATCGGAATTCGTAGTTCGGCTGATTTTAGAGGAATATTTGTAAGTTTCAAAAATGGACACTTAGAAACTTTTCTGCTGAAAACCACACAATGGATTCCTATTGAAAGATATACAAGTTACTGGCAAGTACACTTCAAAATACTTTTCAGGGTCAGTGCTGGTCTAAAAGGTGGAGCACTGGGTTCTCTCCTGATAACATGTGGGTAAATCGGAATTCGTAGTTCGGATGATTTTAGAGGAATATTTGTATGTTTCAAAAAAGGACACAAACTTTTCTAGTGAAAACCAAACAATGGATTCCGATAGAAGGAAATACAAGTTACTGGGAAGTACGCTAGGAATTACTTTTCAGGGTCAGTGCTGGTCTAAAAGATGCAGCCCTGGGTTATCTCCTGATAACAGGTGAGTAAATTGGAATTCGTAGTTCGGCTGATTTTAGAGGAATATTTGCAAGTTTCAAAAATGGAAACTTAGAAACTTTTCTTCTGAAAACCACACAATGGATTCCTATGGAATGAAATCCAAGTTACTGGTAAGTACTCTTAGAAATACTTTTCAGGGTCAGTGCTGGTCTAAAAGATGCAGCACTGGGTTCTCTCCCGATAACAGGTGAGTAAATCGGAATTTGTAGTTCGGCTGATTTTAGAGGAATATTTGTAAGTTTCACAAATGGACACTTAGAAACTTTTCTGCTGAAAACCACACAATGGATTCCGATGGATGAAACACAAGTTACTGGTAAGTATGCTTTGAATTACTCTGCAGGGTCAGTGCTGGGCTAAAAGATGCAGCACTGGGTTCTCTCCTGATAACAGGTGCGTAAATCGGAATTCGTAGTTCGGCTGATTTTAGAGGAATATTTGTAAGTTTCAAAAATGGACACAGAAACTTTTCTGGTGAAAACCACACAATGGATTCCTATGGAAGGAAATACAAGTTACTGGTAAGTACGCTTAGAATTACTTTTCAGGGTCAGTGCTGGTCTAAAAGATGCAGCCCTGGGTTCTCTCCTGATAACAGGTGAGTAAATCCGGATTCGTATTTCGGCTGATTTTAGAGGAATATTTGTACGTTTCAAAAATGAACACTTAAAAACTTTTCTGCTGAAAACCACACAATGGATTCCTGTTGAAAGATATACAAGTTACTGGCAAGTACACTTCAAAATACTTTTCAGGGTCAGTGCTGGTCTAAAAGGTGCAGCACTGGGTTCTCTCCTGATAACATGTGGGTAAATCGGAAGTCGTAGTTCGGCTGATTTTAGAGGAATATTTGTACGTTTCAAAAAAGGACACAAACTTTTCTAGTGAAAACCACACAATGGATTCCGATGGAAGGAAATAAAAGTTACTGGGAAGTACGCTAGGAATTACTTTTCAGGGTCAGTGCAGGTCTAAAAGATGCAGCCCTGGGTTCTCTCCTGATAACAGGTGAGTAAATAGGAATTCGTAGTTCGGCTGATTTTAGAGGAATATTTGTAAGTTTCAAAAATGGAAACTTAGAAACTGTTCTTCTGAAAACCACACAATGGATTCCTATGGAAAGAAATACAAGTTACTGGTAAGTACGCATAGAATTACTTTTCAGGGTCAGTGCTGGTCTAAAAGATGCAGCACTGGGTTCTCTCCTGATAACAGGTGCGTAAATCGGAATTCGTAGTTCGGCTGATTTTAGAGGAATATTTGTAAGTTTAAAAAATGGACACAGAAACTTTTCTGGTGAAAACCACACAATGGATTCCTATGGAAGGAAATACAAGTTACTGGTAAGTACACTTAGAATTTCTTTTCAGGGTCAGTGCTGGTCTAAAAGATTCAGCCCTAGGTTCCCTCCCGATAACAGGTGCGTAAATCGGAATTCGTAGTTCGGCTGATTTTAGAGGAATATTTGTAAGTTTAAAAAATGGACACTTAGAAACTATTCTGCTGAAAACCACACAATGGATTCCTAAGGAAGGAAATACAAGTTACTGGTAAGTACACTTAGAAGTACTTTTCAGGGTCAGTGCTGGTCTAAAAGATGCAGCCCTGGGTTCTCTCCTAATAACAGGTGTGTAAATCGGAATTCGTAGTTCGGCTGATTTTAGAGGAATATTTGTAAGTTTCAAAAATGGACACAGAAACTTTTCTTCTGAAAACAACACAATGGATTCCGATGGAAGGAAATACAAGTTACTGGTAAGTACACTTAGAATTTCTTTTCATGGTCAGTGCTGGTCTAAAAGATGCAGCCCTGGGTTTTCTCCTGATAACAGGGGAGTAAATTGGAATTTGTAGTTCGGCTGATTTTAGAGGAATATTTGTAAGTTTCAAAAATGGACACTTAGAAACTATTCTGCTGAAAACCACACAATGGATTCCTATGGAAGGAAATACAAGTTACTGGTAAGTACACTTAGAATTACTTTTCAGGGTCAGTGCTGGTCTAAAAGATGCAGCCCTGGGTTCTCTCCTGATATCAGGTGTGTAAATCGGAATTCATAGTTCGGCTGATTTTAGAGGAATATTTGTATGTTTCAAAAATGGACACTTAGAAACTATTCTGCTGAAAACCACACAATGGATTCCTAAGGAAGGAAATACAAGTTACTGGTAAGTACGCTTAGAATTACTTTTCAGGGTCAGTGCTGGTCTAAAAGATGCAGCCCTGGGTTCTCTCCTGATAACAGGTGAGTAAATCCGAATTCGTATTTCGGCTGATTTTAGAGGAATATTTGTACGTTTCAAAAATAAACACTAAAAAACTTTTCTGCTGAAAACCACACAATGCATTCCTATGGAATAAAATACAAGTTACTGGTAAGTACTCTTAGAATTACTTTTCAGGGTCAGTGCTGGTCTAAAAGATGCAGCACTGGGTTCTCTCCTGATAACAGGTGAGTAAATCGGAATTTGTAGTTCGGCTGATTTTAGAGGAATATTTGTAAGTTTCAAAAATGGACACATAGAAACTTTTCTGCTGAAAACAACACAATGGATTCCTATGGAAGAAACACAAGTTACTGGTAAGTATGCTTTGAATTACTTTGCAGGGTCAGTGCTGGGCTAAAAGATGCAGCACTGGGTTCTCTCCTGATCACAGGTGAGTAAATCGGAATTCGTAGTTCGGCTGATATTAGAGGAATATATGTAAGTTTCAAAAATGGACACTTAGAAACTTTTCTGCTGAAAACCACACAATGGATTCCTATTGAAAGATATACAAGTTACTGGCAAGTACACTTCAAAATACTTTTCAGGGTCAGTGCTGGTCTAAAAGGTGCAGCACTGGGTTCTCTCCTGATAACATGTGGGTAAATCGGAATTCGTAGTTCGGCTGATTTTAGAGGAATATTTGTACGTTTCAAAAAAGGACACACACTTTTCTAGTGCAAACCACACAATGGATTCCGATGGAAGGAAATAAAAGTTACTGGGAAGTACGCTAGGAATTACTTTTCAGGGTCAGTGCTGGTCTACAAGATGCAGCCCTGGGTTATCTCCTGATAACAGATGAGTAAATTGGAATTCGTAGTTCGGCTGATTTTAGAGGAATATTTGTAAGTTTCAAAAATGGAAACTTAGAAACTTTTCTTCTGAAAACCACACAATGCATTCCTATGGAATAAAATACAAGTTACTGGTAAGTACTCTTAGAATTACTTTTCAGGGTCAGTGCTGGTCTAATAGATGCAGCACTGGGTTCTCTCCTGATAACAGGTGAGTAAATCGGAATTTGTAGTTCGGCTGATTTTAGAGGAATATTTGTAAGTTTCAAAAATGGACACATAGAAACTTTTCTGCTGAAAACAACACAATGGATTCCTATGGAAGAAACACAAGTTAGTGGTAAGTATGCTTTGAATTACTTTGCAGGGTCAGTGCTAGGCTAAAAGATGCAGCACTGGGTTCTCTCCTGATAACAGGTGAGTAAATCAGAATTCGTAGTTCGGCTGATTTTAGAGGAATATTTGTATGTTTCAAAAATGGACACTTAGAAACTTTTCTGCTGAAAACCACACAATAGATTCCTATGGATGAAACACAAGTTACTGGTAAGTATGCTTAATATTACTTTTCAGGGTCAGTGCTAGGCTAAAAGATGCAGCCCTCGGTTCTCTCCTGATAACAGGTGAGTAAATCAGAATTTGTAGTTCGGCTGATTTTAGAGGAATATTTGTATGTTTCAAAAATGGACACTTAGAAAAAACTATTCTGCTGAAAACCACACAATGGATTCCTATGGAAGGAAATACAAGTTACTGGTAAGTATGCTTAGAATTACTTTTCAGGGTCAGTGCTAGGCTAAACGATGCAGCCCTTGGTTCTCTCCTGATAACAGGTGAGTAAATCGGAATTTGTAGTTCGGCTGATTTTAGAGGAATATTTGTAAGTTTAAAAAATGGACACTTAGAAACTTTTCTGCTGAAAACAACACAATGGATTCCTATGGAAGGAAATACAAGTTACTGGTAAGTACAGTTAGAATTTCTTTTCAGGGTCAGTGCTGGTCTAAAAGATGCAGCCCTAAGTTCTCACCTGATATCAGGTGCGTAAATCGGAATTCGTAGTTCGGCTGATTTTAGAGGAATATTTGTAAGTTTCAAAAATGGATACAGACTTTTCTGGTGAAAACCACACAATGGATTCCTATGGAAGGAAATACAAGGTACTGGAAAGTACGTCAAAAATTACTTTTCAGGGTCAGTGCTGGTCTAAAAAATGCAGCCCTGGGTTCTCTCCTGATAACAGGTGAGTAAATCTGAATTCGTAGTTCGGCTGATTTTAGAGGAATATTTGTATGTTTAAAAAATGGACACTTAGAAACTATTCTGCTGAAAACCACACAATGGATTCCTATGGAAGGAAATACAAGTTACTGGTAAGTACACTTAGAATTACTTTTCAGGGTCAGTGCTGGGCTAATAGATGCAGCCCTTGGTTCTCTCCTGATAACAGGTGAGTAAATCGGAATTTGTAGTTCGGTTGATTTTAGAGGAATATTTGTATGTTTCAAAAATGGACACTTAGAAACTTTTCTGCTGAAAACCACACAATGGATACCTATGGATGAAACACAAGTTACTGGTAAGAATGCATTGAATTACTTTGCGGGGTCAGTGCTGGGCTAAAAGATGCAGCACTGGGTTCTCTCCTGATAACAGTTGGGTAAATCGGAATTCGTAGTTCGGCTGATTTTAGAGGAATATTTGTACATTTCCGAAAATGGACACTTAGAAACTTTTCTGCTGAATACCACACAATGTATTCCTATGGAAGGAAATACAAGTTACTGGTAAGTACGCTTAGGATTACTTTTCAGGGACAGTGCTAGTCTAAAAGATGCAGCCCTGGGTTCTCTCCTGATAACAGGTGAGTAAATCGGAATTTGTAGTTCGGCTGATTTTAGAGGAATATTTGTAAGCTTCAAAAATGGACACTTAGAAGCTTTTCTGCTGAAAACAACACAATGGATTCCGATGGAAGGAAATACAAGTTACTGGTAAGTACACTTAGAATTTCTTTTCAGGGTCAGTGCTGGTCTAAAAGATGCAGCCCTAGGTTCTCTCCCGATAACAGGTGCGTAAATCGGAATTCGTAGTTCGGCTGATTTTAGAGGAATATTTGTAAGTTTCAAAAATGGACACTTAGAAACTTTTCTGCTGAAAACCACACAATGGATTCCTATTGAAAGATATACAAGTTACTGGCAAGTACACTTCAAAATACTTTTCAGGGTCAGTGCTGGTCTAAAAGGTGGAGCACTGGGTTCTCTCCTGATAACATGTGGGTAAATCGGAATTCGTAGTTCGGATGATTTTAGAGGAATATTTGTATGTTTCAAAAAAGGACACAAACTTTTCTAGTGAAAACCAAACAATGGATTCCGATAGAAGGAAATACTTGTTACTGGGAAGTACGCTAGGAATTACTTTTCAGGGTCAGTGCTGGTCTAAAAGATGCAGCCCTGGGTTATCTCCTGATAACAGGTGAGTAAATTGGAATTCGTAGTTCGGCTGATTTTAGAGGAATATTTGCAAGTTTCAAAAATGGAAACTTAGAAACTTTTCTTCTGAAAACCACACAATGGATTCCTATGGAATGAAATCCAAGTTACTGGTAAGTACTCTTAGAAATACTTTTCAGGGTCAGTGCTGGTCTAAAAGATGCAGCACTGGGTTCTCTCCCGATAACAGGTGAGTAAATCGGAATTTGTAGTTCGGCTGATTTTAGAGGAATATTTGTAAGTTTCACAAATGGACACATAGAAACTTTTCTGCTGAAAACAACACAATGGATTCCTATGGAAGAAACACAAGTTACTGGTAAGTATGCTTTGAATTACTTTGCAGGGTCAGTGCTAGGCTAAAAGATGCAGCCCTTGGTTCTCTCCTGATAACAGGTGAGTAAATCGGAATTTGTAGTTCGGCAGATTTTAGAGGAATATTTGTAAGTTTAAAAAATGGACACTTAGAAACTTTTCTGCTGAAAAACACACAATGGATTCCTATGGAAAGATATACAAGTTACTGGTAAGTACAGTTAGAATTTCTTTTCAGGGTCAGTGCTGGTCTAAAAGATGCAGCCCTAAGTTCTCTCCTGATATCAGGTGCGTAAATCGGAATTCGTAGTTCGGCTGATTTTAGAGGAATACTTGTAAGTTTCAAAAATGGACACTTAGAAACTTTTCTGCTGAAAACCACACAATGGATTCCTATTGAAAGATATACAAGTTACTGGCAAGTACACTTCAAAATACTTTTCAGGGTCAGTGCTGGTCTAAAAGGTGCAGCACTGGGTTCTCTCCTGATAACATGTGGGTAAATCGGAATTCGTAGTTCGGCTGATTTTAGAGGAATATTTGTACGTTTCAAAAAAGGACACACACTTTTCTAGTGCAAACCACACAATGGATTCCGATGGAAGGAAATAAAAGTTACTGGGAAGTACGCTAGGAATTACTTTTCAGGGTCAGTGCTGGTCTACAAGATGCAGCCCTGGGTTATCTCCTTATAACAGATGAGTAAATTGGAATTCGTAGTTCGGCTGATTTTAGAGGAATATTTGTAAGTTTCAAAAATGGAAACTTAGAAACTTTTCTTCTGAAAACCACACAATGCATTCCTATGGAATAAAATACAAGTTACTGGTAAGTACTCTTAGAATTACTTTTCAGGGTCAGTGCTGGTCTAAAAGATGCAGCACTGGGTTCTCTCCTGATAACAGGTGAGTAAATCGGAATTTGTAGTTCGGCTGATTTTAGAGGAATATTTGTAAGTTTCAAAAATGGACACATAGAAACTTTTCTGCTGAAAACAACACAATGGATTCCTATGGAAAAAACACAAGTTAGTGGTAAGTATGCTTTGAATTACTTTGCAGGGTCAGTGCTAGGCTAAAAGATGCAGCACTGGGTTCTCTCCTGATAACAGGTGAGTAAATCAGAATTCGTAGTTCGGCTGATTTTAGAGGAATATTTGTATGTTTCAAAAATGGACACTTAGAAACTTTTCTGCTGAAAACCACACAATAGATTCCTATGGATGAAACACAAGTTACTGGTAAGTATGCTTAATATTACTTTTCAGGGTCAGTGCTAGGCTAAAAGATGCAGCCCTTGGTTCTCTCCTGATAACAGGTGAGTAAATCGGAATTTGTAGTTCGGCTGATTTTAGAGGAATATTTGTAAGTTTAAAAAATGGACACTTAGAAACTTTTCTGCTGAAAAACACACAATGGATTCCTATGGAAAGATATACAAGTTATTGGTAAGTACACTTCGAATTACATTTCAGGGTCAGTGCTGGTCTAAAAGGTGCAGCACTGGGTTCTCTCCTGATAACAGGTGGGTAAATTGGAATTCGTACTTCGGCTGATTTTAGAGGAATATTTCTACGTTTCAAAAATGGACACTTAGAAACTTTTCTGCTGAAAACAACACAATGGATTCCTATGGAAGGAAATACAAGTTACTGGTAAGTACAGTTAGAATTTCTTTTCAGGGTCAGTGCTGGTCTAAAAGATGCAGCCCTAAGTTCTCTCCTGATATCAGGTGCGTAAATCGGAATTCGTAGTTCTGCTGATTTTAGAGGAATATTTGTAAGTTTCAAAAATGGATACAGACTTTTCTGGTGAAAACCACACAATGGATTCCTATGGAAGGAAATACAAGGTACTGGAAAGTACGTCAAAAATTACTTTTCAGGGTCAGTGCTGGTCTAAAAAATGCAGCCCTGGGTTCTCTCCTGATAACAGGTGAGTAAATCTGAATTCGTAGTTCGGCTGATTTTAGAGGAATATTTGTATGTTTCAAAAATGGACACTTAGAAACTATTCTGCTGAAAACCACACAATGGATTCCTATGGAAGGAAATACAAGTTACTGGTAAGTACACTTAGAATTACTTTTCAGGGTCAGTGCTGGGCTAATAGATGCAGCCCTTGGTTCTCTCCTGATAACAGGTGAGTAAATCGGAATTTGTAGTTCGGTTGATTTTAGAGGAATATTTGTATGTTTCAAAAATGGACACTTAGAAACTTTTCTGCTGAAAACCACACAATGGATACCTATGGATGAAACACAAGTTACTGGTAAGAATGCATTGAATTACTTTGCAGGGTCAGTGCTGGGCTAAAAGATGCAGCACTGGGTTCTCTCCTGATAACAGTTGGGTAAATCGGAATTCGTAGTTCGGCTGATTTTGGAGGAATATTTGTACGTTTCCGAAAATGGACACTTAGAAACTTTTCTGCTGAATACCACACAATGTATTCCTATGGAAGGAAATACAAGTTACTGGTAAGTACGCTTAGAATTACTTTTCAGGGACAGTGCTAGTCTAAAAGATGCAGCCCTGGGTTCTCTCCTGATAACAGGTGAGTAAATCGGAATTTGTAGTTCGGCTGATTTTAGAGGAATATTTGTAAGCTTCAAAAATGGACACTTAGAAGCTTTTCTGCTGAAAACAACACAATGGATTCCGATGGAAGGAAATACAAGTTACTGGTAAGTACACTTAGAATTTCTTTTCAGGGTCAGTGCTGGTCTAAAAGATGCAGCCCTAGGTTCTCTCCCGATAACAGGTGCGTAAATCGGAATTCGTAGTTCGGCTGATTTTAGAGGAATATTTGTAAGTTTCAAAAATGGACACTTAGAAACTTTTCTGCTGAAAACCACACAATGGATTCCTATTGAAAGATATACAAGTTACTGGCAAGTACACTTCAAAATACTTTTCAGGGTCAGTGCTGGTCTAAAAGGTGGAGCACTGGGTTCTCTCCTGATAACATGTGGGTAAATCGGAATTCGTAGTTCGGCTGATAATAGAGGAATATTTGTATGTTTCAAAAAAGGACACAAACTTTTCTAGTGAAAACCACACAATGGATTCCGATGGAAGGAAATACAAGTTACTGGGAAGTACGCTAGGAATTACTTTTCAGGGTCAGTGCTGGTCTAAAAGATGCAGCCCTGGGTTATCTCCTGATAACAGGTGAGTAAATTGGAATTCGTAGTTCGGCTGATTTTAGAGGAATATTTGCAAGTTTCAAAAATGGAAACTTAGAAACTTTTCTTCTGAAAACCACACAATGGATTCCTATGGAATGAAATACAAGTTACTGGTAAGTACTCTTAGAATTACTTTTCAGGGTCAGTGCTGGTCTAAAAGATGCAGCACTGGGTTCTCTCCCGATAACAGGTGAGTAAATCGGAATTTGTAGTTCGGCTGATTTTAGAGGAATATTTGTAAGTTTCAAAAATGGACACATAGAAACTTTTCTGCTGAAAACAACACAATGGATTCCTATGGAAGAAACACACGTTACTGGTAAGTATGCTTTGAATTACTTTGCAGGGTCAGTGCTAGGCTAAAAGATGCAGCCCTTGGTTCTCTCCTGATAACAGGTGAGTAAATCGGAATTTGTAGTTCGGCTGATTTTAGAGGAATATTTGTAAGTTTAAAAAATGGACACTTAGAAACTTTTCTGCTGAAAAACACACAATGGATTCCTATGGAAAGATATACAAGTTACTGTTAAGTACAGTTAGAATTTCTTTTCAGGGTCAGTGCTGGTCTAAAAGATGCAGCCCTAAGTTCTCTCCTGATATCAGGTGCGTAAATCGGAATTCGTAGTTCGGCTGATTTTAGAGGAATATTTGTAAGTTTCAAAAATGGATACAGACTTTTCTGGTGAAAACCACACAATGGATTCCTATGGAAGGAAATACAAGTTACTGGAAAGTACGCCAAAAATTACTTTTCAGGGTCAGTGCTGGTCTAAAAAATGCAGCCCTGGGTTCTCTCCTGATAACAGGTGAGTAAATCTGAATTCGTAGTTCGGCTGATTTTAGAGGAATATTTGTATGTTTCAAAAATGGACACTTAGAAACTATTCTGCTGAAAACCACACAATGGATTCCTATGTAAGGAAATACAAGTTACTGGTAAGTACACTTAGAATTACTTTTCAGGGTCAGTGCTGGGCTAAAAGATGCAGCCCTTCGTTCTCTCCTGATAACAGGTGAGTAAATTGGAATTTGTAGTTCGGTTGATTTTAGAGGAATATTTGTATGTTTCAAAAATGGACACTTAGAAACTTTTCTGCTGAAAACCACACAATGGATACCTATGGATGAAACACAAGTTACTGGTAAGTATGCATTGAATTACTTTGCAGGGTCAGTGCTGGGCTAAAAGATGCAGCACTGGGTTCTCTCCTGATAACAGTTGGGTAAATCGGAATTCGTAGTTCGGCTGATTTTAGAGGAATATTTGTACGTTTCCGAAAATGGACACTTAGAAACTTTTCTGCTGAATACCACACAATGTATTCCTATGGAAGGAAATACAAGTTACTGGTAAGTACGCTTAGAATTACTTTTCAGGGACAGTGCTGGTCTAAAAGATGCAGCTCTGGGTTCTCTCCTGATAACAGGTGAGTAAATCGGAATTTGTAGTTCGGCTGATTTTAGAGGAATATTTGCAAGTTTCAAAAATGGAAACTTAGAAACTTTTCTTCTGAAAACCACACAATGGATTCCTATGGAATGAAATACAAGTTACTGGTAAGTACTCTTAGAATTACTTTTCAGGGTCAGTGTTGGTCTAACAGATGCAGCACTGGGTTCTCTCCCGATAACAGGTGAGTAAATCGGAATTTGTAGTTCGGCTGATTTTAGAGGAATATTTGTAAGTTTCAAAAATGGACACATAGAAAGTTTTCTGCTGAAAAACAACACAATGGATTCCTATGGAAGAAACACAAGTTACTGGTAAGTATGCTTTGAATTACTTTGCAGGGTCAGTGCTAGGCTAAAAGATGCAGCCCTTGGTTCTCTCCTGATAACAGGTGAGTAAATCGGGATTTGTAGTTCGGCTGATTTTAGAGGAATATTTGTAAGTTTAAAAAATGGACACTTAGAAACTTTTCTGCTGAAAAACACACAATGGATTCCTATAGAAGGAAATACAAGTTACTGGAAAGTACGCTAAGAATTACTTTTCAGGGTCAGTGCTGGTCTAAAAAATGCAGCCCTGGGTTCTCTCCTGATAACAGGTGAGTAAATCTGAATTCGTAGTTCGGCTGATTTTAGAGGAATATTTGTATGTTTCAAAAATGGACACTTAGAAACTATTCTGCTGAAAACCACACAATGGATTCCTAAGGAAGGAAATACAAGTTACTGGTAAGTACGCTTAGAATTACTTTTCAGGGTCAGTGCTGGGCTAAAAGATGCAGCCCTTGGTTCTCTCCTGATAACAGGTGAGTAAACCGGAATTTGTAGTTCGGCTGATTTTAGAGGAATATTTGTATGTTTCAAAAATGGACACTTAGAAACTTTTCTGATGAATACCACACAATGGATTCCTATGGATGAAACACAAGTTACTGGTAAGTATGCTTTGAATTACTCTGCAGGGTCAGTGGTGGGCTAAAAGATGCAGCACTGGGTTCTCTCCTGATAACAGGTGCGTAAATCGGAATTCGTAGTTCGGCTGATTTTAGAGGAATATTTGTAAGTTTCAAAAATGGACACAGAAACTTTTCTGGTGAAAACCACACAATGGATTCCTATGGAAGGAAATACAAGTTACTGGTAAGTACGCTTAGAATTACTTTTCAGGGTCAGTGCTGGTCTAAAAGATGCAGCCCTGGGTTCTCTCCTGAATGCAGGTGATTAAATCCAAATTCGTATTTCGGCTGATTTTAGAGGAATATTTGTACGTTTCAAAAATGAACACTTAAAAACTTTTCTGATGAAAACCACACAATGGATTCCTGTTGAAAGATATACAAGTTACTGGCAAGTACACTTCAAAATACTTTTCAGGGTCAGTGCTGGTCTAAAAGGTGCAGCACTGGGTTCTCTCTTGATAACATGTGGGTAAATCGGAATTCGTAGTTCATCTGATTTTAGAGGAATATTTGTACGTTTCAAAAAAGGACACAAACTTTTCTAGTGAAAACCACACAATGGATTCCGATGGAAGGAAATAAAAGTTACTGGGAAGTACGCTAGGAATTACTTTTCAGGGTCAGTGCAGGTCTAAAAGATGCAGCCCTGGGTTATCTCCTGATGACAGGTGAGTAAATTGGAATTCGTAGTTCGGCTGATATTAGAGGAATATTTGTAAGTTTCAAAAATGGAAACTTAGAAACTTTTCTTCTGAAAACCACACAATGCATTCCTATGGAATGAAATACAAGTTACTGGTAAGTACTCTCGGAATTACTTTTCAGGGTCAGTGCTGGTCTAAAAGATGCAGCACTGGGTTCTCTCCCGATAACAGGTGAGTAAATAGGAATTTGTAGTTCGGCTGATTTTAGAGGAATATTTGTAAGTTTCAAAAATGGACACATAGAAACTTTTCTGCTGAAAACAACACAATGGATTCCTATGGAAGAAACACAAGTTACTGGTAAGTATGCTTTGAATTACTTTGCAGGGTCAGTGCTAGGCTAAAAGATGCAGCCCTTGGTTCTCTCCTGATAACAGGTGAGTAAATCGGAATTTGTAGTTCGGCTGATTTTAGAGGAATATTTGTAAGTTTAAAAAATGGACGCTTAGAAACTTTTCTGCTGAAAAACACACAATGGATTCCTATGGAAAGATATACAAGTTACTGGTAAGTACACTTCGAATTACATTTCAGGGTCAGTGCTGGTCTAAAAGGTGCAGCACTGGGTTCTCTCCTGATAACAGGTGGGTAAATTGGAATTCGTAGTTTGGCTGATTTTAGAGGAATATTTCTACGTTTCAAAAATGGACACTTAGAAACTTTTCTGCTGAAAAAAACACAATGGATTCCTATGGAAGGAAATACAAGTTACTGGTAAGTACAGTTAGAATTTCTTTTCAGGGTCAGTGCTGGTCTAAAAGATGCAGCCCTAAGTTCTCTCCCGATATCAGGTACGTAAATCGGAATTCGTAGTTCGGCTGATTTTAGAGGAATATTTGTAAGTTTCAAAAATGGATACAGACTTTTCTAGTGAAAACCACACAATGGATTCCTATGGAAGGAAATACAAGTTACTGGAAAGTACGCGAAGAATTACTTTTCAGGGTCAGTGCTGGTCTAAGAGATGCAGCCCTGGGTTCTCTCCTGATAACAGGTGAGTAAATCTGAATTCGTAGTTCGGCTGATTTTAGAGGAATATTTGTATGTTTCAAAAATGGACACTTAGAAACTTTTCTGCTGAAAAACACACAATGGATTCCTATGGAAAGATATACAAGTTACTGGTAAGTACAGTTAGAATTTCTTTTCAGGGTCAGTGCTGGTCTAAAAGATGCAGCCCTTGGTTCTCTCCTGATAACAGGTGAGTAAATCGGAATTTGTAGTTCGGCAGATTTTAGAGGAATATTTGTAAGTTTAAAAAATGGACACTTAGAAACTTTTCTGCTGAAAAACACACAATGGATTCCTATGGAAAGATATACAAGTTACTGGTAAGTACAGTTAGAATTTCTTTTCAGGGTCAGTGCTGGTCTAAAAGATGCAGCCCTAAGTTCTCTCCTGATTTCAGGTGCGTAAATCGGAATTCGTAGTTCGGCTGATTTTAGAGGAATACTTGTAAGTTTCAAAAATGGACACTTAGAAACTTTTCTGCTGAAAACCACACAATGGATTCCTATTGAAAGATATACAAGTTACTGGCAAGTACACTTCAAAATACTTTTCAGGGTCAGTGCTGGTCTAAAAGGTGCAGCACTGGGTTCTCTCCTGATAACATGTGGGTAAATCGGAATTCGTAGTTCGGCTGATTTTAGAGGAATATTTGTACGTTTCAAAAAAGGACACACACTTTTCTAGTGCAAACCACACAATGGATTCCGATGGAAGGAAATAAAAGTTACTGGGAAGTACGCTAGGAATTACTTTTCAGGGTCAGTGCTGGTCTACAAGATGCAGCCCTGGGTTATCTCCTGATAACAGATGAGTAAATTGGAATTCGTAGTTCGGCTGATTTTAGAGGAATATTTGTAAGTTTCAAAAATGGAAACTTAGAAACTTTTCTTCTGAAAACCACACAATGCATTCCTATGGAATAAAATACAAGTTACTGGTAAGTACTCTTAGAATTACTTTTCAGGGTCAGTGCTGGTCTAAAAGATGCAGCACTGGGTTCTCTCCTGATAACAGGTGAGTAAATCAGAATTCGTAGTTCGGCTGATTTTAGAGGAATATTTGTATGTTTCAAAAATGGACACTTAGAAACTTTTCTGCTGAAAACCACACAATTGATTCCTATGGATGAAACACAAGTTACTGGTAAGTATGCTTAATATTACTTTTCAGGGTCAGTGCTAGGCTAAAAGATGCAGCCCTTGGTTCTCTCCTGATAACAGGTGAGTAAATCGGAATTTGTAGTTCGGCTGATTTTAGAGGAATATTTGTAAGTTTAAAAAATGGACACTTAGAAACTTTTCTGCTGAAAAACACACAATGGATTCCTATGGAAAGATATACAAGTTATTGGTAAGTACACTTCGAATTACATTTCAGGGTCAGTGCTGGTCTAAAAGGTGCAGCACTGGGTTCTCTCCTGATAACAGGTGGGTAAATTGGAATTCGTACTTCGGCTGATTTTAGAGGAATATTTCTACGTTTCAAAAATGGACACTTAGAAACTTTTCTGCTGAAAACAACACAATGGATTCCTATGGAAGGAAATACAAGTTACTGGTAAGTACAGTTAGAATTTCTTTTCAGGGTCAGTGCTGGTCTAAAAGATGCAGCCCTAAGTTCTCTCCTGATATCAGGTGCGTAAATCGGAATTCGTAGTTCTGCTGATTTTAGAGGAATATTTGTAAGTTTCAAAAATGGATACAGACTTTTCTGGTGAAAACCACACAATGGATTCCTATGGAAGGAAATACAAGGTACTGGAAAGTACGTCAAAAATTACTTTTCAGGGTCAGTGCTGGTCTAAAAAATGCAGCCCTGGGTTCTCTCCTGATAACAGGTGAGTAAATCTGAATTCGTAGTTCGGCTGATTTTAGAGGAATATTTGTATGTTTCAAAAATGGACACTTAGAAACTATTCTGCTGAAAACCACACAATGGATTCCTATGGAAGGAAATACAAGTTACTGGTAAGTACACTTAGAATTACTTTTCAGGGTCAGTGCTGGGCTAATAGATGCAGCCCTTGGTTCTGTCCTGATAACAGGTGAGTAAATCGGAATTTGTAGTTCGGTTGATTTTAGAGGAATATTTGTATGTTTCAAAAATGGACACTTAGAAACTTTTCTGCTGAAAACCACACAATGGATACCTATGGATGAAACACAAGTTACTGGTAAGAATGCATTGAATTACTTTGCAGGGTCAGTGCTGGGCTAAAAGATGCAGCACTGGGTTCTCTCCTGATAACAGTTGGGTAAATCGGAATTCGTAGTTCGGCTGATTTTAGAGGAATATTTGTACGTTTCCGAAAATGGACACTTAGAAACTTTTCTGCTGAATACCACACAATGTATTCCTATGGAAGGAAATACAAGTTACTGGTAAGTACGCTTAGAATTACTTTTCAGGGACAGTGCTAGTCTAAAAGATGCAGCCCTGGGTTCTCTCCTGATAACAGGTGAGTAAATCGGAATTTGTAGTTCGGCTGATTTTAGAGGAATATTTGTAAGCTTCAAAAATGGACACTTAGAAGCTTTTCTGCTGAAAACAACACAATGGATTCCGATGGAAGGAAATACAAGTTACTGGTAAGTACACTTAGAATTTCTTTTCAGGGTCAGTGCTGGTCTAAAAGATGCAGCCCTAGGTTCTCTCCCGATAACAGGTGCGTAAATCGGAATTCGTAGTTCGGCTGATTTTAGAGGAATATTTGTAAGTTTCAAAAATGGACACAGAAACTTTTCTGCTGAAAACCACACAATGGATTCCTATTGAAAGATATACAAGTTACTGGCAAGTACACTTCAAAATACTTTTCAGGGTCAGTGCTGGTCTAAAAGGTGGAGCACTGGGTTCTCTCCTGATAACATGTGGGTAAATCGGAATTCGTAGTTCGGCTGATTTTAGAGGAATATTTGTATGTTTCAAAAAAGGACACAAACTTTTCTAGTGAAAACCACACAATGGATTCCGATGGAAGGAAATACAAGTTACTGGGAAGTACGCTAGGAATTACTTTTCAGGGTCAGTGCTGGTCTAAAAGATGCAGCCCTGGGTTATCTCCTGATAACAGGTGAGTAAATTGGAATTCGTAGTTCGGCTGATTTTAGAGGAATATTTGCAAGTTTCAAAAATGGAAACTTAGAAACTTTTCTTCTGAAAACCACACAATGGATTCCTATGGAATGAAATACAAGTTACTGGTAAGTACTCTTAGAATTACTTTTCAGGGTCAGTGCTGGTCTAAAAGATGCAGCACTGGGTTCTCTCCCGATAACAGGTGAGTAAATCGGAATTCGTAGTTCGGCTGATTTTAGAGGAATATTTGTAAGTTTCAAAAATGGACACATAGAAACTTTTCTGCTGAAAACAACACAATGGATTCCTATGGAAGAAACACAAGTTACTGGTAAGTATGCTTTGAATTACTTTGCAGGGTCAGTGCTAGGCTAAAAGATGCAGCCCTTGGTTCTCTCCTGATAACAGGTGAGTAAATCGGAATTTGTAGTTCGGCTGATTTTAGAGGAATATTTGTAAGTTTAAAAAATGGACACTTAGAAACTTTTCTGCTGTAAAACACACAATGGATTCCTATGGAAAGATATACAAGTTACTGGTAAGTACAGTTAGAATTTCTTTTCAGGGTCAGTGCTGGTCTAAAAGATGCAGCCCTAAGTTCTCTCCTGATATCAGGTGCGTAAATCGGAATTCGTAGTTCGGCTGATTTTAGAGGAATATTTGTAAGTTTCAAAAATGGATACAGACTTGTCTGGTGAAAACCACACAATGGATTCCTATGGAAGGAAATACAAGTTACTGGAAAGTACGCCAAAAATTACTTTTCAGGGTAAGTGCTGGTCTAAAAAATGCAGCCCTGGGTTCTCTCCTGATAACAGGTGAGTAAATCTGAATTCGTAGTTCGGCTGATTTTAGAGGAATATTTGTATGTTTCAAAAATGGACACTTAGAAACTATTCTGCTGAAAACCACACAATGGATTCCTATGTAAGGAAATACAAGTTACTGGTAAGTACACTTAGAATTACTTTTCAGGGTCAGTGCTGGGCTAAAAGATGCAGCCCTTCGTTCTCTCCTGATAACAGGTGAGTAAATTGGAATTTGTAGTTCGGTTGATTTTAGAGGAATATTTGTATGTTTCACAAATGGACACTTAGAAACTTTTCTGCTGAAAACCACACAATGGATACCTATGGATGAAACACAAGTTACTGGTAAGTATGCATTGAATTACTTTGCAGGGTCAGTGCTGGGCTAAAAGATGCAGCACTGGGTTCTCTCCTGATAACAGTTGGGTAAATCGGAATTCGTAGTTCGGCTGATTTTAGAGGAATATTTGTACGTTTCCGAAAATGGACACTTAGAAACTTTTCTTCTGAAAACCACACAATGGATTCCTATGGAATGAAATACAAGTTACTGGTAAGTACTCTTAGAATTACTTTTCAGGGTCAGTGTTGGTCTAACAGATGCAGCACTGGGTTCTCTCCCGATAACAGGTGAGTAAATCGGAATTTGTAGTTCGGCTGATTTTAGAGGAATATTTGTAAGTTTCAAAAATGGACACATAGAAAGTTTTCTGCTGAAAAACAACACAATGGATTCCTATGGAAGAAACACAAGTTACTGGTAAGTATGCTTTGAATTACTTTGCAGGGTCAGTGCTAGGCTAAAAGATGCAGCCCTTGGTTCTCTCCTGATAACAGGTGAGTAAATCGGGATTTGTAGTTCGGCTGATTTTAGAGGAATATTTGTAAGTTTAAAAAATGGACACTTAGAAACTTTTCTGCTGAAAAACACACAATGGATTCCTATAGAAGGAAATACAAGTTACTGGAAAGTACGCTAAGAATTACTTTTCAGGGTCAGTGCTGGTCTAAAAAATGCAGCCCTGGGTTCTCTCCTGATAACAGGTGAGTAAATCTGAATTCGTAGTTCGGCTGATTTTAGAGGAATATTTGTATGTTTCAAAAATGGACACTTAGAAACTATTCTGCTGAAAACCACACAATGGATTCCTAAGGAAGGAAATACAAGTTACTGGTAAGTACGCTTAGAATTACTTTTCAGGGTCAGTGCTGGGCTAAAAGATGCAGCCCTTGGTTCTCTCCTGATAACAGGTGAGTAAACCGGAATTTGTAGTTCGGCTGATTTTAGAGGAATATTTGTATGTTTCAAAAATGGACACTTAGAAACTTTTCTGATGAATACCACTCAATGGATTCCTATGGATGAAACACAAGTTACTGGTAAGTATGCTTTGAATTACTCTGCAGGGTCAGTGGTGGGCTAAAAGATGCAGCACTGGGTTCTCTCCTGATAACAGGTGCGTAAATCGGAATTCGTAGTTCGGCTGATTTTAGAGGAATATTTGTAAGTTTCAAAAATGGACACAGAAACTTTTCTGGTGAAAACCACACAATGGATTCCTATGGAAGGAAATACAAGTTACTGGTAAGTACGCTTAGAATTACTTTTCAGGGTCAGTGCTGGTCTAAAAGATGCAGCCCTGGGTTCTCTCCTGAATGCAGGTGATTAAATCCAAATTCGTATTTCGGCTGATTTTAGAGGAATATTTGTACGTTTCAAAAATGAACACTTAAAAACTTTTCTGCTGAAAACCACACAATGGATTCCTGTTGAAAGATATACAAGTTACTGGCAAGTACACTTCAAAATACTTTTCAGGGTCAGTGCTGGTCTAAAAGGTGCAGCACTGGGTTCTCTCTTGATAACATGTGGGTAAATCGGAATTCGTAGTTCATCTGATTTTAGAGGAATATTTGTACGTTTCAAAAAAGGACACAAACTTTTCTAGTGAAAACCACACAATGGATTCCGATGGAAGGAAATAAAAGTTACTGGGAAGTACGCTAGGAATTACTTTCAGGGTCAGTGCAGGTCTAAAAGATGCAGCCCTGGGTTATCTCCTGATGACAGGTGAGTAAATTGGAATTCGTAGTTCGGCTGATATTAGAGGAATATTTGTAAGTTTCAAAAATGGAAACTTAGAAACTTTTCTTCTGAAAACCACACAATGCATTCCTATGGAATGAAATACAAGTTACTGGTAAGTACTCTTAGAATTACTTTTCAGGGTCAGTGCTGGTCTAAAAGATGCAGCACTGGGTTCTCTCCCGATAACAGGTGAGTAAATAGGAATTTGTAGTTCGGCTGATTTTAGAGGAATATTTGTAAGTTTCAAAAATGGACACATAGAAACTTTTCTGCTGAAAACAACACAATGGATTCCTATGGAAGAAACACAAGTTACTGGTAAGTATGCTTTGAATTACTTTGCAGGGTCAGTGCTAGGCTAAAAGATGCAGCCCTTGGTTCTCTCCTGATAACAGGTGAGTAAATCGGAATTTGTAGTTCGGCTGATTTTAGAGGAATATTTGTAAGTTTAAAAAATGGACGCTTAGAAACTTTTCTGCTGAAAAACACACAATGGAGTCCTATGGAAAGATATACAAGTTACTGGTAAGTACACTTCGAATTACATTTCAGGGTCAGTGCTGGTCTAAAAGGTGCAGCACTGGGTTCTCTCCTGATAACAGGTGGGTAAATTGGAATTCGTAGTTTGGCTGATTTTAGAGGAATATTTCTACGTTTCAAAAATGGACACTTAGAAACTTTTCTGCTGAAAAAAACACAATGGATTCCTATGGAAGGAAATACAAGTTACTGGTAAGTACAGTTAGAATTTCTTTTCAGGGTCAGTGCTGGTCTAAAAGATGCAGCCCTAAGTTCTCTCCCGATATCAGGTACGTAAATCGGAATTCGTAGTTCGGCTGATTTTAGAGGAATATTTGTAAGTTTCAAAAATGGATACAGACTTTTCTAGTGAAAACCACACAATGGATTCCTATGGAAGGAAATACAAGTTACTGGAAAGTACGCGAAGAATTACTTTTCAGGGTCAGTGCTGGTCTAAGAGATGCAGCCCTGGGTTCTCTCCTGATAACAGGTGAGTAAATCTGAATTCGTAGTTCGGCTGATTTTAGAGGAATATTTGTATGTTTCAAAAATGGACACTTAGAAACTATTCTGCTGAAAACCACACAATGGATTCCTAAGGAAGGAAATACAAGTTACTGGTAAGTACGCTTAGAATTACTTTTCAGGGTCAGTGCTGGGCTAAAAGATGCAGCCCTTGGTTCTCTCCTGATAACAGGTGAGTAAACCGGAATTTGTAGTTCGGCTGATTTTAGAGGAATATTTGTATGTTTCAAAAATGGACCCTTAGAAACTTTTCTGCTGAAAACCACACAGTGGATTCCTATGGATGAAACACAAGTTACTGGTAAGTATGCTTTGAATTACTCTGTAGGGTCAGTGGTGGGCTAAAAGATGCAGCACTGGGTTCTCTCCTGATAACAGGTGCGTAAATCGGAATTCGTAGTTCGGCTGATTTTAGAGGAAAATTTGTAAGTTTCAAAAATGGACACAGAAACTTTTCTGGTGAAAACCACACAATGGATTCCTATGGAAGGAAATACAAGTTACTGGTAAGTACGCTTAGAATTACTTTTCAGGGTCAGTGCTGGTCTAAAAGATGCAGCCCTGGGTTCTCTCCTGATAACAGGTGAGTAAATCCGAATTCGTATTTCGGCTGATTTTAGAGGAATATTTGTACGTTTCAAAAATGAACACTTAAAACTTTTCTGCTGAAAACCACACAATGGATTCCTATGGATGAAACACAAGTTACTTGGAAGTACGCTTTGAATTACTTTGCAGGGTCAGTGCTGGGCTAAAAGATGCAGCACTGGGTTCTCTCCTGATCACAGGTGAGTAAATCGGAATTCGTAGTTCGGCTGATTTTAGAGGAATATTTGTATGTTTCAAAAATGGACACTTAGAAACTTTTCTGCTGAAAACCACACAATGGATTCCTATGGAAGGAAATACAAGTTACTGGTAAGTACGCTTAGAATTACTTTTCAGGGACAGTGCTGGTCTAAAAGATGCAGCCCTGGGTTGTCTCCTGATAACAGGTGAGTAAATCGGAATTCGTAGTTCGGCTGATTTTAGAGGAATATTTGTACGTTTCCGAAAATGGACACTTAGAAACTTTTCTGCTGAATACCACACAATGTATTCCTATGGAAGGAAATACAAGTTACTGGTAAGTACGCTTAGAATTACTTTTCAGGGACAGTGCTGGTCTAAAAGATGCAGCCCTGGGTTCTCTCCTGATAACAGGTGAGTAAATCGGAATTTGTAGTTCGGCTGATTTTAGAGGAATATTTGTAAGCTTCAAAAATGGACACTTAGAAACTTTTCTGCTGAATACCACACAATGGGTACCTATGGATGAAACACAAGTTACTGGTAAGTATGCATTGAATTACTTTGCAGGGTCAGTGCTGGGCTAAAAGATGCAGCACTGGGTTCTCTCCTGATAACAGTTGGGTAAATCGGAATTCGTAGTTCGGCTGATTTTAGAGGAATATTTGTACGTTTCCGAAAATGGACACTTAGAAACTTTTCTGCTGAATACCACACAATGTATTCCTATGGAAGGAAATACAAGTTACTGGTAAGTACGCTTAGAATTACTTTTCAGGGACAGTGCTGGTCTAAAAGATGCAGCCCTGGGTTCTCTCCTGATAACAGGCGAGTAAATCGGAATTTGTAGTTCGGCTGATTTTAGAGGAATATTTCTACGTTTCAAAAATGGACACTTAGCAACTTTTCTGCTGAAAACAACACAATGGATTCCTATGGAAGGAAAAACAAGTTACTGGTAAGTACAGTTAGAATTTCTTTTCAGGGTCAGTGCTGGTCTAAAAGATGCAGCCCTAAGTTCTCTCCCGATATCAGGTACGTAAATCGGAATTCGTAGTTCGGCTGATTTTAGAGGAATATTTATAAGTTTCAAAAATGGATACAGACTTTTCTAGTGAAAACCACACAATGAATTCCTATGGAAGGAAATACAAGTTACTGGAAAGTACGCTAAGAATTACTTTTCAGGGTCAGTGCTGGTCTAAAAAATGCAGCCCTGGGTTCTCTCCTGATAACAGGTGAGTAAATCTGAATTCGTAGTTCGGCTGATTTTAGAGGAATATTTGTATGTTTCAAAAATGGACACTTAGAAACTATTCTGCTGAAAACCACACAATGGATTCCTAAGGAAGGAAATACAAGTTACTGGTAAGTACGCTTAGAATTACTTTTCAGGGTCAGTGCTGGACTAAAAGATGCAGCCCTTGGTTCTCTCCTGATAACAGGTGAGTAAACCGGAATTTGTAGTTCGGCTGATTTTAGAGGAATATTTGTATGTTTCAAAAATGGACACTTAGAAACTTTTCTGCTGAAAACCACACAATGGATTCCTATGGATGAAACACAAGTTACTGGTAAGTATGCTTTGAATTACTCTGCAGGGTCAGTGGTGGGCTAAAAGATGCAGCACTGGGTTCTCTCCTGATAACAGGTGCGTAAATCGGAATTCGTAGTTCGGCTGATTTTAGAGGAATATTTGTAAGTTTCAAAAATGGACACAGAAACTTTTCTGGTGAAAACCACACAATGGATTCCTATGGAAGGAAATACAAGTTACTGGTAAGTACGCTTAGAATTACTTTTCAGGGTCAGTGCTGGTCTAAAAGATGCAGCCCTGGGTTCTCTCCTGATAACAGGTGAGTAAATCCGAATTCGTATTTCAGCTGATTTTAGAGGAATATTTGTACGTTTCAAAAATGAACACTTAAAAACTTTTCTGCTGAAAACCACACAATGGATTCCTATGGATGAAACACAAGTTACTTGTAAGTACGCTTTGAATTACTTTGCAGGGTCAGTGCTGGGCTAAAAGATGCAGCACTGGGTTCTCTCCTGATCACAGGTGAGTAAATCGGAATTCGTAGTTCGGCTGATTTTAGAGGAATATATGTAAGTTTCAAAAATGGACACTTAGAAACTTTTCTGCTGAAAACCACACAATGGATTCCTGTTGAATGATATACAAGTTACTGGCAAGTACACTTCAAAATACTTTTCAGGGTCAGTGCTGGTCTAAAAGGTGCAGCACTGGGTTCTCTCCTGATAACGTGTGGGTAAATCGGAATTCGTAGTTCGGCTGATTTTAGAGGAATATTTGTACGTTTCAAAAAAGGACACAAACTTTTCTAGTGAAAACCACACAATGGATTCCGATGGAAGGAAATAAAAGTTACTGGGAAGTACGCTAGGAATTACTATTCAGGGTCAGTGCAGGTCTAAAAGATGCAGCCCTGGGTTATCTCCTGATAACAGGTGAGTAAATTGGAATTCGTAGTTTGGCTGATATTAGAGGAGTATTTGTAAGTTTCAAAAATGGAAACTTAGAAACTTTTCTTCTGAAAACCACACAATGCATTCCTATGGAATGAAATACAAGTTACTGGTAAGTACTCTTAGAATTACTTTTCAGGGTCAGTGCTGGTCTAAAAGATGCAGCACTGGGTTCTCTCCTGATAACAGTTGGGTAAATCGGAATTCGTAGTTCGGCTGATTTTAAAGGAATATTTGTACGTTTCCGAAAATGGACACTTAGAAACTTTTCTGCTGAATACCACACAATGTATTCCTATGGAAGGAAATACAAGTTACTGGTAAGTACGCTTAGAATTACTTTTCAGGGACAGTGCTGGTCTAAAAGATGCAGCCCTGGGTTCTCTCCTGATAACAGGTGAGTAAATCGGAATTTGTAGTTCGGCTGATTTAAGAGGAATATTTGTAAGCTTCAAAAATGGACACTTAGAAACTTTTCTGCTGAATACCACACAATGGGTACCTATGGATGAAACACAAGTTACTGGTAAGTATGCATTGAATTACTTTGCAGGGTCAGTGCTGGGCTAAAAGATGCAGCACTGGGTTCTCTCCTGATAACAGTTGGGTAAATCGGAATTCGTAGTTCGGCTGATTTTAGAGGAATATTTGTACGTTTCCGAAAATGGACACTTAGAAACTTTTCTGCTGAATACCACACAATGTATTCCTATGGAAGGAAATACAAGTTACTGGTAAGTACGCTTAGAATTACTTTTCAGGGACAGTGCTGGTCTAAAAGATGCAGCCCTGGGTTCTCTCCTGATAACAGGTGAGTAAATCGGAATTTGTAGTTCGGCTGCTTTTAGAGGAATATTTGTAAGCTTCAAAAATGGACACTTAGAAGCTTTTCTGCTCAAAACAACACAATGGATTCCGATGGAAGGAAATACAAGTTACTGGTAAGTACACTTAGAATTTCTTTTCAGGGTCAGTGCTGGTGTAAAAGATGCAGCCCTAGGTTCTCTCCCGATAACAGGTGCGTAAATCGGAATTCGTAGTTCGGCTGATTTTAGAGGAATATTTGTAAGATTCAAAAATGGACACTTAGAAACTTTTCTGCTGAAAACCACACAATGGATTCCTATTGAAAGATATACAAGTTACTGGCAATTACACTTCAAAATACTTTTCAGGGTCAGTGCTGGTCTAAAAGGTGGAGCACTGGGTTCTCTCCTGATAACATGTGGGTAAATCGGAATTCGTAGTTCGGCTGATTTTAGAGGAATATTTGTACGTTTCAAAAAAGGACACAAACTTTTCTAGTGAAAACCACACAATGGATTCCGATGGAAGGAAATACAAGTTATTGGGAAGTACGCTAGGAATTACTTTTCAGGGTCAGTGCTGGTCTAAAAGATGCAGCCCTGGGTTATCTCCTGATAACAGGTGAGTAAATTGGAATTCGTAGTTCGGCTGATTTTAGAGGAATATTTGTAAGTTTCAAAAATGGAAACTTAGAAACTTTACTTCTGAAAACCACACAATGGATTCCTATGGAATGAAATACAAGTTACTGGTAAGTACTCTTAGAATTACTATTCAGGGTCAGTGCTGGTCTAAAAGATGCAGCACTGGGTTCTCTCCCGATAACAGGTGAGTAAATCGGAATTTGTAGTTCGGCTGATTTTAGAGGAATATTTGTAAGTTTCAAAAATTGACACATAGCAACTTTTCTGCTGAAAACAACACAATGGATTCCTATGGAAGAAACACAAGTTACTGGTAAGTATGCTTTGAATTACTTTGCAGGGTCAGTGCTAGGCTAAAAGATGCAGCCCTTGGTTCTCTCCTGATAACAGGTGAGTAAATCGGAATTTGTAGTCCGGCTGATTTTAGAGGAATATTTGTAAGTTTAAAAAATGGACACTTAGAAACTTTTCTGCTGAAAAACACACAATGGATTCCTATGGAAAGATATACAAGTTACTGGTAAGTACACTTCGAATTACATTTCAGGGTCAGTGCTGGTCTAAAAGGTGCAGCACTGGGTTCTCTCCTGATAACAGGTGGGTAAATTGGAATTCGTAGTTTGGCTGATTTTAGAGGAATATTTCTACGTTTCAAAAATGGACACTTAGAAACTTTTCTGCTGAAAACAACACAATGGATTCCTATGGAAGGAAATACAAGTTACTGGTAAGTACAGTTAGAATTTCTTTTCAGGGTAAGTGCTGGTCTAAAAGATGCAGCCCTGGGTTCTCTCCTGATAACAGGTGAGTAAATCTGAAATCGTAGTTCGGCTGATTTTAGAGGAATATTTGTATGTTTCAAAAATGGACACTTAGAAACTATTCTGCTGAAAACCACACAATGGATTCCTAAGGAAGAAAATACAAGTTACTGGTAAGTACGCTTAGAATTACTTTTCAGGGTCAGTGCTGGGCTAAAAGATGCAGCCCTTGGTTCTCTCCTGATAACAGGTGAGTAAACCGGAATTTGTAGTTCGGCTGATTTTAGAGGAATATTTGTATGTTTCAAAAATGGACACTTAGAAACTTTTCTGCTGAAAACCACACAATGGATTCCTATGGATGAAACACAAGTTACTGGTAAGTATGCTTTGAATTACTCTGCAGGGTCAGTGCTGGGCTAAAAGATGCAGCACTGGGTTCTCTCCTGATAACAGGTGCGTAAATCGGAATTCGTAGTTCGGCTGATTTTAGAGGAATATTTGTAAGTTTCAAAAATGGACACAGAAACTTTTCTGGTGAAAACCACACAATGGATTCCTATGGAAGGAAATACAAGTTAATGGTAAGTACGCTTTGAATTACTTTGCAGGGTCAGTGCTCTGCTAAAAGATGCAGCACTGGGTTCTCTCCTGATAACAGGTGAGTAAATCCGAATTCGTATTTCGGCTGATTTTAGAGGAATATTTGTATGTTTCAAAAATGGACACTTAGAAACTTTTCTGCTGAAAACCACACAATGGATTCCTATGGATGAAACACAAGTTACTGGTAAGTATGCTTAAAATTACTTTTCAGGGTCAGTGCTAGGCTAAAAGATGCAGCCCTTGGTTCTCTCCTGATAACAGGTGAGTAGATCGGAATTTGTAGTTCGGCTGATTTTAGAGGAATATTTGTATGTTTCAAAAATGGACACTTAGAAAAAACTATTCTACTGAAAACCACACAATAGATTCCTAAGGAAGGAAATACAAGTTACTGGTAAGTACAGTTAGAATTTCTTTTCAGGGTCAGTGCTGGTCTAAAAGATGCAGCCCTAAGTTCTCTCCCGATATCAGGTGCGTAAATCGGAATTCGTAGTTCGGCTGATTTTAGAGGAATATTTGTATGTTTCAAAAATGGACACTTAGAAACTATTCTAGTGAAAACCACACAATGGATTCCTAAGGAAGGAAATACAAGTTACTGGTAAGTACGCTTAGAATTACTTTTCAGGGTCAGTGATGGGCTAAAAGATGCAGCCCTTGGTTCTCTCCTGATAACAGGTGAGTAAACCGGAATTTGTAGTTCGGCTGATTTTAGAGGAATATTTGTATGTTTCAAAAATGGACACTTAGAAACTTTTCTGCTGAAAACCACACAATGGATTCCTATGGATGAAACACAAGTTACTGGTAAGTATGCTTTGAATTACTCTGCAGGGTCAGTGCTGGGCTAAAAGATGCAGCACTGGGTTCTCTCCTGATAACAGGTGCGTAAATCGGAATTCGTAGTTCGGCTGATTATAGAGGAATATTTGTAAGTTTCAAAAATGGACACAGAAACTTTTCTGGTGAAAACCACACAATGGATTCCTATGGAAGGAAATACAAGTTACTGGTAAGTACGCTTAGAATTACTTTTCAGGGTCAGTGCTGGTCTAAAAGATGCAGCCCTAGGTTCTCTCCTGATAACAGTTGAGTAAATCCGAATTCGTATTTCGGCTGATTTTAGAGGAATATTTGTATGTTTCAAAAATGGACACTTAGAAACTTTTCTGCTGAAAACCACACAATGGATTCCTATGGATGAAACACAAGTTACTGGTAAGTATGCTTAAAATTACTTTTCAGGGTCAGTGCTAGGCTAACAGATGCAGCCCTTGGTTCTCTCCTGATAACAGGTGAGTAAATCGGAATTTGTAGTTCGGCTGATTTTAGAGGAATATTTGCATGTTTCAAAAATGGACACTTAGAAAAAACTATTCTGCTGAAAACCACACAATAGATTCCTAAGGAAGGAAATACAAGTTACTGGTAAGTACAGTTAGAATTTCTTTTCAGGGTCAGTGCTGGTCTAAAAGATGCAGCCCTAAGTTCTCTCCCGATATCAGGTTCGTAAATCGGAATTCGTAGTTCGGCTGATTTTAGAGGAATATTTGTATGTTTAAAAAATGGACACTTAGAAACTATTCTGCTGAAAACCACACAATGGATACCTATGGATGAAACACAAGTTACTGGTAAGTATGCATTGAATTACTTTGCAGGGTCAGTGCTGGGCTAAAAGATGCAGCCCTGGGTTCTCTCCTGATAACAGGCGAGTAAATCGGAATTCGAAGTTCGGCTGATTTTAGAGGAATATTTGTACGTTTCCGAAAATGGACACTTAGAAACTTTTCTGCTGAATACCACACAATGTATTCCTATGGAAGGAAATACAAGTTACTGGTAAGTACGCTTAGAATTACTTTTCAGGGACAGTGCTGGTCTAAAAGATGCAGCCCTGGGTTCTCTCCTGATAACAGGTGAGTAAATCGGAATTTGTAGTTCGGCTGATTTTAGAGGAATATTTGTAAGCTTCAAAAATGGACACTTAAAAACTTTTCTGCTGAATACCACACAATGGGTACCTATGGATGAAACACAAGTTACTGGTAAGTATGCATTGAATTACTTTGCAGGGTCAGTGCTGGGCTAAAAGATGCAGCACTGGGTTCTCTCCTGATAACAGTTGGGTAAATCGGAATTCGTAGTTCGGCTGATTTTAGAGGAATATTTGTACGTTTCCGAAAATGGACACTTAGGAACTTTTCTGCTGAATACCACACAATGTATTCCTATGGAAGGAAATACAAGTTACTGGTAAGTACGCTTAAAATTACTTTTCAGGGACAGTGCTGGTCTAAAAGATGCAGCCCTGGGTTCTCTCCTGATAACAGGTGAGTAAATCGGAATTAGTAGTTCGGCTGATTTTAGAGGAATATTTGTAAGCTTCAAAAATGGACACTTAGAAGCTTTTCTGCTCAAAACAACACAATGGATTCCGATGGAAGGAAATACAAGTTACTGGTAAGTACACTTAGAATTTCTTTTCAGGGTCAGTGCTGGTCTAAAAGATGCAGCCCTAGGTTCTCTCCCGATAACAGGTGCGTAAATCGGAATTCGTAGTTCGGCTGATTTTAGAGGAATATTTGTAAGATTCAAAAATGGACACTTAGAAACTTTTCTGCTGAATACCACACAATGGATTCCTATTGAAAGATATACAAGTTACTGGCAAGTACACTTCAAAATACTTTTCAGGGTCAGTGCTGGTCTAAAAGGTGGAGCACTGGGTTCTCTCCTGATAACATGTGGGTAAATCGGAATTCGTAGTTCGGCTGATTTTAGAGGAATATTTGTACGTTTCAAAAAAGGACACAAACTTTTCTAGTGAAAACCACACAATGGATTCCGATGGAAGGAAATACAAGTTACTGGGAAGTACGCTAGGAATTACTTTTCAGGGTCAGTGCTGGTCTAAAAGATGCAGCCCTGGGTTATCTCCTGATAACAGGTGAGTAAATTGGAATTCGTAGTTCGGCTGATTTTAGAGGAATATTTGTAAGTTTCAAAAATGGAAACTTAGAAACTTTACTTCTGAAAAACACACAATGGATTCCTATGGAATGAAATACAAGTTACTGGTAAGTACTCTTAGAATTACTATTCAGGGTCAGTGCTGGTCTAAAAGATGCAGCACTGGGTTCTCTCCCGATAACAGGTGAGTAACTCGGAATTTGTAGTTCGGCTGATTTTAGAGGAATATTTGTAAGTTTCAAAAATGGACACATAGCAACTTTTCTGCTGAAAACAACACAATGGATTCCTATGGAAGAAACACAAGTTACTGGTAAGTATGCTTTGAATTACTTTGCAGGGTCAGTGCTAGGCTAAAAGATGCAGCCCTTGGTTCTCTCCTGATAACAGGTGAGTAAATCGGAATTTGTAGTCCGGCTGATTTTAGAGGAATATTTGTAAGTTTAAAAAATGGACACTTAGAAACTTTTCTGCTGAAAAACACACAATGGATTCCTATGGAAAGATATACAAGTTACTGGTAAGTACACTTCGAATTACATTTCAGGGTCAGTGCTGGTCTAAAAGGTGCAGCACTGGGTTCTCTCCTGATAACAGGTGGGTAAATTGGAATTCGTAGTTTGGCTGATTTTAGAGGAATATTTCTACGTTTCAAAAATGGACACTTAGAAACTTTTCTGCTGAAAACAACACAATGGATTCCTATGGAAGGAAATACAAGTTACTGGTAAGTACAGTTAGAATTTCTTTTCAGGGTAAGTGCTGGTCTAAAAGATGCAGCCCTGGGTTCTCTCCTGATAACAGGTGAGTAAATCTGAAATCGTAGTTCGGCTGATTTTAGAGGAATATTTGTATGTTTCAAAAATGGACACTTAGAAACTATTCTGCTGAAAACCACACAATGGATTCCTAAGGAAGAAAATACAAGTTACTGGTAAGTACGCTTAGAATTACTTTTCAGGGTCAGTGCTGGGCTAAAAGATGCAGCCCTTGGTTCTCTCCTGATAACAGGTGAGTAAACCGGAATTTGTAGTTCGGCTGATTTTAGAGGAATATTTGTATGTTTCAAAAATGGACACTTAGAAACTTTTCTGCTGAAAACCACACAATGGATTCCTATGGATGAAACACAAGTTACTGGTAAGTATGCTTTGAATTACTCTGCAGGGTCAGTGCTGGGCTAAAAGATGCAGCACTGGGTTCTCTCCTGATAACAGGTGCGTAAATCGGAATTCGTAGTTCGGCTGATTTTAGAGGAATATTTGTAAGTTTCAAAAATGGACACAGAAACTTTTCTGGTGAAAACCACACAATGGATTCCTATGGAAGGAAATACAAGTTAATGGTAAGTATGCTTTGAATTACTTTGCAGGGTCAGTGCTCTGCTAAAAGATGCAGCACTGGGTTCTCTCCTGATAACAGGTGAGTAAATCCGAATTCGTATTTCGGCTGATTTTAGAGGAATATTTGTATGTTTCAAAAATGGACACTTAGAAACTTTTCTGCTGAAAACCACACAATGGATTCCTATGGATGAAACACAAGT
This sequence comes from Triturus cristatus, assembly GCF_964204655.1. NCBI lineage: Eukaryota > Metazoa > Chordata > Amphibia > Caudata > Salamandridae > Triturus > Triturus cristatus. The sequence goes on along the minus strand of NC_140579.1, from coordinate 984,537,349 downwards.
TACTGGTAAGTATGCTTAAAATTACTTTTCAGGGTCAGTGCTAGGCTAAAAGATGCAGCCCTTGGTTCTCTCCTGATAACAGGTGAGTAGATCGGAATTTGTAGTTCGGCTGATTTTAGAGGAATATTTGTATGTTTCAAAAATGGACACTTAGAAAAAACTATTCTACTGAAAACCACACAATAGATTCCTAAGGAAGGAAATACAAGTTACTGGTAAGTACAGTTAGAATTTCTTTTCAGGGTCAGTGCTGGTCTAAAAGATGCAGCCCTAAGTTCTCTCCCGATATCAGGTGCGTAAATCGGAATTCGTAGTTCGGCTGATTTTAGAGGAATATTTGTATGTTTCAAAAATGGACACTTAGAAACTATTCTAGTGAAAACCACACAATGGATTCCTAAGGAAGGAAATACAAGTTACTGGTAAGTACGCTTAGAATTACTTTTCAGGGTCAGTGCTGGGCTAAAAGATGCAGCCCTTGGTTCTCTCCTGATAACAGGTGAGTAAACCGGAATTTGTAGTTCGGCTGATTTTAGAGGAATATTTGTATGTTTCAAAAATGGACACTTAGAAACTTTTCTGCTGAAAACCACACAATGGATTCCTATGGATGAAACACAAGTTACTGGTAAGTATGCTTTGAATTACTCTGCAGGGTCAGTGCTGGGCTAAAAGATGCAGCACTGGGTTCTCTCCTGATAACAGGTGCGTAAATCGGAATTCGTAGTTCGGCTGATTATAGAGGAATATTTGTAAGTTTCAAAAATGGACACAGAAACTTTTCTGGTGAAAACCACACAATGGATTCCATGGAAGGAAATACAAGTTACTGGTAAGTACGCTTAGAATTACTTTTCAGGGTCAGTGCTGGTCTAAAAGATGCAGCCCTGGGTTCTCTCCTGATAACAGGTGAGTAAATCCGAATTCGTATTTCGGCTGATTTTAGAGGAATATTTGTATGTTTCAAAAATGGACACTTAGAAACTTTTCTGCTGAAAACCACACAATGGATTCCTATGGATGAAACACAAGTTACTGGTAAGTATGCTTAAAATTACTTTTCAGGGTCAGTGCTAGGCTAACAGATGCAGCCCTTGGTTCTCTCCTGATAACAGGTGAGTAAATCGGAATTTGTAGTTCGGCTGATTTTAGAGGAATATTTGCATGTTTCAAAAATGGACACTTAGAAAAAACTATTCTGCTGAAAACCACACAATAGATTCCTAAGGAAGGAAATACAAGTTACTGGTAAGTACAGTTAGAATTTCTTTTCAGGGTCAGTGCTGGTCTAAAAGATGCAGCCCTAAGTGTTCTCCCGATATCAGGTTCGTAAATCGGAATTCGTAGTTCGGCTGATTTTAGAGGAATATTTGTAAGTTTAAAAAATGGACACTTAGAAACTATTCTGCTGAAAACCACACAATGGATACCTATGGATGAAACACAAGTTACTGGTAAGTATGCATTGAATTACTTTGCAGGGTCAGTGCTGGGCTAAAAGATGCAGCCCTGGGTTCTCTCCTGATAACAGGCGAGTAAATCGGAATTCGAAGTTCGGCTGATTTTAGAGGAATATTTGTACGTTTCCAAAAATGGACACTTAGAAACTTTTCTGCTGAATACCACACAATGTATTCCTATGGAAGGAAATACAAGTTACTGGTAAGTACGCTTAGAATTACTTTTCAGGGACAGTGCTGGTCTAAAAGATGCAGCCCTGGGTTCTCTCCTGATAACAGGTGAGTAAATCGGAATTTGTAGTTCGGCTGATTTTAGAGGAATATTTGTAAGCTTCAAAAATGGACACTTAAAAACTTTTCTGCTGAATACCACACAATGGGTACCTATGGATGAAACACAAGTTACTGGTAAGTATGCATTGAATTACTTTGCAGGGTCAGTGCTGGGCTAAAAGATGCAGCACTGGGTTCTCTCCTGATAACAGTTGGGTAAATCGGAATTCGTAGTTCGGCTGATTTTAGAGGAATATTTGTACGTTTCCGAAAATGGACACTTAGGAACTTTTCTGCTGAATACCACACAATGTATTCCTATGGAAGGAAATACAAGTTACTGGTAAGTACGCTTAAAATTACTTTTCAGGGACAGTGCTGGTCTAAAAGATGCAGCCCTGGGTTCTCTCCTGATAACAGGTGAGTAAATCGGAATTAGTAGTTCGGCTGATTTTAGAGGAATATTTGTAAGCTTCAAAAATGGACACTTAGAAGCTTTTCTGCTCAAAACAACACAATGGATTCCGATGGAAGGAAATACAAGTTACTGGTAAGTACACTTAGAATTTCTTTTCAGGGTCAGTGCTGGTCTAAAAGATGCAGCCCTAGGTTCTCTCCCGATAACAGGTGCGTAAATCGGAATTCGTAGTTCGGCTGATTTTAGAGGAATATTTGTAAGATTCAAAAATGGACACTTAGAAACTTTTCTGCTGAAAACCACACAATGGATTCCTATTGAAAGATATACAAGTTACTGGCAAGTACACTTCAAAATACTTTTCAGGGTCAGTGCTGGTCTAAAAGGTGGAGCACTGGGTTCTCTCCTGATAACATGTGGGTAAATCGGAATTCGTAGTTCGGCTGATTTTAGAGGAATATTTGTACGTTTCAAAAAAGGACACAAACTTTTCTAGTGAAAACCACTGTGAGAAGTTGGCCTGGTATATGCTGTTCACTAGTTCTAGTGACCACCTTGTACCATGCCAAGCAACCCTTATGGTGTGGTTGTAAGTCAACCTTTTTGGACTAGCTGCCCTAGTGGTAGCGTAGGCTAAGCAGTCTTTGAGGCTAAACTCGTGAAGCGTGTTAAGCAAGCTGTTTTACCAATAGTAACCCCCTTTTATACCAATGAAAGGACACCACACAGATATATATTCAAAATATATATGTATTTATTTCTCAAAGTAACCCCTAGTCTCTTTATGAGCACAGGAGCACAAATCGTCAAACAAGATTACAGTAGAATACACAGAAGTTGCACTTTATATGGATAGGCCCTGGTGGCCACTCAAACCATATACTAAAATAGTGGTATAAGTACCACGAACAGAAAAGGGAAAAGGCCTAGGGCCTCTAGAATCGCTGGGCCTACAAGGAGCTAACGTCAGTTAGTGACCAGGAGGTCCACGGGTGGCGTGTGCAGAGCAAATAGTCACACGCGGGCTCCCATAGGTTTCAATGGGTGCGTAAAAAGTACAAAGTTACTGCAAAAGGAATCTTCCGGATGACCTAGGAACTTAAGATTTGGAACACAGGCACTAGAGATGTATTACTACACATGGGCACCGGAGTACCAGCTTTACCTCACCCACAGGAAGCGGGTGCATAGGCCTCAAAGTGCGTCGGGTTTCTTCTATCTGTTCCGTTGAGCCTGGGACAAAGATGCTGCAGGCGGTCGGTCGGGAAGAGATGCAGTGGATCCAAGAGTGGATCGGAGATGTTGAAGACCTGTAAGCAGAGGGGACAGTGTTCACAGTCACTAGCCAGTGACCAGCGTGGCACCAGGTGGGTACCAGGCGATGTCGGGTGCAAACAGGTGATGAGGGGTAGCTTGTCTCCGCAGCCACGTGGTCCCTGAAGGTCGACGACGTCCAGGAGTCGGCTCACGAGCTGTCCCACGCAGGCTCTCGCTGTCGGCGGTGTCGGCGACTTGATCGAAGCAAACAAGCCTTGGCAAAAGCAATTGCAGGAGGATTCGGAAATCAGCTGTTGGTTCTGACCAGCAAGGTCAGAGGGATTGCTCCTTTGGAGGGGAGCAAGGGCCAGTCTGGAGCAACCAGACCAGCGGTGTTTGTCGTAGATTTCGTCGCCAAGATGGCCACTAGCCAGCGGGCCAGCAACCGGTTAGGCGCGTCGAGTGGCAAAATGTAGAAGGGCCCCACGCAGATCGTGGAGATGCTGGAGGGCTCACCTTTGGTGCAGATGCTGCTCGAGGGTTGGGCTTCTCAGGACCCAAAGCACAACTTGGAGGGAGCCTCGGTTGTTGCACTGGTCAGCTTGTCGTAGTCGTTTCAAGATGGCTGGCTCCACGTGTCTCGGTGCCTCCACGGATCTCCTCTTTTCAGGGACTGTGGATCGGGCAGTGAGAGGTCTGGAGGTCCAGGTCTTGTCAGTCTCTGGGCTCGGGCTCCGGCGGGAGGCGGCGGCAAAGCAGACGGTGATTCGCTGGATGGTGCTTGCGTTAGCAAGGTGGTCACTCCCTGACCACAGGGGAGATTTTCTTCAGTCTTCTGTGCAGCAGAATGTCGAAGTTCCCGTCTTCTTCTTAGTTTCAAGTTGATTCCAGGATGTCTGAAGTCTTAGGACACAGCTCCTACCTTTAAGCGGATTCGAGGGGCCGGACTACCTGCTAGGTCCCTCCCTATGGGTGGGACCAGGAAGGGGGGTGGTTACACCCCCAATCCTTTGTCCAGCTCGCCCCAGGCCCGGGACTGGTGTGCCCCAGGACCGGTTTGAACTGGCATATGCACCGAGGCTCCTTGTGAGCCACAGGCATGTCTGGTTTCTTTCAAGCCCTACCTGACCAATACACAAAATCCTGTCTGGGGTGGTGCACGCACCTCCCCTGGCAGGAAACCCTTTGTCCACACCTCCCAAGCTGGAAGGACTCCCAGCAGCAGGAGGGCAGACTTGTGTCTGTGGTGGCAGCATCCATTTTGTGGAGCTGAGGCTATGTCTGATTTTACCCGGGTTTCAGGTACTGTACATGTCGTGTCCCTCTAGAAGGGTGGAATGCTAACCCCGTCGCCAGAATTGGCGAGGGGTTAGTATTCCAATTCGTATGACACCTTACTCGACATGTTTTGATAAAGCCAAACCAAAGATAGCATTTAACCGCGAGGTTCATAATGCACTTAAGAGTATATGGTATGACGATATCTGGAAACAGTAGAAGGAAGTTGTTCCGACCACTGCAGACAGGCTCAGCTCATGCCAGAGCACCATCTCACATGGAACCAAGCACTCTGCCTTCAGGATTGTTAAGGCCTGCCATAGGAGTGACTCATAGGTTACCAGGTGTCCCATTTAAGGTTAGGTATAGGTATACTACACCTAAGTAAGAGGTGATTACACCAACTTACCCCAGCTGAGTGATCAGCCAGTTGTGTCAGATTGTTAGGCCAAGCCTGGGGTGGCATAATACATGCTGCAGCCCCTGGCAGGCCTTGGGTACACCAATGCCCTGGGTACCTAGTGTACACTGGTACAGGGGCTGACAGGGTGATCCACTTCCAATTGGTTATGCACCTAGGGTGCATAGTTTTAATTTAGTAGAGAGAACAGCAGGCTGGGGGTCTGATTGGCAGGCCCACAGCCTCAATATGTCAAAAACCAGTGAAGCAAAAAGCAAAAATTTGGGGTGACCATAGGATAGCAGACCCTACTCTCCTACACAACCCCCCCCCAAACGCTGGGACATTAAACTAGCCTTGACCAGTCTCGTCTTCATGTCCTAAGTGGAAGTACCTGGAGAGACCATCTGCATTCCCATGGTCAGTACCTGGCCGGTGCTCCACTGTAAAGTCCATCCCCTGTAGGGAAATGGACCACCTAAGCAGTTTGGGGTTTTCACCCTTCATCTGATTTAGCCACAAGAGGGGCTTATGGTCGGTCTGAATCTTGAAGTGAGTGCCAAACAAGTATGGCCTCAGCTTCTTCAGGGCCCACACCACAGCAAAGGCCTCCCTCTCAATAGCTGACCAATTCTTCTCTCTGGGGGTCAACCTTCTGCTAATAAAAGCAATGGGTTGGTCTTGACCATCTACATTAAGTTGTGACAGCACAGCTCCCACACCCAACTCAGAAGCATCTGTTTGGACAATAAACTCTTTGGAGTAGTCAGGACTTTTCAGGATAGGTGCAGAGCACATGGCCTCCTTCAGGTCATCAAATGCCTTTTGACAGCTTACTGTCCACTGAACCTTTTTGGGCATCTTCTTGGATGTCAGATCATTAAGAGGAGTCACAATGGACCCATAGTTCTTAACAAACTTCCTGTAATACCCAGTCAAGCCCAAGAAAGCTCGAACTTGAGTCTGGGTGGTTGGAGGGGACCAATCCTTGATGGACTGTATCTTACTCTCCAGTGGTTGAACTTGGCCCCCACCTACAAGGTGGCCCAAATACACAACCTTACTCTGCCCTATCTGGCACTTAGTAGCCTTGATAGTGAGGCCTGCCCTTTGCAGAGCCTCAAGAGCCTTCTTCAGGTGGATCAGGTGATCCTCCCAGGTGGAACTAAAGACAGCAATGTCATCAAGATATGCTGCGCAAAAGTCATCCAACCCAGTAAGGACTTGGTTCACCAGCCTTTGGAAGGTGGCAGGTGCATTCTTCAGACCAAAGGGCATCACCACAAACTGATAATGCCCACCTGGGGTTGAGAATGCTGTTTTGGCCTTAGACTCCTCAGCTAATCTGATTTGCCAATAGCCAGCTGTTAAGTCAAATGTGCTCAAAAACTTTGCAGAAGCTAGTTTGTCTATGAGCTCATCTGCCCTTGGAATAGGGTGTGCATCTGTCCTGGTGACAGCATTGAGTCCTCTGTAATCCACACAGAACCTCATCTCTCTCTTGCCATCTTTGGTGTGAGGTTTGGGGACCAGAACCACTGGGCTAGCCCAGGGGCTCTCTGAGGGTTCAATGACACCTAATTCCAGCATTTTATGTACCTCAGCCTTTATACAGTCCCTGACGTGGTCAGGTTGTCTGTAAAGTTTGTTCTTTACAGGCAGACTGTCACCAGTGTCCACAACATGGGTACACCAGTCAGTTTGACTAGGTATCAAGGAAAACATATGTGAAAATGATTGTAGAACCTGTCTACATTCAGTCTGCTGATGGGCAGTGAGGTTGCCTCCAAGGGTCACTCCTTCAACTGAGCCATCTTCAGGGTTCTGAGACAACAGGTCTGGGAGAGGGTCACTCTCTTCCTCCTGTCCCTCATCTGTAGCCATGAGCAAGCCCATGTCTGCCCTGTCAACATATGCTTTAAGCCTGTTAACATGGAGTACCCTGCGGGGACTCCTGGGAGTTCCTAGGTCGACCAAGTAGGTGACCTCTCCCTTCTTTTCCAGGATTGTATGGGGTCCAGACCATTTGTCTTGGAGTGCTGCTGGGGCCACCGGCTCCAACACCCATACCTTCTGTCCTGGCTGATACTCAACCAAGACAGCCTTTTGGTCATGCCAAGCTTTCTGTAAGGCCTGGCTTGCCTCAAGGTTTTTAGATGCCTTCTCCATATACTCAGCCATCCTGGAGCGGAGACCAAGTACATAGTCCACTATGTCTAGCTTAGGCTTTTTGAGAGGTAACTCCCATCCTTCCTTCACCAAACACAGTGGGCCTCTCACAGGGTGCCCAAACAACAATTCAAAGGGGCTGTAGCCAACTCCTTTTTGTGGGACCTCTCTGTAAGCAAACAGAAGGCAGGGTAGAAGGATATCCCATCTTCGCCTGAGCTTTTCAGGTAATCCTTTGATCATACCCTTTAGGGTCTTGTTGAATCTCTCAACAAGCCCATTGCATTGTGGGTGATAAGGGGTGGTGAACTTGTAGTTGACACCACATTCCTTCCACATAGCTGTCAAGTATCCTGACATAAAGTTGGTACCTCTGTCAGATACTACCTCCTTAGGAAACCCCACTCTGGAGAATACTCCCAGCAGGGCCCTGGCCACAACAGGTGCTGTAGTGGTCCTAAGGGGAATTGCCTCTGGATACCTGGTGGCATGATCCACTACCACCAGTATAAATCTGTGCCCAGATGCAGTGGGAGGATCCATGGGACCCACTATGTCTATTCCCACTCTTTCAAAGGGAACCCCCACCACAGGTAGTGGTATCAGGGGGGCCTTTGTTGTGCCACCTGATTTGCCACTGGCTTGGCAGGTAACACAGGAGCGACAAAACTCCTTTGTATCTTCATTCATATGAGGCCAGTGAAAGTGAGGGACAAGTCTGTCCCAGGTCTTGTTCTGGCCTAGGTGTCCTGCTAAAGGAATATCATGGGCCAAGGTAAGAAGGAAGCCCCTAAATTGCAGAGGTATAACCAACCTCCTGGTTGCACCAGGCTTGGGGTCTCTAGCCTCTGAATAAAGGAGCCCTTCATCCCAATACACTTTATGGGTACCTTGAGCATTCCCAGCAGCCTCAGCAGCAGCCAGCTGTCTGAGGGGTTCAAGAGAGGGACAGGATAACTGAGCCTGCCTCAAGTCAGCCCTTGAAGGTCCCCCTGTCCCCAGAAACTCAACCTGATCAGGTTCAAGCTCTTCAGGGACAGTTCCTTCAGGGTCCTCTAGATCAGCTTCCTGGGAAGGCTGATCATCACTCTGAGGCAGGGGGGAAGGCACAGCCTTGACCCTCCTGTTCTTCTTCTTGGTAGGTGCTTGGTCCATTGTTCCAGGATCCAAGACCTGTGGTTCAGTGAGGCACTTTTTGGCCTGTGACCTGGTCACAGCAAGGACATGTGATGATATACCTAACATCTCTGCATGAGTCCTGTACTCCACTTCTGACCATAGAGAACTCTCTAGGTCATTGCCCAACAAACATTCTACTGGGAGGTCTGCACTAACCACAACCCTTTTGAGGCCAGTTACCCCTCCCCATGAGAAGTTAACAACTGCCACACTGTGTGAAGTAGTGGCATTGCTGGCATTGGTCACCAGGTAGTTCTCACCTGGTATGTACTGTCCAGGGTCCACAAAGCCTGGTGTCACCATAGTGACACTGGCACATGTGTCCCTGTAGGCTTGAGCCACTTTGTCATTAATTAAAGGAGTCTGTCTGTACTTGCCCAGGTTACTGGGGCTCACAGTCAGGGACAAATCAATGTCCCCATCACAGATCAAGACTGCCTGTGTAAGGGTTCTGTCTAAGTCAGAATCTCCTTCAGTTCCCATAGTGATTCCCACTACACCCTTTGTCTGGGGACCAACACTGCTAACAGTAGTACTGGGAGCAGGTGCCTTAGGGGCAACAGTGTTGGGGGCTCCACCCTTTTTGCAATCACTAGTCCAGTGAGTTGTATTTTTACAATGATTGCACCAGGGTTTCTTCTGACCTTCTTTCTTCTTCTTGGACTGTTGGGACCCACCCTCCTTAGCAGTAGTTTGGGGCCCTGTTGAAGACTTCTGGTCTTTAGGTTTCTGATCTCCACCCTTTTGGTCTGTTTTCTTCTGATCACCCCCTTGGCCCTGGTTCTGGTTCTTTTGCTTAACCCTGGTTCTGACCCATTTGTCTGCCTTCTTTCCCAATTCTTGGGGAGAGGTCAGATCAGAGTCAACCAAGTGTTGATGCAGTTGCTGGTTTTGACAGTTATTTAAAATCTGTTCTCTCATCATCAAATTATACAATCCTGTAAAATCAGATACCTTACTTCCCAGCAACCAACCCTCCAAAGCCTTAGTGGCACATTCAATGTATTCAGACCAGTCCTGAGTCTGTGTCTTTTGGGTGTCTCTGAACATTAACCTGTACTGTTCAGTGGTTAAGCCTAACCCATCTACCAGAACACTCTTCAGGACTCTGTAGTTTCTGACATCCTCTTCTCTAACAGTGAGGAGTCTGTCTCTGCCTCTTCCTTCAAAGGAGAGCCAGAGGATTGCTGCCCACTGGTCTTCAGGAACCTGCTGTACTTTGCAGGCTCTCTCAAGAGCAGTTATCCACTTGTGGATGTCATCCCCACTTTTGTAGGGGGGCACAACCTTAGACAGGTTTCTATTGTCGAAAACCCTATCTTTGTCCTTAGGGACAATGCTGCCACCAGTGGGTATAGACCCACTCTCTTTATGCTGTCTAGCCTTGCTAAGTTTCTCTTCCATCAGGGCTACTTCTAGCTCCTGCTTCCTGATCCTCAGCTGAGCCTCTTGCATCTTGGCCTCATGTTCCCTCCTCTGAGGGGTGGTCATCCTTCTCCTGGAGTGACCTTGAGAGCCTCTAGAGCCATGGGAAGCATGGGAGTCACCTGAGCGATTCCTTTGCCTTCCAAGCCCTGTGTTAAGTCCACTGGGGAGATCCAGTGGGTTGAACCCACTGTCAGTCCCCAATAGCCTTGGTTTAGCTGGGCCAAGTATAATACTTGGCACTGGGCTAGTTCTCCCTTCATCCTCACTACTGTCAGTATCCTTTTCACTCTCATCCTCTGTGGTAGGCATCCCATCTAAGGGGTGACTATTGGAACTGGGTACCTCTGTAGTATCTTCAGAAGGGGGGCCTCCTGTTCCTGACCCTAAGGGGGCTAACTGGGAAGCTTTCTTGAGTGCTCTCTGATTCTCATCATTCTGTAAGAGCTCTCTGAGCTCAGCAGAGTTTGGGTTCTTGGGCTGTTTAAGGCCTCTAAGAGTTGCCAAATGCCTGAGCTCATTCTGATTAAGGGTAGCAAAGCTGGATGGTGCCCTCTGGGGGTCACTCTCAACAGAGATGGGTACAGTGGACCCCTCTGCCCCGGCCATTGCTCTTAAGTGTGGGTGGATGTGTTGCAATCTACCTACACTTGGGTTTACCTACTAAACCTATCTAGTAGTTGTAGTCAGGGTGTGCTACTCCCTTTGCTCTACAACAACTAAGTTCAGTAGAACTTAAGTATATCTAATCTTGTTTTATATGTACCTACAGGTACCTATGTGATCTTTCAATTGGTAACCAAGAGATTACAATGGTAAAACACAGCAAGCTCAAATCCAACCGCTGCTCACCAATGTGAGAAGTTGGCCTGGTATATGCTGTTCACTAGTTCTAGTGACCACCTTGTACCATGCCAAGCAACCCTTATGGTGTGGTTGTAAGTCAACCTTTTTGGACTAGCTGCCCTAGTGGTAGCGTAGGCTAAGCAGTCTTTGAGGCTAAACTCGTGAAGCGTGTTAAGCAAGCTGTTTTACCAATAGTAACCCCCTTTTATACCAATGAAAGGACACCACACAGATATATATTCAAAATATATATGTATTTATTTCTCAAAGTAACCCCTAGTCTCTTTATGAGCACAGGAGCACAAATCGTCAAACAAGATTACAGTAGAATACACAGAAGTTGCACTTTATATGGATAGGCCCTGGTGGCCACTCAAACCATATACTAAAATAGTGGTATAAGTACCACGAACAGAAAAGGGAAAAGGCCTAGGGCCTCTAGAATCGCTGGGCCTACAAGGAGCTAACGTCAGTTAGTGACCAGGAGGTCCACGGGTGGCGTGTGCAGAGCAAATAGTCACACGCGGGCTCCCATAGGTTTCAATGGGTGCGTAAAAAGTACAAAGTTACTGCAAAAGGAATCTTCCGGATGACCTAGGAACTTAAGATTTGGAACACAGGCACTAGAGATGTATTACTACACATGGGCACCGGAGTACCAGCTTTACCTCACCCACAGGAAGCGGGTGCATAGGCCTCAAAGTGCGTCGGGTTTCTTCTATCTGTTCCGTTGAGCCTGGGACAAAGATGCTGCAGGCGGTCGGTCGGGAAGAGATGCAGTGGATCCAAGAGTGGATCGGAGATGTTGAAGACCTGTAAGCAGAGGGGACAGTGTTCACAGTCACTAGCCAGTGACCAGCGTGGCACCAGGTGGGTACCAGGCGATGTCGGGTGCAAACAGGTGATGAGGGGTAGCTTGTCTCCGCAGCCACGTGGTCCCTGAAGGTCGACGACGTCCAGGAGTCGGCTCACGAGCTGTCCCACGCAGGCTCTCGCTGTCGGCGGTGTCGGCGACTTGATCGAAGCAAACAAGCCTTGGCAAAAGCAATTGCAGGAGGATTCGGAAATCAGCTGTTGGTTCTGACCAGCAAGGTCAGAGGGATTGCTCCTTTGGAGGGGAGCAAGGGCCAGTCTGGAGCAACCAGACCAGCGGTGTTTGTCGTAGATTTCGTCGCCAAGATGGCCACTAGCCAGCGGGCCAGCAACCGGTTAGGCGCGTCGAGTGGCAAAATGTAGAAGGGCCCCACGCAGATCGTGGAGATGCTGGAGGGCTCACCTTTGGTGCAGATGCTGCTCGAGGGTTGGGCTTCTCAGGACCCAAAGCACAACTTGGAGGGAGCCTCGGTTGTTGCACTGGTCAGCTTGTCGTAGTCGTTTCAAGATGGCTGGCTCCACGTGTCTCGGTGCCTCCACGGATCTCCTCTTTTCAGGGACTGTGGATCGGGCAGTGAGAGGTCTGGAGGTCCAGGTCTTGTCAGTCTCTGGGCTCGGGCTCCGGCGGGAGGCGGCGGCAAAGCAGACGGTGATTCGCTGGATGGTGCTTGCGTTAGCAAGGTGGTCACTCCCTGACCACAGGGGAGATTTTCTTCAGTCTTCTGTGCAGCAGAATGTCGAAGTTCCCGTCTTCTTCTTAGTTTCAAGTTGATTCCAGGATGTCTGAAGTCTTAGGACACAGCTCCTACCTTTAAGCGGATTCGAGGGGCCGGACTACCTGCTAGGTCCCTCCCTATGGGTGGGACCAGGAAGGGGGGTGGTTACACCCCCAATCCTTTGTCCAGCTCGCCCCAGGCCCGGGACTGGTGTGCCCCAGGACCGGTTTGAACTGGCATATGCACCGAGGCTCCTTGTGAGCCACAGGCATGTCTGGTTTCTTTCAAGCCCTACCTGACCAATACACAAAATCCTGTCTGGGGTGGTGCACGCACCTCCCCTGGCAGGAAACCCTTTGTCCACACCTCCCAAGCTGGAAGGACTCCCAGCAGCAGGAGGGCAGACTTGTGTCTGTGGTGGCAGCATCCATTTTGTGGAGCTGAGGCTATGTCTGATTTTACCCGGGTTTCAGGTACTGTACATGTCGTGTCCCTCTAGAAGGGTGGAATGCTAACCCCGTCGCCAGAATTGGCGAGGGGTTAGTATTCCAATTCGTATGACACCTTACTCGACATGTTTTGATAAAGCCAAACCAAAGATAGCATTTAACCGCGAGGTTCATAATGCACTTAAGAGTATATGGTATGACGATATCTGGAAACAGTAGAAGGAAGTTGTTCCGACCACTGCAGACAGGCTCAGCTCATGCCAGAGCACCATCTCACATGGAACCAAGCACTCTGCCTTCAGGATTGTTAAGGCCTGCCATAGGAGTGACTCATAGGTTACCAGGTGTCCCATTTAAGGTTAGGTATAGGTATACTACACCTAAGTAAGAGGTGATTACACCAACTTACCCCAGCTGAGTGATCAGCCAGTTGTGTCAGATTGTTAGGCCAAGCCTGGGGTGGCATAATACATGCTGCAGCCCCTGGCAGGCCTTGGGTACACCAATGCCCTGGGTACCTAGTGTACACTGGTACAGGGGCTGACAGGGTGATCCACTTCCAATTGGTTATGCACCTAGGGTGCATAGTTTTAATTTAGTAGAGAGAACAGCAGGCTGGGGGTCTGATTGGCAGGCCCACAGCCTCAATATGTCAAAAACCAGTGAAGCAAAAAGCAAAAATTTGGGGTGACCATAGGATAGCAGACCCTACTCTCCTACAACCACACAATGGATTCCGATGGAAGGAAATACAAGTTACTGGGAAGTACGCTAGGAATTACTTTTCAGGGTCAGTGCTGGTCTAAAAGATGCAGCCCTGGGTTATCTCCTGATAACAGGTGAGTAAATTGGAATTCGTAGTTCGGCTGATTTTAGAGGAATATTTGTAAGTTTCAAAAATGGAAACTTAGAAACTTTACTTCTGAAAACCACACAATGGATTCCTATGGAATGAAATACAAGTTACTGGTAAGTACTCTTAGAATTACTATTCAGGGTCAGTGCTGGTCTAAAAGATGCAGCACTGGGTTCTCTCCCGATAACAGGTGAGTAACTCGGAATTTGTAGTTCGGCTGATTTTAGAGGAATATTTGTAAGTTTCAAAAATGGACACATAGCAACTTTTCTGCTGAAAACAACACAATGGATTCCTATGGAAGAAACACAAGTTACTGGTAAGTATGCTTTGAATTACTTTGCAGGGTCAGTGCTAGGCTAAAAGATGCAGCCCTTGGTTCTCTCCTGATAACAGGTGAGTAAATTGGAATTTGTAGTCCGGCTGATTTTAGAGGAATATTTGTAAGTTTAAAAAATGGACACTTAGAAACTTTTCTGCTGAAAAACACACAATGGATTCCTATGGAAAGATATACAAGTTACTGGTAAGTACACTTCGAATTACATTTCAGGGTCAGTGCTGGTCTAAAAGGTGCAGCACTGGGTTCTCTCCTGATAACAGGTGGGTAAATTAGAATTCGTAGTTTGGCTGATTTTAGAGGAATATTTCTACGTTTCAAAAATGGACACTTAGAAACTTTTCTGCTGAAAACAACACAATGGATTCCTATGGAAGGAAATACAAGTTACTGGTAAGTACAGTTAGAATTTCTTTTCAGGGTAAGTGCTGGTCTAAAAGATGCAGCCCTAAGTTCTCTCCCGATATCAGGTACGTAAATCGGAATTCGTAGTTCGGCTGATTTTAGAGGAATATTTGTAAGTTTCAAAAATGGATACAGACTTTTCTGGTGAAAACCACACAATGGATTCCTATGGAAGGAAATACAAGTTACTGGAAAGTACGCTAAGAATTACTTTTCAGGGTCAGTGCTGGTCTAAAAGATGCAGCCCTGGGTTCTCTCCTGATAACAGGTGAGTAAATCTGAAATCGTAGTTCGGCTGATTTTAGAGGAATATTTGTATGTTTCGAAAATGGACACTTAGAAACTATTCTGCTGAAAACCACACAATGGATTCCTAAGGAAGGAAATACAAGTTACTGGTAAGTACGCTTAGAATTACTTTTCAGGGTCAGTGCTGGGCTAAAAGATGCAGCCCTTGGTTCTCTCCTGATAACAGGTGAGTAAACCGGAATTTGTAGTTCGGCTGATTTTAGAGGAATATTTGTATGTTTCAAAAATGGACACTTAGAAACTTTTCTGCTGAAAACCACACAATGGATTCCTATGGATGAAACACAAGTTACTGGTAAGTATGCTTTGAATTACTCTGCAGGGTCAGTGCTGGGCTAAAAGATGCAGCACTGGGTTCTCTCCTGATAACAGGTGCGTAAATCGGAATTCGTAGTTCGGCTGATTTTAGAGGAATATTTGTAAGTTTCAAAAATGGACACAGAAACTTTTCTGGTGAAAACCACACAATGGATTCCTATGGAAGGAAATACAAGTTACTGGTAGGTACGCTTAGAATTACTTTTCAGGGTCAGTGCTGGTCTAAAAGATGCAGCCCTGGGTTCTCTCCTGATAACAGGTGAGTAAATCCGAATTCGTATTTCGGCTGATTTTAGAGGAATATTTGTATGTTTCAAAAATGGACACTTAGAAACTTTTCTGCTGAAAACCACACAATGGATTCCTATGGATGAAACACAAGTTACTGGTAAGTATGCTTAAAATTACTTTTCAGGGTCAGTGCTAGGCTAAAAGATGCAGCCCTTGGTTCTCTCCTTATAACAGGTGAGTAAATCGGAATTTGTAGTTCGGCTGATTTTAGAGGAATATTTGCATGTTTCAAAAATGGACACTTAGAAAAAACTATTCTGCTGAAAACCACACAATAGATTCCTAAGGAAGGAAATACAAGTTACTGGTAAGTACAGTTAGAATTTCTTTTCAGGGTCAGTGCTGGTCTAAAAGATGCAGCCCTAAGTTCTCTCCCGATATCAGGTGCGTAAATCGGAATTCGTAGTTCGGCTGATTTTAGAGGAATATTTGTAAGTTTAAAAAATGGACACTTAGAAACTTTTCTAGTGAAAACCACACAATGGATTCCTATGGAAGGAAATACAAGTTACTGGTAAGTACGCTTAGAATTACTTTTCAAGGTCAGTGCTGGTCTAAAAGATGCAGCACTGGGTTCTCTCCTGATAACAGGTGAGTAAATCGGAATTTGTAGTTCGGCTGATTTTAGAGGAATATTTGTAAGCTTCAAAAATGGACACTTAGAAGCTTTTCTGCTGAAAACGACACAATGGATTCCGATGGAAGGAAATACAAGTTACTGGTAAGTACACTTAGAATTTCTTTTCAGGGTCAGTGCTGGTCTAAAAGATGCAGCCCTAGGTTCTCTCCCGATAACAGGTGCGTAAATCGGAATTCGTAGTTCGGCTGATTTTAGAGGAATATTTGTAAGTTTCAAAAATGGACACTTAGAAACTTTTCTGCTGAAAACCACACAATGGATTCCTATTGAAACATATACAAGTTACTGGCAAGTACACTTCAAAATACTTTTCAGGGTCAGTGCCTGTCTAAAAGGTGCAGCACTGGGTTCTCTCCTGATAACATGTGGGTAAATCGGAATTCGTAGTTCGGCTGATTTTAGAGGAATATTTGCACGTTTCAAAAAAGGACACAAACTTTTCTAGTGAAAACCACACAATGGATTCCGATGGAAGGAAATACAAGTTACTGGGAAGTACGCTAGGAATTACTTTTCAGGGTCAGTGCTGGTCTAAAAGATGCAGCCCTGGGTTATCTCCTGATAACAGGTGAGTAAATTGGAATTCGTAGTTCGGCTGATTTTAAAGGAATATTTGCAAGTTTCAAAAATGGAAACTTAGAAACTTTTCATCTGAAAACCACACAATGGATTCCTATGGAATGAAATACAAGTTACTGGTAAGTACTCTTAGAATTTCTTTTCAGGGTCAGTGCTGGTCTAAAAGATGCAGCCCTAGGTTCTCTCCCGATAACAGGTGCGTAAATCGGAATTCGTAGTTCGGCTGATTTTAGAGGAATATTTGTAAGTTTCAAAAATGGACACTTAGAAACTTTTCTGCTGAAAACCACACAATGGATTCCTATTGAAACATATACAAGTTACTGGCAAGTACGCTTCAAAATACTTTTCAGGGTCAGTGCCTGTCTAAAAGGTGCAGCACTGGGTTCTCTCCTGATAACATGTGGGTAAATCGGAATTCGTAGTTCGGCTGATTTTAGAGGAATATTTGCACGTTTCAAAAAAGGACACAAACTTTTCTAGTGAAAACCACACAATGGATTCCGATGGAAGGAAATACAAGTTACTGGGAAGTACGCTAGGAATTACTTTTCAGGGTCAGTGCTGGTCTAAAAGATGCAGCCCTGGGTTATCTCCTGATAACAGGTGAGTAAATTGGAATTCGTAGTTCGGCTGATTTTAAAGGAATATTTGCAAGTTTCAAAAATGGAAACTTAGAAACTTTTCTTCTGAAAACCACACAATGGATTCCTATGGAATGAAATACAAGTTACTGGTAAGTACTCTTAGAATTACTTTTCAGGGTCAGTGCTGGTCTAAAAGATGCAGCACTGGGTTCTCTCCTGATAACAGGTGAGTAAATCGGAATTTGTAGTTCGGCTGATTTTAGAGGAATATTTGGATGTTTCAAAAATGGACACATAGAAACTTTTCTGCTGAAAACAACACAATAGATTCCTATGGAAGAAACACAAGTTACAGGTAAGTATGCTTTGAATTACTTTGCAGGGTCAGTTCTAGGCTAAAAGATGCAGCACTGGGTTCTCTCCTGATAACAGGTGAGTAAATCAGAATTCGTAGTTCGGCTGATTTTAGAGGAATATTTGTATGTTTCAAAAATGGACACTTAGAAACTTTTCTGCTGAAAACCACACAATGGATTCCTATGGATGAAACACAAGTTACTGGTAAGTATGCTTAAAATTACTTTTCAGGGTCAGTGCTAGGCTAAAAGATGCAGCCCTTGGTTCTCTCCTGATAACAGGTGAGTAAATCAGAATTCGTAGTTCGGCTGATTTTAGAGGAATATTTGTATGTTTCAAAAATGGACACTTAGAAACTATTCTGCTGAAAACCACACAATGGATTCCTATGGAAGGAAATACAAGTTACTGGTAAGTATGCTTAGAATTACTTTTCAGGGTCAGTTCTAGGCTAAAAGATGTAGCCCCTGGTTCTCTCCTGATAACAGGTGAGTAAATCGGAATTTGTAGTTCGGCTGATTTGAGGAATATTTGTAAGTTTAAAAAACTGGACACTTAGAAACTTTTCTGCTGAAAAACACACAATGGATTCCTATGGAAGAAACACAAGTTACTGGTAAGTATGCTTTGAATTACTTTGCAGGGTCAGTGCTAGGCTAAAAGATGCAGCACTGGGTTCTCTCCTGATAACAGGTGAGTAAATCAGAATTCGTAGTTCGGCTGATTTTAGAGGAATATTTGTATGTTTCAAAAATGGACACTTAGAAACTTTTCTGCTGAAAACCACACAATAGATTCCTATGGATGAAACACAACTTACTGGTAAGTATGCCTAAAATTACTTTTCAGGGTCAGTGCTAGGATAAAAGATGCAGCCCTTGGTTCTCTCCTGATAACAGGTGAGTAAATCGGAATTTGTAGTTCGGCTGATTTTAGAGGAATATTTGTATGTTTCAAAAATGGACACTTAGAAAAAACTATTCTGCTGAAAACCACACAATGGATTCCTATGGAAGGAAATAAAAGTTACTGGTAAGTACAGTTAGAATTTCTTTTCAGGGTCCGTGCTGGTCTAAAATATGCAGCCCTAAGTTCTCTCCCGATATCAGGTGGGTAAATCGGAATTCGTAGTTCGGCTGATTTTAGAGGAATATTTGTATGTTTAAAAAATGGACACTTAGAAACTATTCTGCTGAAAACCACACAATGGATTCCTATGGAAGGAAATACAAGTTACTGGTAAGTACACTTAGAATTACTTTTCAGGGTCAGTGCTGGGCTAAAAGATGGAGCCCTTGGTTCTCTCCTGATAACAGGTGAGTAAATCGGAATTTGTAGTTCGGTTGATTTTAGAGGAATATTTGTATGTTTCAAAAATGGACACTTAGAATCTTTTCTGCTGAAAACCACACAATGGATACCTATGGATGAAACACAAGTTACTGGTAAGTATGCATTGAATTACTTTGCAGGGTCAGTGCTGGGCTAAAAGATGCAGCACTGGGTTCTCTCCTGATAACAAGTGGGTAAATCGGAATTCGTAGTTCAGCTGATTTTAGAGGAATATTTGTACGTTTCCGAAAATGGACACTTAGAAACTTTTCTGCTGAATACCACACAATGTATTCCTATGGAAGGAAATACAAGTTACTGGTAAGTACGCTTAGAATTACTTTTCAGGGACAGTGCTGGTCTAAAAGATGCAGCCCTGGGTTCTCTCCTGATAACAGGTGAGTAAATCGGAATTCGAAGTTCGGCTCATTTTAGAGTAATATTTGTAAGTTTCAAAAATGGACACTTAGAAACTTTTCTAGTGAAAACCACACAATGGATTCCTATGGAAGGAAATACAAGTTACTGGTAAGTACGCTTAGAATTACTTTTCAAGGTCAGTGCTGGTCTAAAAGATGCAGCACTGGGTTCTCTCCTGATAACAGGTGAGTAAATCGGAATTTGTAGTTCGGCTGATTTTAGAGGAATATTTGTAAGCTTCAAAAATGGACACTTAGAAGCTTTTCTGCTGAAAACGACACAATGGATTCCGATGGAAGGAAATACAAGTTACTGGTAAGTACACTTAGAATTTCTTTTCAGGGTCAGTGCTGGTCTAAAAGATGCAGCCCTAGGTTCTCTCCCGATAACAGGTGCGTAATTCGGAATTCGTAGTTCGGCTGATTTTAGAGGAATATTTTTAAGTTTCAAAAATGGACACTTAGAAACTTTTCTGCTGAAAACCACACAATGGATTCCTATTGAAACATATACAAGTTACTGGCAAGTACACTTCAAAATACTTTTCAGGGTCAGTGCTGGTCTAAAAGGTGCAGCACTGGGTTCTCTCCTAATAACATGTGGGTAAATCAGAATTCGTAGTTCGGCTGATTTTAGAGGAATATTTGTACGTTTCAAAAAAGGACACAAACTTTTCTAGTGAAAACCACACAATGGATTCCGATGGAAGGAAATACAAGTTACTGGGAAGTACGCTAGGAATTACTTTTCAGGGTCAGTGCTAGTCTAAAAGATGCAGCCCTGGGTTATCTCCTGATAACAGGTGAGTAAATTGGAATTCGTAGTTAGGCTGATTTTAGAGGAATATTTGCAAGTTTCAAAAATGGAAACTTAGAAACTTTTCTTCTGAAAACCACACAATGGATTCCTATGGAATGAAATACAAGTTACTGGTAAGTACTCTTAGAATTACTTTTCAGGGTCAGTGCTGGTCTAAAAGATGCAGCCCTGGGTTCTCTCCTGATAACAGGTGAGTAAATCGGAATTTGTAGTTCGGCTGATTTTAGAGGAATATTTGTAAGTTTCAAAAATGGACACATAGAAACTTTTCTGCTGAAAACAACACAATGGATTCCCATGGAAGAAACACAAGTTACTGGTAAGTATGCTTTGAATTACTTTGCAGGGTCAGTTCTAGGCTAAAAGATGCAGCACTGGGTTCTCTCCTGATAACAGGTGAGTAAATCAGAATTCGTAGTTCGGCTGATTTTAGAGGAATATTTGTATGTTTCAAAAATGGACACTTAGAAACTTTTCTGCTGAAAACCACACAATGGATTCCTAAGGAAGGAAATACAAGTTACTGGTAAGTACGCTTAGAATTACTTTTCAGGGTCAGTGCTGGGCTAAAAGATGCAGCCCTTGGTTCTCTCCTGATAACAGGTGAGTAAACCGGAATTTGTAGTTCGGCTGATTTTAGAGGAATATTTGTATGTTTCAAAAATGGACACTTAGAAACTTTTCTGCTGAAAACCACACAATGGATTCCTATGGATGAAACACAAGTTACTGGTAAGTATGCTTTGAATTACTCTGCAGGGTCAGTGCTGGGCTAAAAGATGCAGCACTGGGTTCTCTCCTGATAACAGGTGCGTAAATCGGAATTCGTAGTTCGGCTGATTTTAGAGGAATATTTGTAAGTTTCAAAAATGGACACAGAAACTTTTCTGGTGAAAACCACAGAATGGATTCCTATGGAAGGAAATACAAGTTACTGGTAAGTACGCTTAGAATTACTTTTCAGGGTCAGTGCTGGTCTAAAAGATGCAGCCCTGGGTTCTCTCCTGATAACAGGTGAGTAAATCCGAATTCGTATTTCGGCTGATTTTAGAGGAATATTTGTATGTTTCAAAAATGGACACTTAGAAACTTTTCTGCTGAAAACCACACAATGGATTCCTATGGATGAAACACAAGTTACTGGTAAGTATGCTTAAAATTACTTTTCAGGGTCAGTGCTAGGCTAAAAGATGCAGCCCTTGGTTCACTCCTGATAACAGGTGAGTAAATCGGAATTTGTAGTTCGGCTGATTTTAGAGGAATATTTGTATGTTTCAAAAATGGACACTTAGAAACTATTCTGCTGAAAACCACACAATGGATTCCTAAGGAAGGAAATACAAGTTACTGGTAAGTACAGTTAGAATTTCTTTTCAGGGTCAGTGCTGGTCTAAAAGATGCAGCCCTAAGTTCTCTCCCGATATCAGGTGCGTAAATCGGAATTCGTAGTTCGGCTGATTTTAGAGGAATATTTGTATGTTTAAAAAATGGACACTTAGAAACTATTCTGCTGAAAACCACACAATGGATACCTATGAATGAAACACAAGTTACTGGTAAGTATGCATTGAATTACTTTGCAGGGTCAGTGCTGGGCTAAAAGATGCAGCACTGGGTTCTCTCCTGATAACAAGTGGGTAAATCGGAATTCGTAGTTCAGCTGATTTTAGAGGAATATTTGTACGTTTCCGAAAAATGGACACTTAGAAACTTTTCTGCTGAATACCACACAATGTATTCCTATGGAAGGAAATACAAGTTACTGGTAAGTACGCTTAGAATTACTTTTCAGGGACAGTGCTGGTCTAAAAGATGCAGCCCTGGGTTCTCTCCTGATAACAGGCGAGTAAATAGGAATTCGAAGTTCGGCTGATTTTAGAGTAATATTTGTAAGTTTAAAAAATGGACACTTAGAAACTTTTCTAGTGAAAACCACACAATGGATTCCTATGGAAGGAAATACAAGTTACTGGTAAGTACGCTTAGAATTACTTTTCAAGGTCAGTGCTGGTCTAAAAGATGCAGCACTGGGTTCTCTCCTGATAACAGGTGAGTAAATCGGAATTTGTAGTTCGGCTGATTTTAGAGGAATATTTGTAAGCTTTAAAAATGGACACTTAGAAGCTTTTCTGCTGAAAACGACACAATGGATTCCGATGGAAGGAAATACAAGTTACTGGTAAGTACATTTAGAATTTCTTTTCAGGGTCAGTGCTGGTCTAAAAGATGCAGCCCTAGGTTCTCTCCCGATAACAGGTGCGTAAATCGGAATTCGTAGTTCAGCTGATTTTAGAGGAATATTTGTACGTTTCCGAAAATGGACACTTAGAAACTTTTCTGCTGAAAACCACACAATGTATTCCTATGGAAGGAAATACAAGTTACTGGTAAGTACGCTTAGAATTACTTTTCAGGGACAGTGCTGGTCTAAAAGATGCAGCCCTGGGTCCTCTCCTGATAACAGGTGAGTAAATCGGAATTCGAAGTTCGGCTGATTTTAGAGTAATATTTGTAAGTTTCAAAAATGGACACTTAGAAACTTTTCTAGTGAAAACCACACAATGGATTCCTATGGAAGGAAATACAAGTTACTGGTAAGTACGCTTAGAATTACTTTTCAAGGTCAGTGCTGGTCTAAAAGATGCAGCACTGGGTTCTCTCCTGATAACAGGTGAGTAAATCGGAATTCGTAGTTCGGCTGATTTTAGAGGAATATTTGCAAGTTTCAAAAATGGAAACTTAGAAACTTTTCTTCTGAAAACCACACAATGGATTCCTATGGAATGAAATACAAGTTACTGGTAAGTACTCTTAGAATTACTTTTCAGGGTCAGTGCTGGTCTAAAAGATGCAGCACTGGGTTCTCTCCTGATAACAGGTGAGTAAATCGGAATTTGTAGTTCGGCTGATTTTAGAGGAATATTTGGAAGTTTCAAAAATGGACACATAGAAACTTTTCTGCTGAAAACAACACAATGGATTCCTATGGAAGAAACACAAGTTACAGGTAAGTATGCTTTGAATTACTTTGCAGGGTCAGTTCTAGGCTAAAAGATGCAGCACTGGGTTCTCTCCTGATAACAGGTGAGTAAATCAGAATTCGTAGTTCGGCTGATTTTAGAGGAATATTTGTATGTTTCAAAAATGGACACTTAGAAACTTTTCTGCTGAAAACCACACAATGGATTCCTATGGATGAAACACAAGTTACTGGTAAGTATGCTTAAAATTACTTTTCAGGGTCAGTGCTAGGCTAAAAGATGCAGCCCTTGGTTCTCTCCTGATAACAGGTGAGTAAATCAGAATTCGTAGTTCGGCTGATTTTAGAGCAATATTTGTATGTTTCAAAAATGGACACTTAGAAACTATTCTGCTGAAAACCACACAATGGATTCCTATGGAAGGAAATACAAGTTACTGGTAAGTATGCTTAGAATTACTTTTCAGAGTCAGTTCTAGGCTAAAAGATGTAGCCCTTGGTTCTCTCCTGATAACAGGTGAGTAAATCGGAATTTGTAGTTCGGCTGATTTTAGAGGAATATATGTAAGTTTAAAAAACTGGACACTTAGAAACTTTTCTGCTGAAAAACACACAATGGATTCCTATGGAAGAAACACAAGTTACTGGTAAGTATGCTTTGAATTACTTTGCAGGGTCAGTGCTAGGCTAAAAGATGCAGCACTGGGTTCTCTCCTGATAACAGGTGAGTAAATCAGAATTCGTAGTTCGGCTGATTTTAGAGGAATATTTGTATGTTTCAAAAATGGACACTTAGAAACTTTTTTGCTGAAAACCACACAATGGATTCCTATGGATGAAACACAACTTACTGGTAAGTATGCTTAAAATTACTTTTCAGGGTCAGTGCTAGGCTAAAAGATGCAGCCCTTGGTTCTCTCCTGATAACAGGTGAGTAAATCGGAATTTGTAGTTCGGCTGATTTTAGAGGAATATTTGTATGTTTCAAAAATGGACACTTAGAAAAAACTATTCTGCTGAAAACCACACAATGGATTCCTATGGAAGGAAATACAAGTTACTGGTAAGTACAGTTAGAATTTCTTTTCAGGGTCAGTGCTGGTCTAAAATATGCAGCCCTAAGTTCTCTCCCGCTATCAGGTGTGTAAATCGGAATTCGTAGTTCGGCTGGTTTTAGAGGAATATTTGTAAGTTTCAAAAATGGATACAGACTTTTCTGGTGAAAACCACACAATGGATTCCTATGGAAGGAAATACAAGTTACTGGAAAGTACGCTAAGAATTACTTTTCAGGGTCAGTGCTGGTCTAAAAGATGCAGCCCTGGGTTCTCTCCTGATAACAGGTGAGTAAATCTGAATTCGTAGTTCGGCTGATTTTAGAGGAATATTTGTATGTTTAAAAAATGGACACTTAGAAACTATTCTGCTGAAAACCACACAATGGATTCCTATGGAAGGAAATACAAGTTACTGGTAAGTACACTTAGAATTACTTTTCAGGGTCAGTGCTGGGCTAAAAAATGCAGCCCTTGGTTCTCTCCTGATAACAGGTGAGTAAATCGGAATTTGTAGTTCGGTTGATTTTAGAGGAATATTTGTATGTTTCAAAAATGGACACTTAGAATCTTTTCTGCTGAAAACCACACAATGGATACCTATGGATGAAACACAAGTTACTGGTAAGTATGCATTGAATTACTTTGCAGGGTCTGTGCTGGGCTAAAAGATGCAGCACTGGGTTCTCTCCTGATAACAAGTGGGTAAATCGGAATTCGTAGTTCAGCTGATTTTAGAGGAATATTTGTACGTTTCCGAAAATGGACACTTAGAAACTTTTCTGCTGAATACCACACAATGTATTCCTATGGAAGGAAATACAGGTTACTGGTAAGTATGCTTAGAATTACTTTTCAGGGACAGTGCTGGTCTAAAAGATGCAGCCCTGGGTTCTCTCCTGATAACAGGGGAGTAAATCGGAATTCGAAGTTTAGCTGATTTTAGAGTAATATTTGTAAGTTTCAAAAATGGACACTTAGAAACTTTTCTAGTGAAAACCACACAATGGATTCCTATGGAAGGAAATACAAGTTACTGGTAAGTACACTTAGAATTACTTTTCAAGGTCAGTGCTGGTCTAAAAGATGCAGCACTGGGTTTTCTCCTGATAACAGGTGAGTAAATCGGAATTTGTAGTTCGGCTGATTTTAGAGGAATATTTGTAAGCTTCAAAAATGGACACTTAGAAGCTTTTCTGCTGAAAACAACACAATGGATTCCGATGGAAGGAAATACAAGTTACTGGTAAGTACACTTAGAATTTCTTTTCAGGGTCAGTGCTGGTCTAAAAGATGCAGCCCTAGGTTCTCTCCCGATAACAGGTGCGTAAATCGGAATTCGTAGTTCGGCTGATTTTAGAGGAATATTTATAAGTTTCAAAAATGGACACTTAGAAACTTTTCTGCTGAAAACCACACAATTGATTCCTATTAAAACATATACAAGTTACTGGCAAGTACACTTCAAAATACTTTTCAGGGTCAGTGCTGGTCTAAAAGGTGCAGCACTGGGTTCTCTCCTAATAACATGTGGGTAAATCGGAATTCGTAGTTCGGCTGATTTTAGAGGAATATTTGTACGTTTCAAAAAAGGACACAAACTTTTCTAGTGAAAACCACACAATGGATTCCGATGGAAGGAAATACAAGTTAATGGGAAGTACGCTAGGAATTACTTTTCAGGGTCAGTGCTGGTCTAAAAGATGCAGCCCTGGGTTATCTCCTGATAACAGGTGAGTAAATTGGAATTCGTAGTTCGGCTGATTTTAGAGGAATATTTTTAAGTTTCAAAAATGGACACTTAGAAACTTTTCTTCTGAAAACCACACAATGGATTCCTATGGAATGAAATACAAGTTACTGGTAAGTACTCTTAGAATTACTTTTCAGGGTCAGTGCTGGTCTAAAAGATGCAGCACTGGGTTCTCTCCTGATAACAGGTGAGTAAATCGGAATTTGTAGTTCGGCTGATTTTAGAGGAATATTTGTAAGTTTCAAAAATGGACACATAGAAACTTTTCTGCTGAAAACCACACAATGGATTCCTATGGATGAAACACAAGTTACTGGTAAGTATGCTTAAAATTACTTTTCAGGGTCAGTGCTAGGCTAAAAGATGCAGCCCTTAGTTCTCTCCTGATAACAGGTGAGTAAATCAGAATTCGTAGTTCGGCTGATTTTAGAGGAATATTTGTATGTTTCAAAAATGGACACTTAGAAAAAACTATTCTGCTGAAAACCACACAATGGATTCCTATGGAAGGAAATACAAGTTACTGGTAAGTATGCTTAGAATTACTTCTCAGGGTCAGTGCTAGGCTAAAAGATGTAGCCCTTGGTTCTCTCCTGATAACAGGTGAGTAAATCGGAATTTGTAGTTCGGCTGATTTTAGAGGAATATTTGTAAGTTTAACAAATGGACACTTAGAAACTTTTCTGCTGAAAAACACACAATGGATTCCTATGGAAAGATATACAAGTTACTGGTAAGTACACTTCGAATTACATTTCAGTGTCAGTGCTGGTCTAAAAGGTGCAGCACTGGGTTCTCTCCTGATAACAGGTGAGTAAATTGGAATTTGTAGTTCGGCTGATTTTAGAGGAATATTTCTACGTTTCAAAAATGGACACTTAGAAACTTTTCTGCTGAAAACAACACAATGGATTCCTATGGCAGGAAATACAAGTTACTGGTAAGTACAGTTAGAATTTCTTTTCAGGGTCAGTGCTGGTCTAAAAGATGCAGCCCTAAGTTCTCTCCCGATATCAGGTGCGTAAATCGGAATTCGTAGTTCGGCTGATTTTAGAGGAATATTTGTAAGTTTCAAAAATGGATATAGACTTTTTTGGTGAAAACCACACAATGGATTCCTATGGAAGGAAATACAAGTTACTGGAAAGTACGCTAAGAATTACTTTTCAGGGTCAGTGCTGGTCTAAAAGATGCAGCCCTGGGTTCTCTCCTGATAACAGTTGAGTAAATCTGAATTCGTAGTTCGGCTGATTTTAGAGGAATATTTGTATGTTTCAAAAATGGACACTTTGAAACTATTCTGCTGAAAACCACACAATGGATTCCTATGGAAGGAAATACAAGTTACTGGTAAGTACACTTAGAATTACTTTTTAGGGTCAGTGCTGGGCTAAAAGATGCAGCCCTTGGTTCTCTCCTGATAACAGGTGAGTAAATCGGAATTTGTAGTTCGGTTGATTTTAGAGGAATATTTGTATGTTTCAAAAATGGACACTTAGAAACTTTTCTGCTCATAACCACACAATGGATACCTATGGATGAAACACAAGTTACTCATAAGTATGCATTGAATTACTTTGCAGGGTCAGTGCTGGGCTAAAAGATGCAGCACTGGGTTCTCTCCTGATAACAGGTGGGTAAATCGGAATTCGTAATTTGGCTGATTTTAGAGGAATATTTGTACGTTTCTGAAAATGGACACTTAGAAACTTTTCTGCTGAATACCACACAATGTATTTCTATGGAAGGAAATACAAGTTACTGGTAAGTACGCTTAGAATTACTTTTCAGGGACAGTGCTGGTCTAAAAGATGCAGCCCTGGGTTCTCTCCTGATAACAGGTGAGTAAATCGGAATTTGAAGTTCGGCTGATTTTAGAGGAATATTTGTATGTTTCAAAAATGGACACTTAGAAAAAACTATTCTGCTGAAAACCACACAATGGATCCCTATGGAAGAAAATACAAGTTACTGGTAAGTATGCTTAGAATTACTTTTCAGGGTCAGTGCTAGGCTAAAAGATGCAGCCCTTGGTTCTCTCCTGATAACAGGTGAGTAAATCGTAATTTGTAGTTCGGCTGATTTTAGAGGAATATTTGTAAGCTTCAAAAATGGACACTTAGAAGCTTTTCTGCTGAAAACAACACAATGGATTCAGATGGAAGGAAATACAAGTTACTGGTAAGTACACTTAGAATTTCTTTTCAGGGTCAGTGCTGGTCTAAAAGATGCAGCCCTAGGTTCTCTCCCGATAACAGGTACGTAAATCGGAATTCGTAGTTCGGCTGATTTTAGAGGAATATTTGTAAGTTTAAAAAATGGACACTTAGAAACTTTTCTGCTGAAAAACACACAATGGATTCCTATGGAAAGATATACAAGTTATTGGTAAGTACACTTTGAATTCCATTTCAGGGTCAGTGCTGGTCTAAAAGGTGCAGCACTGGGTTCTCTCCTGATAACAGGTGGGTAAATTGGAATTCGTAGTTCGGCTGATTTTAGAGGAATATTTCTACGTTTCCGAAAATGGACACTTAGAAACTTTTCTGCTGAATACCACACAATGGATTCCTATGGAAGGAAATACAAGTTACTGGTGAGTACAGTTAGAATTTCTTTTCAGGGTCAGTGCTGGTCTAAAAGATGCAGCCCTAAGTTCTCTCCTGATATCAGGTGCGTAAATCGGAATTCGTAGTTCGGCTGATTTTAGAGGAATATTTGTAAGTTTCAAAAATGGATACAGACTTTTCTGGTGAAAACCACACAATGGATTCCTATGGAAGGAAATACAAGTTACTGGAAAGTACGCCAAAAATTATTTTTCAGGGTCAGTGCTGGTCTAAAAAATGCAGCCTTGGGTTCTCTCCTGATAACAGGTGAGTAAATCTGAATTCGTAGTTCGGCTGATTTTAGAGGAATATTTGTATGTTTCAAAAATGGACACTTAGAAACTATTCTGCTGAAAACCACACAATGGATTCCTATGGAAGGAAATACAAGTTACTGGTAAGTACACTTAGAATTACTTTTCAGGGTCAGTGCTGGGCTAAAAGATGCAGCCCTTGGTTCTCTCTTGATAACAGGTGAGTAAATCGGAATTTGTATTTCGGTTGATTTTAGAGGAATATTTGTATGTTTCAAAAATGGACACTTAGAATCTTTTCTGCTGAAAACCACACAATGGATACCTATGGATGAAACACAAGTTACTGGTAATTATGCATTGAATTACTTTGCAGGGTCAGTGCTGGGCTAAAAGATGCAGCACTGGGTTCTCTCCTGATAACAAGTGGGTAAATCGGAATTCGTAGTTCAGCTGATTTTAGAGGAATATTTGCACGTTTCCGAAAATGGACACTTAGAAACTTTTCTGCTGAATACCACACAATGTATTCCTATGGAAGGAAATACAAGTTACTGGTAAGTACGCTTAGAATTACTTTTCAGGGACAGTGCTGGTCTAAAAGATGCAGCCCTGGGTTTTCTCCTGATAACAGGTGAGTAAACCGGAATTTGTAGTTCGGCTGATTTTAGAGGAATATTTGTATGTTTCAAAAATGGACACTTAGAAACTATTCTGCTGAAAACCACACAATGGATACCTATGGATGAAACACAAGTTACTGGTAATTATGCATTGAATTACTTTGCAGGGTCAGTGCTGGGCTAAAAGATGCAGCACTGGGTTCTCTCCTGATAACAAGTGGGTAAATCGGAATTCGTAGTTCAGCTGATTTTAGAGGAATATTTGCACGTTTCCGAAAATGGACACTTAGAAACTTTTCTGCTGAATACCACACAATGTATTCCTATGGAAGGAAATACAAGTTACTGGTAAGTACGCTTAGAATTACTTTTCAGGGACAGTGCTGGTCTAAAAGATGCAGCCCTGGGTTCTCTCCTGATAACAGGTGAGTAAATCGGAATTCGAAGTTCGGCTGATTTTAGAGTAATATTTGTAAGTTTCAAAAATGGACACTTAGAAACTTTTCTAGTGAAAACCACACAATGGATTCCTATGGAAGGAAATACAAGTTACTGGTAAGTACGCTTAGAATTACTTTTCAAGGTCAGTGCTGGTCTAAAAGATGCAGCACTGGGTTCTCTCCTGATAACAGGTGAGTAAATCGGAATTTGTAGTTCGGCTGATTTTAGAGGAATATTTGTAAGCTTCAAAAATGGACACTTAGAAGCTTTTCTGCTGAAAACGACACAATGGATTCCGATGGAAGGAAATACAAGTTACTGGTAAGTACACTTAGAATTTCTTTTCAGGGTCAGTGCTGGTCTAAAAGATGCAGCCCTAGGTTCTCTCCCGATAACAGGTGCGTAATTCGGAATTCGTAGTTCGGCTGATTTTAGAGGAATATTTTTAAGTTTCAAAAATGGACACTTAGAAACTTTTCTGCTGAAAACCACACAATGGATTCCTATTGAAACATATACAAGTTACTGGCAAGTACACTTC
Organism: Triturus cristatus; assembly: GCF_964204655.1. Classification (NCBI taxonomy): domain Eukaryota; kingdom Metazoa; phylum Chordata; class Amphibia; order Caudata; family Salamandridae; genus Triturus; species Triturus cristatus. The sequence goes on along the minus strand of NC_140579.1, from coordinate 984,507,097 downwards.
AAAATACTTTTCAGGGTCAGTGCTGGTCTAAAAGGTGCAGCACTGGGTTCTCTCCTAATAACATGTGGGTAAATCAGAATTCGTAGTTCGGCTGATTTTAGAGGAATATTTGTACGTTTCAAAAAAGGACACAAACTTTTCTAGTGAAAACCACACAATGGATTCCGATGGAAGGAAATACAAGTTACTGGGAAGTACGCTAGGAATTACTTTTCAGGGTCAGTGCTGGTCTAAAAGATGCAGCCCTGGGTTATCTCCTGATAACAGGTGAGTAAATTGGAATTCGTAGTTAGGCTGATTTTAGAGGAATATTTGCAAGTTTCAAAAATGGAAACTTAGAAACTTTTCTTCTGAAAACCACACAATGGATTCCTATGGAATGAAATACAAGTTACTGGTAAGTACTCTTAGAATTACTTTTCAGGGTCAGTGCTGGTCTAAAAGATGCAGCCCTGGGTTCTCTCCTGATAACAGGTGAGTAAATCGGAATTTGTAGTTCGGCTGATTTTAGAGGAATATTTGTAAGTTTCAAAAATGGACACATAGAAACTTTTCTGCTGAAAACAACACAATGGATTCCCATGGAAGAAACACAAGTTACTGGTAAGTATGCTTTGAATTACTTTGCAGGGTCAGTTCTAGGCTAAAAGATGCAGCACTGGGTTCTCTCCTGATAACAGGTGAGTAAATCAGAATTCGTAGTTCGGCTGATTTTAGAGGAATATTTGTATGTTTCAAAAATGGACACTTAGAAACTTTTCTGCTGAAAACCACACAATGGATTCCTAAGGAAGGAAATACAAGTTACTGGTAAGTACGCTTAAAATTACTTTTCAGGGTCAGTGCTGGGCTAAAAGATGCAGCCCTTGGTTCTCTCCTGATAACAGGTGAGTAAACCGGAATTTGTAGTTCGGCTGATTTTAGAGGAATATTTGTAAGTTTCAAAAATGGACACAGAAACTTTTCTGGTGAAAACCACACAATGGATTCCTATGGAAGGAAATACAAGTTACTGGTAAGTACGCTTAGAATTACTTTTCAGGGTCAGTGCTGGTCTAAAAGATGCAGCCCTGGGTTCTCTCCTGATAACAGGTGAGTAAATCCGAATTCGTATTTCGGCTGATTTTAGAGGAATATTTGTATGTTTCAAAAATGGACACTTAGAAACTTTTCTGCTGAAAACCACACAATGGATTCCTATGGATGAAACACAAGTTACTGGTAAGTATGCTTAAAATTACTTTTCAGGGTCAGTGCTAGGCTAAAAGATGCAGCCCTTGGTTCTCTCCTGATAACAGGTGAGTAAATCAGAATTTGTAGTTCGGCTGATTTTAGAGGAATATTTGTATGTTTCAAAAATGGACACTTAGAAACTATTCTGCTGAAAACCACACAATGGATTCCTAAGGAAGGAAATACAAGTTACTGGTAAGTACAGTTAGAATTTCTTTTCAGGGTCAGTGCTGGTCTAAAAGATGCAGCCCTAAGTTCTCTCCCGATATCAGGTGCGTAAATCGGAATTCGTAGTTCGGCTGATTTTAGAGGAATATTTGTATGTTTAAAAAATGGACACTTAGAAACTATTCTGCTGAAAACCACACAATGGATACCTATGAATGAAACACAAGTTACTGGTAAGTATGCATTGAATTACTTTGCAGGGTCAGTGCTGGGCTAAAAGATGCAGCACTGGGTTCTCTCCTGATAACAAGTGGGTAAATCGGAATTCGTAGTTCAGCTGATTTTAGAGGAATATTTGTACGTTTCCGAAAATGGACACTTAGAAACTTTTCTGCTGAATACCACACAATGTACTCCTATGGAAGGAAATACAAGTTACTGGTAAGTACGCTTAGAATTACTTTTCAGGGACAGTGCTGGTCTAAAAGATGCAGCCCTGGGTTCTCTCCTGATAACAGGCGAGTAAATAGGAATTCGAAGTTCGGCTGATTTTAGAGTAATATTTGTAAGTTTAAAAAATGGACACTTAGAAACTTTTCTAGTGAAAACCACACAATGGATTCCTATGGAAGGAAATACAAGTTACTGGTAAGTACGCTTAGAATTACTTTTCAGGGACAGTGCTGGTCTAAAAGATGCAGCCCTGGGTCCTCTCCTGATAACAGGTGAGTAAATCGGAATTCGAAGTTCGGCTTATTTTAGAGTAATATTTGTAAGTTTCAAAAATGGACACTTAGAAACTTTTCTAGTGAAAACCACACAATGGATTCCTATGGAAGGAAATACAAGTTACTGGTAAGTACGCTTAGAATTACTTTTCAAGGTCAGTGCTGGTCTAAAAGATGCAGCACTGGGTTCTCTCCTGATAACAGGTGAGTAAATCGGAATTTGTAGTTCGGCTGATTTTAGAGGAATATTTGTAAGCTTCAAAAATGGACACTTAGAAGCTTTTCTACTGAAAACGACACAATGGATTCCGATGGAAGGAAATACAAGTTATGTTATGTTATGTTACTCCGCACTTTTTGAGCGCACGGCTACCCCAGAGGGGTGTCCCGGCGCTTTGGCAAAGTGACCCAGAGAAACACGAAACCAAAGGGAAAGACCTACTACCGTCACACTAGGTTACTTAGTAAAAAGCAGAGTTTTCAACTCCTTCCTGAAAGCCAGAAGATTATTCGCTTTCCGAAGGGAAAGTGGGAGCTCGTTCCACAGGCAGGCTGTCACATACTGGAAGGAGCGGCCTCCCATCCGGACGCGTTTAACCACCGGCACCTCCGTTTTAGCCAGGTCCGCTGACCTCAGCAGCCTCCGCGGCACATAGAAGACGATACGCTTCCTCAGGTAGTGAGGGCCAATCGCATGAAGGGCCTTGAATGCCAGAGAGAGGAGCTTGAATCTGATTCTCCCCAAAATTGGGAGCCAGTGCAGCCTAGCCAAAAGCGCAGAGGCACTAGCTCTCCTAGGCAACCCATAAATAACTCTGGCCGCCGAGTTCTGGACAATCTGCAGTTTGGATAACAAATACTTCGGTAGGCCTGCAAAAAGAGCATTTGCATAATCCAGGCGGGAGCCCACAAGCGCCTGGACAACCTTCCTACGATACTGCAGTGAAAGTAGGGGAAGAAATTTCTTAAGCATCTTAAGGATGCTGAAACATTTCCCTGCTAATCCCAGGATGTGTGGACGAAAAGATAGAACATCGTCAAACACCACTCCGAGATTTTTTACCTGGGAAGATGGCTTCTCTGGGGGGGACATGTCCTGGGGCCACCATGACTTCCAGCCCGGATCAGGGGCACAGCCGAAAAAAAGCAGCTCAGATTTGTCTGAGTTGCATTTCAGGCTGTGCCGCTGGAACCACGCAAAGACTGCACTCAGGCAGTCCTTAATTCTGCCGCCGCTAAAGGCCTCTCCCTTCCTGCAAGTGAACAAGAGCTGGGTGTCATCAGCATATGAGATGACCCGGGCCCCAAACGCCTCCGCTACCTCCGCAAGAGGGGCCATGTATATGTTAAAGATGGTGGGGCTCAGGATAGAGCCCTGAGGCACCCCCACCTCCAGCGGAAGCATTTCGGCCGAGAACGGTGGGGCCCAGATCACCTGTCGACGGTCGGCAAGAAAGGATTGAAACCAGTCCAACACCGTACCTCGCAGACCAATCTCCCTAAGTCTTGAGAGAAGGCCTGCGTGTGGGACGGTGTCGAATGCCGCCGATAGGTCCAACATAACCAACATAGCCTTTCCCCCATGATCGAGCGTCTCCCTGATGGCGTCGGTGACCTCAACCAGAGCCGTCTCCGTGCTGTAATTCGCACGAAAACCGGACTGGGAGTCATGCAGCAGTTTGTTATTCTCAATAAAGGTGGTCAGAGTATGCTGAACATGTTTCTCCAACACCTTCGCCAGAGCAGGGAGGAGGGAGATTGGTCTGTAGTTAGCACATTGCAGGGGGTCGAGCAGAGGCTTCTTGATCAGCGGCAGAATAAGTGCGTGTTTCCATTGGCGTGGAACCACCCCTGAGCTCAATGAAAGATTAAGCAGGGGGTTCAGCAGACCATTCACCGCCGGAGCCACCTTGCCCAAGCATTTCGCCGGACAAACATCCAACGGCGAACCAGATTGTAGCCTGGATAGCAGCTCAAGCGATGTTTCACAAGACAGCTGGGGAAAAGCAGACAATACGGGCCCAGTTTCAGCCTGCAAGGGCGCTGAATAAGTCAGCTTATCCCCTGACACCACGTCCACTGATTGAAAATCCGCCGTTGGAAAAGTGGCCTGGATCTTAGTGATCTTAGTCACAAAAAAGTCAGCGAGCTGTTTGATCCATTGCTCCGAGTGAGAATGGACCGGGGTCCCAACTGCCGGGTTGACAAACTCCTTCACAACCCTAAAGAGTTCCCGGCTCATATTATCCGCTTTATCAATCCTCTGCTCCAAATAGTTCTTTTTGGCTGCGACAATCTGTTTATAATAAGATTTTATCGCACCACGGTAATTCATTCGCTCCACAAGATCGTATTTGCGCCGCCACTGCCTTTCCAACTTTTTGCAGTCTTGTCGCATTGTGCGTAGAGCGGACGAGAACCATGGAGCAGAATTGAGATGAGCTGTTCTAGCAAGCTTCAGAGGGGCCAACTCCTCAAATCTTGCCTGCATCCAGTTCTGGACCAAGATGAGATCAGTTTCCAGAACCCCTGTCACTGGACACGGATATTTGCCGAGAGCCTCGGATAGCATATCTGCTGACACAAGATGGTAGGCTCTGAAATGCCGGGGACCTTCCTCTCGAGCCCTTTGACTAAGCTTGGATTCAAACACCAAGTCAAAATTTATCAGATAATGATCTGACCAAAGGACCGGGAGTGGAGGGGACACCTCAATAGGTTTGGAGGCAAAGATCACATCTAATGTGTGGCCTTTCTCGTGAGTGGGGCTATGGATAAAAGAGGCTAGCCCTAACATCTCTGTAATCTCGCGGAGTTTAATAGCCTCCGGATCCGTAAGGCAGTCCATATGCAAGTTTAAGTCGCCCAGTAACATGCAGTGCGCCGAACGCATACAAGGTACAGACAAGGCCGACTGTAGATCCTCAAAAAAGGATCCAATGGGTCCAGGGGGTCTATAAAGGAGAATACCAGTACAGGTCTGGGACGCCGATAGATGAAGTGTAAAGCCTAATGCTTCACATCCGGCAATGCTGTCCACCACAAAGGAGGAACAGTCAAAGACCTTGTCCACTACCAGAGCCACCCCGCCGCCTCGTCCCTCAGTTCTATCCCTCCGTAAGATGGAATAATTAGGAGGGACAGCACAGGCGATGTCGGGTTCAGAGCCCGCACCCAGCCAAGTCTCAGTTAGAAATAAACAAGAGATCTTGGAGTGCGCGAGTAGATCCCATATATCCGAAGTATGGCGAGGCAGGGACCTAGTGTTAAGCAGCGCGCACTGGTAGTGTTGCGGAGGGGTAGATGGACTATGGGTAGATGATAATGAGGGGAGCCAATTACACACGGGGCACCCCCGACCCAAGCGGCGACCACCAGGGAAGAGAGACAGACAAGCAGAGCGCGTAGGGCGCAAAGCATGCAAAGAAGCAGCGCTGTACGTAATCATCCTAAGGCCACAGGAAGGCACCTCTAATCCAGCAAACACCGGAGTCGAGGGCCAGAGTCCGACCTTGTCCGCCTCCGAGACGCTGACGAGCGCAGACGGGCAGGACTCTGGCACGACTCAGGCGCAGGGAAGGCGCTCCGCTGCGCGTTACCGCTGCGCGAGACCGGCGAGCATTAAATAGCGTCGTCTCGGCGTCCCAGGTGACCTGGACGCTCCAAGATGGCGCTCGCGCTTCCTCCCCAATGCAAAATGGCGCCGAACCCTGCAAAACCCACAGACCTCCCGGTAACCCGGACCCGCCAAACAGCGGTGGTGATGACAAATTATGGTGCAAGGTAGGGGCCAGGAGCGCGTTATAAAAACAGGGGGAAGACAAAAATAAAAGAACTAAACTCCACAAAACGGGGTAGTTTAAAATCTAGGCAGAGCAAAGATGACGCGCGACCAGCGCGAACAGCAGCAGGGCACCGATAGTGTTCTAGCCCTCCAGGGCACTAAGCAGACTCACCTGCTGCTCAGCTCGCCCTAAATAGCGTCGTCTCGGCGTCCCAGGTGACCTGGACGCTCCAAGATGGCGCTCGCGCTTCCTCCCCAATGCAAAATGGCGCCGAACCCTGCAAAACCCACAGACCTCCCGGTAACCCGGACCCGCCAAACAGCGGTGGTGATGACAAATTATGGTGCAAGGTAGGGGCCAGGAGCGCGTTATAAAAACAGGGGGAAGACAAAAATAAAAGAACTAAACTCCACAAAACGGGGTAGTTTAAAATCTAGGCAGAGCAAAGATGACGCGCGACCAGCGCGAACAGCAGCAGGGCACCGATAGTGTTCTAGCCCTCCAGGGCACTAAGCAGACTCACCTGCTGCTCAGCTCGCCCTAAATAGCGTCGTCTCGGCGTCCCAGGTGACCTGGACGCTCCAAGATGGCGCTCGCGCTTCCTCCCCAATGCAAAATGGCGCCGAACCCTGCAAAACCCACAGACCTCCCGGTAACCCGGACCCGCCAAACAGCGGTGGTGATGACAAATTATGGTGCAAGGTAGGGGCCAGGAGCGCGTTATAAAAACAGGGGGAAGACAAAAATAAAAGAACTAAACTCCACAAAACGGGGTAGTTTAAAATCTAGGCAGAGCAAAGATGACGCGCGACCAGCGCGAACAGCAGCAGGGCACCGATAGTGTTCTAGCCCTCCAGGGCACTAAGCAGACTCACCTGCTGCTCAGCTCGCCCTAAATAGCGTCGTCTCGGCGTCCCAGATGACCTGGACGCTCCAAGATGGCGCTCGCGCTTCCTCCCCAATGCAAAATGGCGCCGAACCCTGCAAAACCCACAGACCTCCCGGTAACCCGGACCCGCCAAACAGCGGTGGTGATGACAAATTATGGTGCAAGGTAGGGGCCAGGAGCGCGTTATAAAAACAGGGGGAAGACAAAAATAAAAGAACTAAACTCCACAAAACGGGGTAGTTTAAAATCTAGGCAGAGCAAAGATGACGCGCGACCAGCGCGAACAGCAGCAGGGCACCGATAGTGTTCTAGCCCTCCAGGGCACTAAGCAGACTCACCTGCTGCTCAGCTCGCCCTAAATAGCGTCGTCTCGGCGTCCCAGGTGACCTGGACGCTCCAAGATGGCGCTCGCGCTTCCTCCCCAATGCAAAATGGCGCCGAACCCTGCAAAACCCACAGACCTCCCGGTAACCCGGACCCGCCAAACAGCGGTGGTGATGACAAATTATGGTGCAAGGTAGGGGCCAGGAGCGCGTTATAAAAACAGGGGGAAGACAAAAATAAAAGAACTAAACTCCACAAAACGGGGTAGTTTAAAATCTAGGCAGAGCAAAGATGACGCGCGACCAGCGCGAACAGCAGCAGGGCACCGATAGTGTTCTAGCCCTCCAGGGCACTAAGCAGACTCACCTGCTGCTCAGCTCGCCCTAAATAGCGTCGTCTCGGCGTCCCAGGTGACCTGGACGCTCCAAGATGGCGCTCGCGCTTCCTCCCCAATGCAAAATGGCGCCGAACCCTGCAAAACCCACAGACCTCCCGGTAACCCGGACCCGCCAAACAGCGGTGGTGATGACAAATTATGGTGCAAGGTAGGGGCCAGGAGCGCGTTATAAAAACAGGGGGAAGACAAAAATAAAAGAACTAAACTCCACAAAACGGGGTAGTTTAAAATCTAGGCAGAGCAAAGATGACGCGCGACCAGCGCGAACAGCAGCAGGGCACCGATAGTGTTCTAGCCCTCCAGGGCACTAAGCACTATCTAAGTTACTGGTAAGTACACTTAGAATTTCTTTTCAGGGTCAGTGCTGGTCTAAAAGATGCAGCCCTAGGTTCTCTACCGATAACAGGTGCGTAAATCGGAATTCGTAGTTCGGCTGATTTTAGAGGAATATTTGTAAGTTTCAAAAATGGACACAGAAACTTTTCTGCTGAAAACCACACAATGGATTCCTATTGAAACATATACAAGTTACTGGCAAGTACACTTCAAAATACTTTTCAGGGTCAGTGCTGGTCTAAAAGGTGTAGCACTGGGTTCTCTCCTGATAACATGTGGGTAAATCGGAATTCGTAGTTCGGCTGATTTTAGAGGAATATTTGCACGTTTCAAAAAAGGACACAAACTTTTCTAGTGAAAACCACACAATGGATTCCGATGGAAGGAAATACAAGTTACTGGGAAGTACGCTAGGAATTACTTTTCAGGGTCAGTGCTGGTCTAAAAGATGCAGCCCTGGGTTATCTCCTGATAACAGGTGAGTAAATTGGAATTCGTAGTTCGGCTGATTTTAGAGGAATATTTGCAAGTTTCAAAAATGGAAACTTAGAAACTTTTCTTCTGAAAACCACACAATGGATTCCTATGGAATGAAATACAAGTTACTGGTAAGTACTCTTAGAATTACTTTTCAGGGTCAGTGCTGGTCTAAAAGATGCAGCACTGGGTTCTCTCCTGATAACAGGTGAGTAAATCGGAATTTGTAGTTCGGCTGATTTTAGAGGAATATTTGGAAGTTTCAAAAATGGACACATAGAAACTTTTCTGCTGAAAACAACACAATGGATTCCTATGGAAGAAACACAAGTTACAGGTAAGTATGCTTTGAATTACTTTGCAGGGTCAGTTCTAGGCTAAAAGATGCAGCACTGGGTTCTCTCCTGATAACAGGTGAGTAAATCAGAATTCGTAGTTCGGCTGATTTTAGAGGAATATTTGTATGTTTCAAAAATGGACACTTAGAAACTATTCT